>NW_005355159.1:5547972-5568906 GCF_000412655.1 Myotis brandtii
GGGGAAGGGGAAGGGGAAGGGGAAGGGGAAGGGGAAGGGAAGGAGCCCTGGCAGTTTTGGCTCAGTAGATAGAGTGTTGGCCTGAGGACTGAAGGGTTCTGGGTTCAATCCTAGTCAAGGGCGCGAACCTGGGTTACAGACTCAATCCCCAGCCCTGGTCAGGTGCATGCAGGAGGCAACCAATTGATGTGTCTCTCTCACATCCACGTTTCTCGCTCTCTGTTTCTCCTTCTCCCTTCCATTCTCTCTAAAAATCAATGGAAAAAAATCCTCAGATGAGGATTAACAGCAACAACAAAGGAAATGAAACCCTCTGTTTGTTCTTCAGCTTAGAATGGAGCAGGCTGAAGAAAATTGCAATCTGACACATAATCACTAAAATGCCTGTTATTTGAAGAGAGTTTCTAAGAAAATTTCTAAGAGAATCTTAGAAGCGGAAGAGAATGCCACAGGTGTTTGGTGTTATTTCTTGAAGACACTGTCCCCACCAGCCCAGCCATCGTTTCTGGAAGAGCCTTCACAACACATCCTCTAAATATGTTTTTGATCAATGTCCTCCTTTTAAAATCAGTCACCAACCCTGAGCACAATACTCCAGGAGCGGGGCCACCACACCCTGGTGCCCACCTTCAGCTCATGCTCCACCAGAAGCAGTGGGACCTGTTCCCATGACCCCCAGGTCATCACCTGTTAACCCTGTTGTGTTTAGAAACAAGAGAGGGAGGTATTCCGCAGCTAGTACTCTTTGGAGTGTTTCCTTCCATTTTAAAAAGACTGATTTTTATTTATTTATTTTTTGCCTGGTGTGTTAGTCAGCTCAGGCTGCCATAGCAAGGGGGCTAAGCAACATTTTTCACTCACCATTTTGGAGGCTGGAGTCCAAGATCAAGATTCTGGTTGATTCAGCTCTGGTGAAGTGCCTCTTTCTGGTTGCCTTCTTGTTACGTCCTTTCCTCAGTACATGCTTGAGGCTAGAGAAAGAGAACAGGATCACTCACAACCTCATTTAAACTTCATTACATCCCCCTCTCCAATACTGCCACACTGGGTGCTTGTACCTTGGTTGCAGGCTCAATCCCCAGTGGGGGGGTGTGCAGGAGGCAGCTGATTGATTTTCCTCTTTCATCAATGTTTTTAACTCTCTATCCATCTCCCTCTCTGTAAAAAATCAATAAAAAAATATATTTTTTAAATTTAAGTGTATTCTCTTTCTCTAGTTTTTTTAATACATTTCTATATATTGTGTATACAATATACATTTACAGAATGGATTATATAAATTTAATAGCCAGTTATTGTATATTAGAATTGCATCATAAGTATTCCTCCAATGTTAAAAATTACTGGACCACATATTTTAACAACCTCGTAATCCTATGTAATAAAACCCTAATATGCAAATAGAACCAATAGTGGAATGACCTGTGGCTATGACATGCACTGACCACCAGGGGGCAGTTGCTCAATGCAGGAGCTGCCCCCTGGTGGTCAGTGTACTCCCACAGGGGGAGCACCACTCAGCCAGAAGCCGGGCTCACAGCGCTAAGGAGCAGCAAGCAGGTGGGCGGTAAGGAGCAAGGGGTCCCAGTCTGTGAGAGGGTGCAGGCCAGGCTGAGGGACCCCTCCACCCCAGTGCATGAATTTCGTGCACCAGGCTTCTAGTATTTTATAACATGCCAGCACCACAGTTTATTTTACCAAACTCATATTGTTGACCTTTTGAGTTGTTTCCAGTTTTTGATAAATAATATTTTAAGTAATATTATGGCTTATAAGTATTTGCCCACATTTCACATTTGTTTTAGGCCACGTGGCTGCTAAATCAAATAATAACTTGTATGGTACTGGAAATATCAGGAGGAACACTTTGTAAAGTATATAATTACTAACTCCTATTCTGTACACCTACAACTAATACAAAATAATATTGAATGTAAACTGTAATTGAAAAATAAAATTAAAAAATAATAGTAGAAATATTTTAATACTCTTATACATATTGCCACTTGTTTACAGAATCTCAACAATGATTACTCACGGTTTTAAAAAAATACTATTTGAAAAATAGAAATAAGCATAACACAAAGAAATAATTTTATTCAGTCACCTAACATAGTCATTGTTAAAATTCCAAAAATTAGATGGGATCATATTGTTTTAAATCTTACTTTTTAATTACAATATTTGTGAAAATATTTATGATGTACTTTTATAATATTTCAAAGGCTACATTGTGTTCTATTGTATGGACACATTTAATTTAATTAAACAATTTCCTATTTTGAATTTTTATTTCTTTATTATAAAGAAGACAGAACTAAACATTCTTATAGATAAATCTTCAATTACATCCTACATGCAGAGTTCTTGTACCAAATGTTTACAAATGTTTAATGACTTCAACATGAGCTATTAAATTGTACTCCAAAAGTTTGTGCTCATTTATATTTTCATCAGCTGTATAAGAGCAGTACCTTTGCTGGTAGGGAGAGTAACACATAATCATTGTACATTTAATAAGTGAAAACAAATTTCAATTTAATGTCCATATTTATCTAGAAGTAAGGTTGAATATTTTCCACATACTTATTGGCCAGTTTTATTTTTTCATTAACTACTTGTTAGTGTTTTTTGACCATTTTTTATTAAAAGTATCCATTTTTCTTTTGTTGATTTGTAAGATCTTCCTATATATTTAAGTAGCATTTCTTAAACTATGTTCCACAGAAAATTAATGTCTCATGAAAAGATAATAAATTTTTGCTAAAATGGAAAAAAATGATATTGGTGATATTGTTTAATTGTTCATTAAAACTTATTTTTAAATGTATATGTAAGAAAAATATTTTTGAAATATAAACAGTTTCTATTATTTGATATCTATTTTTGAGATAGAAATGGTTATACCTGAAAATGCCAGGAAGTGGCATGATATTACAATGTATATGCAATCAGTGTTGCTACTGCTCATTCACTGACCATCTCCTGTGTGTCATCTATTCTATGGTCCTGAGACTGTCATGTGTCTTATCTTATAATGTCAACATATATTTGTGATATATTTAATGTTATATGTAAATCATGAATCAAATTTTAACTCTTTTGTATCAGTTAATTTGCCTTTGAGACTACCTATTCTTATCTACTTATTTTTGTCATTTATTAAGGTATTCTTGGCTGGTCTCATTTATACATACAGTTAAATTTTAGAATAAATCTGTCCAGATCTTCTCCCAAAATTCTTTTAGGATTTTTACTGTAATTGCAATAATTTCATTGATTTATCTTGAAAGAACTTATCTTGGTACAAGGTGAAATCTTCCAATTTAGCAACTAATTTTTCAAGTCTTATTTTAACTCACTCTCAGAGACTCAGGGTTTTTTTTGTGGTTGTTAATCCTCACCCGAGGATATTTTTTCCATTGATTTTTAGAGAGAGTGGAAGGGAGGATGGAGGGGAGAGGAAGAAAGAAACATCAATGTGAGAGAGACACATCGATTGGTTGCCTCCTGCACTCATCCCAACAGGGGCCAGGGATCGAACCTTCAACCCAGGTACATGCCCTTGACTGGGAATCGAACCCGCAACCCTTTGTTACGTGGCCCAACACTCTAACCACTGAGCAACACTGGCCAGGGTGAGACTCAGTTTTTTTAAAGAAAAGTTATTATAACTTTTATAATTTTTTAGAACTATGCTTATAACTTTTATCATTAAGAGATCTTTAACTAATATGGTTGAGCTTTCTTCTACCATCTTATCTTTTTCTTTTGTTTATTCATTTTCCTTGATGTTTCTTTTTATAATAGTGGTTTTCTTCTGTATGTTTGTTTCTGTAACTACATTGTTAAATTTTCTAAAATTGTTATCAATATTAATCATTAAAGTATCTATTGACTTTTTTTATAAAACTTGTGAAATTTACCATAATTTTATTTCCTTTCTCTCCCTCCATCTTGCTGCTTTTCTTGGTATGACCAGAGATTTTAGACCTCGATTTTTGTTATTACTATTTTGCATTGTGATGCCTCTAAAGAATGCTTTTTTAACATTTGCATCGTCTCTGTCCATTCTACTATTTCTTCTACATTGCATCCTATCTATTCTTGAGGTCATTTTGATTCCCTTTTTTAATCAAGATATTTTAAATTTTTTATTGAATTTATTAGGGTGACATTGCTTAATAAAACCATACAGGTTTCAAGTGTACAACTCAATAAAACATTATCTGCACACTGCATCATGCACCCATTACCCAAAGCAATGTTTCCTTCCATTCCCATTTCCCCCCTTTGCCCACTTCCACTTCCCCCCACCCCTTTCCCTCCTCTGGCTATCATTATACTATTGTCCATGTCTATGAGATATGTATATAATATTTGCTTAACCCTTCACATTTTTCACCCACCCAAACCCCTCTCCACTCTGACAGCTGTCAGTCTGTTCTATATATCTATGCTTCTGTTTCTGTTTTGTTTATTAAATTATGTTGTTGATTGGGTCCCACATAAAAGTGAGATCATATTGTATTTGTCTTTCTTTGACTGGCTTATTTCACTTAGCAGAATAATTTCTAGGTCCATTCATGCTGTCACAAAAGGCAAGATTTTCTTTTTTATAGCTGAGTAATATTCCATTGCGTAAATGTACCACAGCTTTTTTATCCACTCATCTACTTATGAGTTCTTGGGCTATTTCCAGATCTTGGCTATTGTAAATAACACTGCAATGAACATAGGGGTGTATATAGTCTTTCGAATTAGTGCTTCGGGTTTCTTGGATATATTCCCAGAGGTGGGATCGCTGGGTCAACAGATAGTTCCATTTTAAATTTTTTTGAGGAAGCTCCTTACTGATTTCCATAGTGGCTGCACCAGTCTGCATTCCCACCAACAGTACAGGAGGGTTTCCTTTTCTCCTCATCAGCGGTTCTCAACCTGTGGTCGCGACCCCTTTGGGGGTCGAACAACCCTTTCACAGGGGTCGCCTAAGACCATCAGAAAACACATATATAATTACATATTGTTTTGTGATTAATCACTCTGCTTTAATTATGTTCAATTTGTAACAATGAAATTGGGGGTCACCACAACATGAGGAACTGTATTAAAGGGTCGCAGCATTAGGAAGGTTGAGAACCACTGCTCCACATCCTCACCAACACTTGTTTGTTGATTTATTGATGATAGCCATTCTGACAGGTGTGAGGTGATATCTCATTGTGGTTTTAATTTGCATCTCTCTGATGATTAGTGTGAGCTTATACAGCTTAACACCAAGAAAATAAAAAACCCAATTTTAAAATGGGCAGAGGATCTGAATAGACATTTCTTCAAAGAGAACATTCAGATGGCCAATGGGCATATGAAAATACTTTACTTTTTAAAGAGAGATATGTTATTGGTAGGTTTGAAATACTTGCATTTCTTGTCATTTCTGAGGTTTTTACAGTGGAAATAAGATTCTCAGGTCAGAATCCTTTTCTTTCAACCCTCTGGTAGCCATTGCTCCATTATTGTATCAAATTCAGTATTATAGTAAAGAAAGCTTACCTTTTGCTTTACTTAGTAAATACTTACAGGAATTTTTTTTTTCAAAAATACAACAAAACCTGTCTAGGTATGAATTTCCTCACTGATTTGTCAACCACTCAATTAGCCTTTTTGCTCTGAGTACTCAAGTTTTTATCAGCTGAGGGAAATTGTCTTCTATAATATTTTTGATTATCACTTCTCCTCTGTGTGCTGTGTCTTCTCATTGTAGAAGTCCTATTATACATATTTTGGATTTTTGGGATCTCTTCTATTCTCATAAATCTCTAAGTCAGAGGAGAACACCTATAGCTATGAATTTCCTATAATAGTCTGCAGTTTGCGGCCTTCATTTTAGTTTTTAATTTAGCACTCATATTTTTTATCTTTGTAACATCTTTCTTGGGCTCTATTTCTGCACAGTGCTTTATTCATGTCTTACCTAGCTTTATGATTCACACTCCTCCTGAATTTTTATAAGAAAATTTATTTGAATTCTTGTACAGTTTTATCCTGTTGCTTCAGTAACAAGAGATAATTGTATTGCTAAGATTTATACCTTCTTTCGAATTGCTTTGTCTTTTCAGTGATTTTTCACAAGATATGTGCTGGTCTGCTTTTATGACTTCAGATGAATCTGAAATTGTTAAGATTTCTGTGCAAACATTTTAGCCCAAGTAAATGGAGAAAGAAAATGTTTACATTTGCTATAGTTTTCCTATATCTGGAAGTCAATGCAAAATAATGAACAAGCTGTAGCTGGTGTAGTATAGCAGGGAGCTTCACCTCTGTGCCCATGGGTTTTGTCTATATCTTAGTGATGGCAACCCAGGCAGCACCCCAAGTCCAAGGTTGCCCTCATAAAGAGTCAGTCACAGCACTGCTATATATTTGCTCACCTTGTCTAGTCATTTCAAACATAAAAATAACAACAATAATAGCTGGCATCTTTGAGTGCTTATAATGTGCCAGCCACTCTTCTGACCTTGGATATAAATGCTACAGAAAGATCCTAGGCTGTTTTCCAGAGAAATTACTAAGATTGAGACTTGCTCCCTTCACCTCCAAGCCAACCAATGATAGCTAGAGTGACCATATAACTTATCATCCAAACTGAGGCACTTTGGGAAGCAAAAACAAGAGAGATTAATAATTACAAGACAACAAAGGTAACCTGGGACTGTCCCAGGTATGTATGGTCACTGAAATCATAGCACACCCCTGCCTCCAGCTCTTATAGCTCCGAGTTAGATTCAATATATGTGATCAAATTGTTCTCTTAACTAAGAGGTTTAAAACCAAATGTTTAGTGACTGACGATAATCTATGTATTTATCATTATTTAATCATTTCCTTATTGCTGAGTAATTAAGCTGCTTCCAATTTTCATCTATTAAATATAATGCTGAAATGAATGTCTTTATTTTTCAAACTACATCCTTAATTTCAATTTTTTTTTCCTTTGGACTAAATTTGGAGTTTAATTTTTGTAGTAAGCTCATCTTCTTTTCTTCCTCTTTTCTCTTTATCTTCTTTTCCTTCTCTTTCCTTTTTTTTTTTACTAAACGCCATTATAGAAACAGGTTATAATATCTTACTAGTTCCCTCATTAATTAATAACTTAACTAAAATCTTTGACCCATATCCATTTTGTATTTGAATAGGAGTCCTGATTTTACTTCTTTTTAATTATCCTTTAACAGTTTGGAGGTCACCCACCAAGATACCCTGACAGCCAGGTAAACTGCATTGCCAAAGAGGTACACCTACTGGGAGGCAAGAGCAGGGGGTGAAGGGGTGGCTTAAAACCAGGCACATCTTTTCTTGGCTTCCAGAAATGAATCTCAAGCAGCAAGAGAACTTGAACTTTCTGTGACTGGTTTTTGAGGGGTTTTTTTATTTTTACCCTTATTTTCCTCTAATTTTGCATTTTGTTTTTGTTTCTAGTTCTTTATCTCTCATAGTATGAATGTGAAATGTTTTCCTATCTCTGGAAGCATTAATAAATTAGATTATCAGGTCTTTTAGATTAAAGTCACTCTGTTCTGCTTGGCTTATAGGAATAAATAAGGTCCTGTAAATTAAATAGTCATGAAATTCCCAGAAAATAAGGAAATTGAACCCCACATACATTAAGAATGCTAAATGAAAGAGTTTTTACATGGGTAAAACATAAGAGGTAGAGTAGGGGAAGCCCTGGAAAGTGAGAGGATGGGTAGGATGTCTCCATGGGAACAAAGGGTAGTGACAGTGACTATGCACAAGTGAGGCAATAAAAGAAGTAAATATACTAACAATAATGGGAGTCTGATTTCTCATTGTCAAAGAGGGAGTCACTGAAAAAAGAAAACTACAACAAACCATGTGGTATCAGATTCAAATTGAAAGTATTGGTTTATAGTCATGGTTTAATATGTAAATACTAGAGGCCCGGTGCACAAAATTCATGCACGGGGGCGGGCAGTCCCCTCAGCCCAGCCTGCACCCTCTCCAATCCGGGACCCTGAGGGGGATGTCGGACTGCTGGGGGATGTCAGACAAACCGACAGTCAGACATCCCTCTCAAAATCCTGGACTGCTGGCTTCTAACTGCTCACCTGCCTGCCTGCCTGGTCACCCCTAACTGCACCCCCTACTGGCCTGATTGCCCCTCACTGCCTCTGCATGCTGGCCTGATCACCCCTAACTGCCCCCGCTGCCAGCCAGGTCGCCCCCAACTTCCCCCTCCCTGCCAGCCTGGTCGCTCTTAATTCCCCTCCCCCCCACTGCTGGTCTGGTCACCTCTTACTGCCCCCCCCACCATCCTGGTCGCCCCCAACTGCCCCCCTCTGCCAGCCTGGTCGCCCCTAACTGCACCTCCCCCCACCAGCCCAGTCGCCCCTAACTTCCCTCCCTACTGGTCACACCTAACTGCCCCCCCTGCTGGCCTGGTTGCCCCTCACGGCCCCCCTGCCAGCCTGGTTGCCCCACACAGCCTGCTGTTCAGTCATTTGGTCATCCCTCACTAACACCCCTGCCAGCCTGCTCGCCCCATGCACCCTGCTTGTTCAGTCATTTGCTCGTCACTAACCCCCCCCTGCTGGCCTGGTTGTAGGCAGCCATCTTGTGAGGGTATGAGGGTTAATTTGCATATTACCTCTTTATTATATAGGATAAATACCTCTATACATCTATATAGATAGAGCTAGAGATAGACATAGATATATAGATATGGATGTAGATATTCGTTTTCTAACTCTGTCTACTGAGAAGGCCTGGGAATCATGACTCCCAGTGTCACTGTGCAATGAGCACATCTAGTTCCCAGATTTTGGTTTCTAAAGGTCATTATCCACTAAAAGGAACTAAACCTCCTTGGAGAAATAGAAGACTTCAGTGCTGGTGCAGTCAAAGTGCAAGATGAGCCAGAAACATCCTGTGCCAGAACGTGCTCAACAAATGATGGGGACACGTCAAAACAACACAAAACCAACTTGAAGACATTCCCCTGGAGAAATCTTGGATGATTTTAGCAGAAAAATAATTTATGAGGTTACATTTAAACCCATTGAATAAAATAGAAATACACAATTTCATGCTAATTTAAATAAACTAAATAAATAAGTAAATGGGAAATTTGGTGATATACAGTATATTTATATCATCACAAAGTAACTCTTTACCTAAGAGTTACTAATGACAAAGGGAAAAAGAGTAACTTTACAGTGAGTGGAGAAACCTGGCAGATACCACCTCAATGACATGATTAAACTTTATATTACCAGTAACGAGACTAATCAAAATTGTGCCACTTGCTTTTCCTTTCACCACTGTGGCAGCAGCCATGAGTATGCTCAAGCTTCTGATTGGCTTATAGAAAGTCTGGTTGGACCCCAATTATACTAATGAAATCGCCAATGCCAACTCCTGTCAGCAGATTCGGAAGCTGATCAAAGATGGGCTGATCATCGGAAGCCTGTGACTGTCCATTCCTGGCTCGATGCCAGAAAAACACCTGGGCCCACAGGAAAGGCAGGCATATGGACATAGGTAAGCGAAAGGGTACTGCCAATGCTCGAATGCCTGAGAAAGTAACCTGGGTGAGGAGGGTGAGAATTCTTCGCCAGCTACTCAGAAGATACTGTGAATCTAAGAAGATTGACCGCCACATGTTCCACAGCCTGGGCCTGAAACTGAAGGGTAACGTGTTCAAAAACAAGCGGATTCTCATGGAACATATCCACAAGCTGGAAGGCAGACTAGGCTCACAAGAAGCTTCTGGCTGACCAGGCCGAGGCCCGCAGGTCTAAGACCAAGGAAGCCTGAAAGCACCATGAAGAGTGGTTCTAGGCCAAGAAGGAGGAAATCATCAAGACTCTCCAAGAGGAAGAGACCAAGAAATAAAGCTTCACCTCTCTTTCTTGTACATGTGGCCTTGGCAATTACATGGTTCAATCATTTAAAAAAAGTAGCCTTCATCTAGCCCTACCTGGTTTGGCTCAGTAGATAGAGCGTCAGCCTGCGGACTGAAGGGTCCCAGGTTTGATTCGGTCAAGAGCACATGCCTAGGTTGCAAGCTCCATCCCCAGTAGGGGGCGTGCAGGAGGCAGCCATTCAATGATTCTCCTTTATCATTGATGTTTCTCTCTCTCTCTCCCTCTCCCTTCTTCTCTGAAATCAATAAAAATATTTTTTTAAAAATTAGCCTTCATCTAAAAAAAAAAAAATTGTGCCACTTGATAGGATTCAATGAGAAGAACACACCTTCACTTCTGTGATATTCTTACCAAAGTCAGATAACCTGAATCAAATCTTAAGGGAATATCAGACAAATCCAAACTGAGGTACCATCTACAAAACAATTTCTCTAGCTATTTACATATATAAAATGGAATATTACTTGGCCATAAAAAAGAGTGAAATCTTACCATTTGCGACAGCATGTATCGACCTAGAGCAAGCATGTCAAACTCAAAGTCTAACACAAGACAAATAAACAAAGTTTAAGTTTATGTAGGCCGCAAAAAAAGCAAAAGCTTCAATTTTCATAGAAACGTATGTTTATTTTGTTAGAGACATGCTGACTACAAAGGGCTGAAATAAATGAGTAATCGATAACATAAAATAATAGGACATTCTAATAAAAATTAATATTTTTTCTTGAACATTAACTTACCAGACACTGAATAACTGCACAAATTAATAAGCGTAATACAAATAAACCTATTTTTTTTGTTCTCTGGCAGTGCCTCTGGATGAGACAGATGGTGTCTTCACTGCCAGGCAGGTGAAGTCCTTGCCAGGTGTGCAGCTTGGAGAACGGAACAAACGTGGATTTTAGCTCCACATATGCTCTCCACAGCTGAGTGTCCTTAAGCAAAACCTGTACAACCATATGGGATGGACGTGGACCCTGGCTAGGGAGCTGTAGCCTTGGAACTGTAGCATTTTCGCTAGACTTGTTTTTTCTCCCTCAACTATCTTTCTTGACCTCTAGCTGGCTTTTCTACTTATTGGTGACCTGCTGGAGTGGCTCTGCTGTATCAGAGAGAAATTTTAATGTTATTCCCTTTAAAGTTTGTCAAATTTTCATAGGGAATTATATATCAATTATATCTAGAACATATTATTGAAATTATATATTTATATTTAAAATATATTTAAATGTATTTTTTCCAGAACTATTATCTGCCCCTTTGAAAGTAGTTTTTTGTTTTAGAGTAGTGGTTCTCAACCTTCTGGCCCTTTAAATACAGTTCCTCATGTTGTGACTCAACCATAAAATTATTTTCGTTGCTACTTCATAACTGTAATGTTGCTACTGTTATGAATCGTAATGTAAATATCTGATATGCAGGATGGTCTTAGGCAACCCCTGTGAAAGGGTCGTTCGACCGCCAAAGGGGTCGTGACCCACAGGTTGAGAACTGCTGACATAGAGGATATTATGCTCAGTTAAATAAGTCAGTGAGAGAAAGACAAGCACCATGTGGTTTCATTGATCTGTGGAATCTAAAGAACAAAATAGAAACAGACTCATAACAAAGAGAGAGAACTGGTGGTTGCCAAAGGGGTGGGGGTTAGGAGACTAGGTGAAAAAGGTGAAGGGATTAAGAACTACAAATAGCTCTAACTGGTTTGGCTAAGTGGATAGAGAGTCGGCCTGCGGACTGAAAGGTCCCAGGTTCAATTCCGGTCAAGGGCATGTACCTTGGTTGCGGACACATCCCCAGTGGGAGGTGTGCAGGAGGCAGCTGATCAATGTTTCTCTCTCATCGATGTTTCTAACTCTCTATCCCTCTACCTTCCTCTCTGTAAAAAATCAATAAAATATATTTTTTTAAAAAAACTACAAGTAGGTAGTTACAGAATAGTCACGGTGATGTAAAGCATAGAGAATATCTATATTAATAAAAGGGTAATATGCAAATTGGTCATGACACCCTCACAGTCATGACCGGATATGCTAATTAGTCACGACCAGATATGCTAGTCATGACCATTATGCAAATTGACCATCACTCCAACACAATAAGAGAGGAATGTGTTAATTAGCCCTGATATGCTAATCAGTCACAACCAGTATGCAAATTGACCATCACTCCAACACACAAGATGGCCGCCCCCATGTGGCCACAAGATGGCCTGCAGGGGACAGCAGTTGGGGGTGAGCGGGTCAGCAGAGGAACAGTTAGGTGTCGATCAGGCTGGCAGACAGAAGCAGTTAGGGACAATCCTTTGGGATCGGGCCTAAATGAGCAGTTGGACATCCCTTGAGGGGTCCCAGATTGGAGAGGGTGCAGGCTGGGCTGAGGGACACCCCCCAGTGCACAAATTTCATGCACCAGGCCTCTAGTAGTCTATAATATTCTAATAACTATGTATGGTATCAGATGGGTACTAGATTTATTGGGGTGATCACTTAGTAAGTTATATAATGCCCCATCACTGAGTTATACACTTGAAACTAATATACTGTTGTATGTCAACTGTAATCAAAAAATTAAAATTTTTTTTAATTGGTCTGTAATCTTCAAAAGTGACATGACCATGAAAAGCAAAGGAAGGAAGAAGAACTGTCCCATATTGAAGGAGACTAAAGAGCCATAGCAAATAAAAGCAACATGTAATTCTGAACTGGGTCCTTTTACTAGAAAGACATTATTGAGACCATTGAGGAAACTTGAACAGAGTGTGAGGACTAGATGATAGTAATGTATCAATGGTAAGTTCTTAATTTTGATTATTGTATTTTGGTTATATAGGGAGAATATAGGAAATTCTCCCTAAAATATTCTAGGATGGTAAGTGTATCATGTCAGTAACTTATCCTCAAATGATATAGGGAAAGTTCTTTGTACTTCAGTTGCAATTTTTAAAAGTTTGATATTGTTTCAAACTAAAAAAAAAAATTTACATGGAGCAAAGTTGTGAATATTTTAATGATCCTTGATACAAAGGGCTAAATTGCTTCCCCAAAGGGTTGGACTTTGTCTTATGACTATGCAGTTCCTCTTTTTTCCTATTAAATTTTTGCCAGGTAAGCCAGGCACTATCTGCATTCCAAGGCCTTATTTTCAGTCCCACCTGTCACAGTTTATAATAGAAGTGCTGATTTTCATGAACTCACTTATCTCAGTGTGGGGGCAATCACTCATTGTATCATTAGCTGATAATGACTAGATGAGTTGATTGAGCTGTAAATGACTATGGTTAGAGATTGCAGCTCTAGCTGATTAGATAAATATGCCACATATTTCATTTTGATCATATCAATTTCACTATCATTTGAAATGTCTTCCTTCATCCTAAAGTTCTCATTAAGACATGGTAATTTCTCTGAAATATGACTGTATGCATGACTTCTATCAGCCAAAACCAATAGTTACAGAAAAGGAAGGTTATTTTACATTTTAGCGATGGCAGAGCTCTATGATTTCACGCACCTCTCAAAATCTAAAGATCCTTTGTTAGAAAGTGAGCGGTATCTTTATTGCGCTTGGAATAGTACACACGTGTGGCGGGGCAGAGACCAGTGCCTCTTTAATGGAAAATCTTGTCTAGCTTTAGAATGTTGGTGAAGAGGCTGGAGGGGTTTCCCCCAGTGAGTCCTAAGGAATGGCTCTTTGGCACCTGGTGTCTGGCGTTATTTAGACTTTCTAGCGCTCTGCTGTGCAAACTTTCAACAGCACATGAACCTCATTAAAATGTAAGTCTGGTTCAGGAGGTCTGGGATGGGGCCCAAGAGTCTGCATTTGTAACAAGATCCTGGGCGATGGCAGAGCTACCGGTGCACAAACTGCACGCACAGTGAAGGAAAGGGCTCGCACATAGCTTGCCCTGCAATGTTCTCAAGAGCAGGCCCCAGAGGCTGTGTGCAAGGAGAGGCTTGGCACACCAGGGCGTCTGCTTCTCTCTGAAGACCTGGCTCACCCACCTGCTCTCAGAGCAGAGTCAATCCAGCAGCCAGCTGGGTGGACCATGACAGTGCCCACAGTGAGCAATTCTATTGGACCAAGATTGTGTACTTAAGGGGACAGCCAAAAATGTAATGGTCTTGTCTATATAGTGCTATGGTCTTTATAGGAATTTGACCCATATCTCTTATCCTATATAATAAAAGCCTAATATGCTAAGTGTTCAGTCATCCAGTTGGCCATTCAACCAATCAAAGCGTAATATGCTAATGATATGCTAAGGCCACTACGACATGTACTGACCACCAGGGGGCAGACGCTCCAACTGGTAGGTTAGCTTGCTGCTGGGGTCTGGCCAATCGGGATTGAGCGAGATGGGCCGGACACGTCCTGGAGCCCTCCTGTGGTCCCTCCCTGGCTGGCTAACCTCCCGTGTCCTCCCTGACCCCGATCGTGCACCAGTGGGGTCCCTTGGCTTGGCCTGCGCCCTCTCACAATTCAGGACCCCTTGAGGGATGTTGGAGAGCTGGTTCCACAGGCCAGGCCGAGGGACCCCAGGTACATGAATTCGTGCACTGGACCTCTAGTTTTCTCATAAAACTCCTAACCCTGGGGAAGACAAGTCATTGTCATTCCATGCAAAGGAAAGAAACAAAAGATGCGGGAGTGTGGGGGGTCTCATGAGCTGCCTTGGGTGCCCCCAGGTAAATAGAAATCTTGTCTGGTCTGGTGAGTCACAAATTGGCCTGAGGTTTAGGTTTAAGTTTATTCAGATATTTTCCCAATGTTGGGATAAGGGAAGGGTTCCTGGGCTGTGTGTTATTGAGCCTTTTCCATGAATAGCTTGGATTCAGAATCTTTGGGGGTGAAGTTTGCCCTGTGTTAAAAAGGTACATTAATATTTCAAAGGTGCAATAGGTTGGCACTTTCTACTTCAAGTGGTCTCTTAAACTTGAGAAACCGGATAATACCCTCCCTATTATATTGGGGCTCTAGAAGGTCAATTAACTTATCCAAGGTCACATACCTAGTACGTGGTGGAGGTGGGGTTTGAATTCTACCTGTATGATTTCGAAGCTCAAAGGCCTTCTCCTATGCCAGGCTTTTTCTCTAAGAATATTGGTATGACAAGTATTATCATTTAAATCAGTGAGAAATTGGTGATATGCTTGGATTTTGTCACTTGACCAAGATTACACAACTACTCAACGATAGAGAAAGAATGCAAGCCCAGGTCTAACCGACTGCACGGGTTTTGCATTGAACCCACTTCCTGCAACAATCCAAGAATCATGCTGCCAGCAGCAGTGACGTGAATATCACAGGATATGTGTACAGCAGTTACAGTTCTCAGCGTTGTTTGGGTTTCACCATATTTGTGAGAGGTCAATAGGGCGGCATTCCATGCAGTTCACAAGTTAGGAAACCAAGACCATGAAAGTTAAACCCAAGGACGCACAACTAGGAAGAGGTAGGTGGTCCTAAAGTCTCGGTCTTGGGAAGCAAATTTTGAGTCTACAGGCATTGCTGTAATCAAAATACCTCAGCATGTTTTTGGAGAATTTTTAAATTGGTCTATCCCCACTGTGCATAGAGATGTATCTCCTCTTTAAAGCATTTTATTTAGAAGCTAGCCATGGCTGTGGTCTGCTTTTCAATTCCCCAAATAATGGCATCTATCTCAATAAGAATTGGAGTACCGTCAGCGCAGAAAAATGAAAATGACCCGGGCCCTGCCTTCAAGGAGCTTACAACTGAGGAGCCATGAAAAGACATAGACATAACTGATGTGCTTATGAAATGAAAAATTCAGTTGCGTCTCTATGTAAAGAAGTACAAACTAAGGCAAAGATATAAGTGAGGAAGGACTATAAATACCCTTTCTGGATAGAAAAGAGCTACTTTGCAGGTGAATTCTCCATAACGAAGAGTTACCATATTCTGATCCACAGCAATGCGGTTCTTCATTTCTCCTTTCTGTGTCCAGGATCCCCAATAAACCTGCCAGAAACATTTTGGAATTTTATTCTTGGTAAACAATTATTATTAGCTCTTCTTGGAATAATCACCAATTGCTCTGTTGGACTGCTTGCTGCATTCCATTTGTATAAAAACAAAACACAACCCTTCTCCCCAGTCAGTATGTTTGGGGGAACGTACTGAACTCTTATTCTGCTCCAAGCTTTTGCATGTACTCTTACCTGTGGAACACTGTTTTCTTCTATACTTTACCTGGACAACTCCTCTTATTTATCCTCCAGGGCTCAGCTTAGCCTTGTGTACCCTGAGAAACTTCTAGTTCTCCAAGTCTGGAGTAAGCATGTAGCGGTCTGTATAGGTAAGCTGTGCTGTAATAACAAACATCCTCCACATCTCAGTGGCTTAAAGAAGGATAAAGGTTTACTTCTGATGTACACTGTATGTCACAGAGGTTAACTGGGGGCTCTGCTCCATATTATCCTCCTTCAGTGTCTGAGCCCAATGGAGCCTCCTCCATCAGATGGAGTACTCACTGCCAGTCACCACTAAGGCAAAGGGCTTTCCACATAGATAAGATGTGTTACTTCCACTCATATTCCATTAGCCAAAATGAGTCATGACTAGCTTTAAAGAGGTGAAGAAGTGAATCCCACCTTGTGTAAGACCCAGAATCTCACGAATACCCAGCACAGAGCTTTTCCTGCTTGCTCCCAGAACCCTGGTACATACCACAATACAGTACTTACACTGCATTGCAATTGCCTGGTTATAGTCAGTATTCCCTCTGTAGACTCCAAACTTCTTAAGGACAGGCACTCAGCCTTACCTTTATATCCAATACCTACCACAGTGTGTGGCACATATACACATTCTGTGAAAGAGCTCGAATGAAGAATACAGCATCCTCTCTTTAAAAAATGCAGGTCTGTGTCTTTAAATTCATGATTTCAAAACAATGATAATTGAAATGCTATTTGTGTGTTATGTTCCTTAGGAAATATATACATATAGCCTTGAGCTATATTTCTGAATTTGCTTTTGAATGCAAATATTTTAACAAGTATAACACACAGAAGCTTGAACTATCAATTATTCCTAGCAGCGTATGTAAAATATCTTGTTTATCCCAGAAATCTTAAATTAGGCTAAAGAAAATAACTCTGCCTTTAA
The DNA here is from genome assembly GCF_000412655.1 of Myotis brandtii. NCBI lineage: Eukaryota > Metazoa > Chordata > Mammalia > Chiroptera > Vespertilionidae > Myotis > Myotis brandtii. The sequence goes on from NW_005355159.1 coordinate 5,565,051, forward strand.
AAATACATCTCTGAGATTTTCTATTTGTCCTCAACTCATCTTGAAGATGAATAAAAAGTTAGAGCTGTTTAATATTTATGAAAGAAGAGTAATATTTATTTATTTCCTAAATAAATCTTGGAAACTTATTTCTAAATTTCTAGATTAATGATTGCTAATCAAGGATAAGATTCCAAAGGATAGATATTCTATGTTAGAATGACAAGGAAATGAAAAGGATGAATTATCCATCATTGGTTTTCACGTTTATTAATTTTTCTGTGTATTTCAGGGCTTTAAAAGAGATCAGTTGGATTTCTACCAAAACAAATGTTTTTAGGAAATAACCTTCCTATTTGTTGTTGAATTCAACCAAAATGGTAAATTCTTTAAAACATCCAGTTACTAACAAGTAGCTTGAATAAATTAAATGGCATGTTCCCAGCAAGCCAGTGTGTGTATACATAACTATAACGTCCTTTAAGAGAAAACAATGTATACATTTGTAATAAAAGTAAAGTCCACTGAAATGTTGCATTTCATTAACTGCAAATTTGTTTTCAGAGCAACCATGTCATTTTTAAGTGCAAATATTAGATTTAGCAATTATTTGATTTAATATGAAGAATATGCTTATGGCCCTAACCGGTTTGGCTCAGTGGATAGAGCACCGGCCTGCGGATTGAAAGGTCCCAGGTTCGATTCGGGTCAAAGGCATGTACCTTGGTTGTGGGCACATCGCCAGTGGGGGGTGTTCAGGAGGCAGCTGATCAATGTTTCTCTCATCGATGTTTCTAACTCTCTCTCCCGCTCCCTTCTTTGTAAAAAATCAATAAAATATATATTTTTAAAAAGAATATGCTTATGAATTTTAGCTTCTTTTATTTTATATATTTTATTGATTTCAGAGAGGAAGGGAGAGGGAGAGAGAGATAGAAACATCAATGATGAGAGAGAATCATTGATCGGCTGCCTCCTGCACGCCCCCTACTGGAGGTCGAGCCCACAACCTAGGCATGTAACCTTGACAGGAATCAAACCGGGGACCCTTCAGCCCACAGGCCAACACTCAATTCAGTGAGACAAACCGGCTAGGGCCAGCTTCTTTATTTTAAAAGCTTGTTGTCAGATTGGCCCTAAGGAAATTCTATAGAATGTTTTATGTTTTTATGTGATTTAAACATTGTAATTTGACTGTCATAATACTTTTCTGAGGTAGAGTCTCAGTTATTTTTGCCCCATCTAACTTAAATATGTTTTTTTAATTGAGTTGAGAGAGAGGGGAGGGAAAGAGAAAGAGAGATAGAATCATCCATGAGAAAGAGACATTGATTGACTACCCCCTGCACAGCTCCCACCAGGGATTGAGCCTGCAACCTGGGCATGTGCCCTGACCGGGAATCTAACGAGGGACCTCTTGGTGCATGGGTGGATGCTCAACCACTGAGCCACCCATTGAACTGGACTGTTTTCCTGCTGACATTCAGTTTCCTTCTTCTCAGTCCACTCTCCAGCAGTTACATTTGTAATAATATTACCTTATATTTGTATAGCGAGGGACCTCTTGGTGCATGGGTGGATGCTCAACCACTGAGCCACCCATTGAACTGGACTGTTTTCCTGCTGTCATTCAGTTTCTCAGTCCACTCTCCAGCAGTTACATTTTGTTACATTTGTAATAATATTACCTTATATTTGTATAGCTGTGTAGAATTTACCCAGTTTATAGTTTTAAAACATGTTTGAATACCTAGAAGAGTAGCGATTATATTATCAATTTCTAGGTGACTAGGATAATTTTTTAAAATACACTCAGCCAAGCAAACCATTTAAAGGAAGCAATCCGTGCATGCATCTTCCCTGTTTCCTCGTGGCTGGAGCAGTATAGACAAAGCTATTATTGTAAAATAGCTAGCAGCGCAGCCATAGGTGAAATCACCTGTAGTTTCATGTCAACTTGAGTGGGGTCAAATTTTAACAGGAAATTTTCATGAATCCTCTCAGCAGCTGGCATTGAGTCAGCTCTCCTCTGCTTCGGGCAAGGAAATTCATCTCCTTCCAAAGGGATTCTTTCTATGGAATTTTCTCCTTTTCCTGGTAACAAAAGCCCAACTTGTTAGCGTATGGGCTATATCTGGAAGTCTACTTAAGAGAAATATGAGTTCCAATGGACAGATATTTATTTTTAAGGTTATATCACCTTGTTTGTGGGAGTTTTTTTACATTTAAAAACTAATTTTTTAAGAAAAAAAACACAAGTATGGGACTTGTTTGATGATATTAAAAAGTAACCAAATTGAAAATTATTCTTTAAAACCCCTGAAGTATGAAATAGATCATATTAGCTCTCCCTGAAAATCTATAGGATGGTTTAAACTAGGTAAAATAGTGAAATAGATGAAGTTGAACTCGCTATTTCTTTCTCATTTTTCAGTCTTTCAACAAATATTTGCTGAGCACCTACTATATGCCAGGCCCTATGTTTGTAGTTACTATTAAAATGGTGTGCAGAAACCAAGCCTAGAATATTATGGGAGAAGATACCCATTAATCAAATAATCGTGTCAAGGAATGCATAGTGACAAATTCAGATAAGCACTCTGAAGGGTGGTGACCATTCTTTGAAAGTGGATAATAGCAAAGGAACTTGATTTAGAGTGGGAAAGAGGAGAGGCTCAAAGAAGTCTTGCCTGGGCTGGCCCTCGACCTGAGAAGATCTGATAGAAAAGGTACCAGTGAGGGCGGGAAGCCAGAGGGGGTGAATAGAACAAGTTGTGGTTGGGGGACAGGGGCTAACCTGGTAGTATAAGATGCTAGGAAGACTAGCAGTGCCCAAACCACCCAGGATCATGTGAAGCGTGCTAAGGATTCTGGTCCTCATCACAAGTGTATGTATCTCAGAATGAAGGGGCTAAGTGTTTTTAAGAAAGATGGAATTGTCAATAGTGTCCATTCCTGCTGAGAGATCAAGAGAATTGAGATTTGAACATGTACATTGGATTTAACAACACAGCAAATGATGGCAGAGGTTTGAGCATGTTTAAATATCAGTGGGAAGCAGCTACCTAGGAGGGAGGGGCCCACACAAGACCAAGAGAGGTGGCTGTCATTCTGACTCTTTCCAGTATCATCCCAACGGTCCGATCACTTTGTGTGATTGTACACAATGTTAGAAAATTCTGGGCATCTCCCTAAACTGCATTTTATCTTGTATAAAATGGGGGTAGGAATACTGCTACATCACACATGATGGTTAGGAAAATTAAAATAAGATAGATGAACAGAGACTCTAATCTATAAAATGGAATTAAAAAGTTAGCAATGATTATTGCCCCTCAATCTCTGGTTCAGCAAAAGTTTAGTTTTTCTGTGTCCCCTTCCTTCAGGTCCCTGCTAAGTAGAATATGCTCAGTTTTCTTATCTGTGGCTGTTAGTGACTTACTGAGCCCCTGCTCCCAGATGCCTAGGAGGGGACTTCCTGTAACCTCAGTTATAGGATAATGCATAGAAAGAGGATCTCAAAATCCCTTTGCATGCAGCATGGCTGACCAGCAGGCAGAGATCATCGTGAGCAAGTATTTTCTCTATAGCATACTAAAATCATATCCAGTAGCCTGGCTGGTGCGGCTCAGTGGTTGAGCATCAACCTATGAACCAGGAGATTGGGATTCAATTCCTGATCAGGGCATGTGCCAGGGTTGCAGGCTCAATCCCTAGTGTGGGGCATGCAGGAGGCAACCAATCAATGATTCACTCTAGTCATTGATGTTTCTATCTCTCTCTCCCTCTCTCTTCCTCTCCGAAATCAATAAAAATCTATTTTTAAAAATCTACACTAATAAAAGAGAAACATGGTAATTGGCATACGACCGCTACC
>NW_005355159.1:5568969-5591896 GCF_000412655.1 Myotis brandtii
CAGTTTTCTTATCTGTGGCTGTTAGTGACTTACTGAGCCCCTGCTCCCAGATGCCTAGGAGGGGACTTCCTGTAACCTCAGTTATAGGATAATGCATAGAAAGAGGATCTCAAAATCCCTTTGCATGCAGCATGGCTGACCAGCAGGCAGAGATCATCGTGAGCAAGTATTTTCTCTATAGCATACTAAAATCATATCCAGTAGACTGGCTGGTGTGGCTCAGTGGTTGAGCATCAACCTATGAACCAGGAGATTGGGATTCAATTCCTGATCGGGGCATGTGCCAGGGTTGCAGGCTCAATCCCTAGTGTGGGGCATGCAGGAGGCAACCAATCAATGATTCACTCTAGTCATTGATGTTTCTATCTCTCTCTCCCTCTCTCTTCCTCTCCGAGATCAATAAAAATCTATTTTTAAAAATAAATAATAAAATCATATCCAGTAGGCACTGCCTCTGCCACCCACCCAGAAAGCACTGATCACAAGGTAATACAAAAAATGTCACTTTCTCCCTCTCCCCCCACCCCCAAATCAAAGTCACCCAACCTTGTGAGGTTTTCAGAAGGTTTTGTTTTATTTTTGAAGCAAAGGAGTCATTTAGAAAACTAAGGCAAGAATGCCATCTTGGGGTTTCTGCTGACAGCACAGGCTACCTGAGCTGCTGATGGAAAAGGATTATGCTCCCAGAGGTTGCTCCATGTCCCTACAGCAGTGTACTCAGATCCCTGTGGCCTTTTTCTGGTTAACTAAATGGTAACCATTGGATTCTATAACTAAACAATTTAAAATTTTAAAGTCAAACTGATTCATGACAATTAGGTTTGGGCCTGTCCTTACTGAGCTTCTAGCTAGATCTTCCTCAGGGTTTGCCTACTCACCAGTGGTCTTATCTACTCGTGATCTGCTTAACCAGATGACTCAGAGTTTGGGGGCAGCATTTGGTAACTTCCTTTCTCACTTATCTTTTCTGCTTATCTAAGGATATATTAAAAGAAAAGGGTAACAGAATTGTTCAGGTTTTTGTTTATTTTGGGAGGCATGAAATTTAAAGCTTAAAAAAAACAACAGCTCCCAAGGTTTAACGTGTGTGAGTATCTATACTAATAAAAGGGTAATATGCTAATTAGAATGGGAGACCTTCCGGGAGACCTGCTGGGGAGGGCAGTTGAAGGCCATGAGGCTGGCAGGGGAAGGCAGTTGGGGGCCTTGAGGCCGGCAGGGGAGAACAGTTGGAGGCTATGAGGCCGGCAGGGGAGGGCAGTTGGAGGCTATGAGGCTGGCAGGGGAGGGCAGTTGGGGCCCATGAGGCTGGCAGGGGAGAACAGTTGGAGGCTATGAGGCCAGCAGGGGAGGGCAGTTGGGGGCCATGAGGCTGGCAGGGGAGGGCGGTTGGGGGCCATGAGGCAGGCAGGGGAGGGCAGTTGGGAGCCATGAGGCAGGCAGGGGAGGGGAGTTGGGGGCCATCAGGCTGGCAGGGGAGCGGTTAGGTGGCGATCAAGCCGGTAGGCAGGCAAGTGGTTAGGATCCAGGGGTCCCAGATTGCGAGGGGGATGTCTGACTGCCGGTTTAGGCCCAGAGAAAGATTTAGCATGCAGAGCTCCCAAAAGCATTTTCCTCCCCAAGACCCTTTGTTCTGGGAAACCCAATGAAAACCTCCCAGAATGAGTGTCCTAGGAGCCCATTCCTGAGACGCTGATCTAGTGGAAAAAAGGTGGAACGACCAGTTGCTATGATACGCACTGACCACCAGGGGGCAGATGCTCAGTGCAGGAGCTGCCCCCTGGTAGTCAGTGCACTCCCACAGGGGGAGTGCCACTCAGCCCAAAGCTGGGCTCACAGCAGGCTAGCGCTCCAACTGCCGGCTTAGCCATCAGACGGATATCCCCTGAGGGATCCCGGACTGCGAGAGGGTGCAGGCCGGGGCTGAGGAAGCCCACTCCCTGAAGGCACAAATTTTCATGCACTGGGTCTCTAGTCCTATATAATAAAAAGCTAATATGCAAATAAACCAAATGGCAGAACAACTGGAACAACCAAGCAACCGGTCGCTATGACGTGCACTGACCACCAGGGGACGTGCGCGGAACAGGGTGGGCAACAGCCGTGGTGGGATGGTGGAGCAGGTGAGCAGGGGTGCCAGACCAAGGTGGGGCATCGGTTGCTGTCATCGGGGCGAGCCTCTGGTGGTTACCGAAAAATCTTTGCTCCCATGTGCCGTGGTCCCACCCGCCACTCGCACCCACTGCCGTTAGTGAGTATGAGCACGGCTGCAGGCCCTAATCGCCCCTCAGGGCTTCTCCACCTCCCCCTGCTCCTGAGGGGAGATCAAGGCCAGCAGCTGCCTCTCACACCTGCTGCCGCAACGGCCCCACTCGCACCCACTGCCAGTGCTGAAGCCACCACTCGCACCTACTGCCAGTACTGGCCCTGCTCACATCCACAGCCAGCACCGGAGCTGCTGCTCAGACCCACTGCTGGTGCCTGGCGCCAGTTCCAATCGCTTGGTGCCTTCAGCGGGTGTGAGTGGCAGCTGCCAGCCCTGATCACCCCTGAGGGCTTCTCCACCTTCCCCTGCTCCTGAGGGGCAATTGGGGCAGCAGCTACCACTCACAGCCACTAACAGTGCCAGCCCTGCTTGCACCCGCTGCTGGTGCCGGCCCCAATTGCTTTGCGCCATCAGCGGCTACGAGTGGGGCAGGCACCATCAGCACATGGGAGCAGTGGTGGCAGGAGTGGGGCTGCTGGCAGACAGCTGACTGGGGGCCATGGTGGGAGGGGCCAGGCAGGGGCACAGAGGATAGGCCGAACCCTGCCCCTGTGCCTACGCAGCCTTGTAGTCCACAGTTCCTATCAAGGTGCACGAATTCGTGCACTGGGCTCCTAATAAAGTAATAAGATTCCTTTAGATTTAGAAGGCATTTTATTCCTTGATAGGACATCTTTATAATCTTTTATTTGCATAAGTTTACCCTCATTGTTTTATTTTTTTTAAAAAAGGTAAAGAAGGCAGTGTCCTGTGGTTGGCATCCTTCATTAATCTTTCTCTATCTCACCCTTATTTACTAAAAAGAAGTAAGTACAGTCAAAGGTGCAAAGAATCTACTAGCAAATCATTTAGAACCCAATTTTCTGTTTCCTTCTTTACAAATTATTCCTGTTTATAGAGAAATCTTGCTTTGAATGAGCTTACCTATGGAATTGTATGCATGAGAGACACAATGTAGGGTAATGAGAAATGTGCAAGATGTAAGCACTGGTTTTCATTGTGTCATAGTCTAGATATATGACCATCTCCACCCAACCCCAATAGGTTTTCTTTAAATTCCTTATCTATCTGGCATGGACCAGAGATTAATAAACAACTGTTGAATCTAACTGTGTGTCTCAAAGGTAAGATTTAAACTTTGCTCTTCCTTTCCCTTCAAGCTTCAGAGTGTACTCTTATTATCTCCCACAGGTTTGGAAATAGTTTTGAAGACTGAACCTGTGAGAATGGCAAAGCAAATGCAAAAGAGAAAGTTGAGCATCAATCAAGGTAAGTACTGATTGCTTGTTTGTCTTTTGTACTACGCAGAACAAGATGAGAGTTACTTTAAAACAGAAGAAGAAGAAAGCAAATTGTGAGAGTTTTTTAAAACCAAATGTGGGAGAAAGTGTGTCAAGAAATGAGGGAGTGGGGAGCTGAAGCAAATTGTGAGAGTTTTTTAAAACCAAATGTGGAAGGGAGAAAGTGTGTCAAGAAATGAGGGAGTGGGGAGCTTCATAACTATCTTGATACACATTCAAAGTCTCCCCTTCCACCCTCAGAGGTGGGATGAGACTGCGTTTTGAGTTTGGGCCCTGTGTGAGCTGTGACCTTGCATAAGTAACTTGAACTTTCAATGCCTCAAATTCCTCATCTGTAAAATAGGATTAATAACAATACCTCCTTCATGAGTTTATTAACAGGGCTAAGCAAGCTAATGAATGAGTAAAATGCCTGGCAAATGGCACCTGCTCAATAAGAGTAGCAGCCACTGCTAGTAAACTGCAAAGGCCAACCACCCCAGTTAGTTCCGTGGTGCTCCTTTCCTTGGGCACCAGCCATGCACAAGCCCATACTGCCCTGGAGGGAGCTGGCCCCTGTCTCAACATGTTACTCCTGGTTGGCAAAAGAATGACCACACATAAATATGGTTTGTTGAACAAGAACTGCTAGGTCAACTTGCAAAAATCAGCATCATATAAATGAACTAAGCAAGGGCTAGAACTCTTTGGAGAAATAGGGAATGCAGTTTAAAGCAACTTGAAAAGTGTACTATGAGATTCAGAGAACAAACATGATTTCCAGAGGGCAGAGGTGTTGGGGGACTTGGTGAAAAAAGGTAAAGGGATTGGGAAGTACAGATTGGCCGTTACAAAATACTTACAGGATATAAAGTACAGCCAGCATAGGGAATATAGTCAATAATACTGTAATAACTATGTATGGTGGCAGGTGGGTACTGGAAATATTAGAGGGAACACTTTGTAAAGTATATGATTGTCTAGCCACTAAGCTGTACACCTGAAACTAGTAGAAAATAATATTGAATGTAAACTGTAATTGAAAAATAAAATATAATTTTTTTCAAAAGGGTCTACTAACTATGAGAGGCAAATCAATGAGAAAAAATTGAAAAAGGGAATAGTCACTTGTATGCAAGCATATTAGCATAACCAATGGACACAGACACTGGGGGGTGGGGACTTTTCCTGGGGAGGGGCCAATCAGTGAAAAAGGAGACATATGTAATACTTGAGTTTAAACAATTAAAAGAAAAAGAAAAAGAAAAGGGAGTAGTCACTATTAGGAATGTTCCCACGCAGAGACAAAGTTCCAGGAGAAACAAATTAGTTCAAGGAGAGTTCTTTAAACTTACAAGACCTTCTCGTGCCCACTCTTGGCTGATGACATTGCTTCCTATTTCAGTAAAAACAGAGACTACTCAGAGATAAACGCCCACCGATTCCCATCACATCCACCAGCCTGCCAGCACCTGTGCCCACATCCGCTGACTTCCTTCCCATTACTATATGTGGTGGTTTAAAAATATATCCACAAACTCTTTGACATTCAGAGAATTTTCAAAAAGTGGAACCTAAAATTGCCCCCAAATTCAGTAGCTTAAAACAACAAGAAAACCTACATTTTTAAAAAATATATTTTATTGATTTTTTTACAGAGAGAAAGGGAGAGAGATAGAGAGTTAGAAACATCAATGAGAGAGAAACATCGATCAGCTGCCTCCTGCACACCCCCTACTGGGGATGTGCCCACAACCAAGGTACATGCCCTTTGACCGGAATCAAACCTGGGACCCTTCAGTCCGCAGGCCGACGCTCTATCCACTGAGCCAAACCGGTTAGGGCAGAAAACCTACATTTTTTTTTTTTTTAGGACAAGGGCTTGACTGATTTCTAACAATGTGGAGACACTGAGTGTGTGACTTATGATACTAGATTATAAAATCTTTGAGGTGTCTGCCTTGATCTTTCTTGCATCCCTTGTTCCGGGGGAAACTGCCATGTTGTGCGTATACTGAAGCAGCCCTATCTATGGAGAGGTCCATCTGGTGAGGAACTGAGGCTTCCTGCCACCAACTAACATGAATTTGTCAATCATGTGAATGCGCCATCTTGGAAGCAAATCTTCAGCCCCCACTCAAACCTTCAGATGCCTGCAGCCTTGATTAACAGCTTGACTACACTCTCATGAGAGACCTTGAATGGGAACCACCCAACTTAGATGCTGCTAAATTCCTGACCAATGGAAATTGTGTGAGATTTTTTTTTTAAATGTAGTTTTCTTGTTGTTTTAAGCTACTGAATTTTGGGGCAATTTGTTATAAAGCCACAGATAGCTAATACACTCTGGATGAATTGTCCATGCTTCCATCTTACACCTTTGTGTTCTAGACCCCATCCTGTCTCACCAACTCAAATATAATTGTTCAAGCTCTGGCCTAGTGACTCAATTGGTTGGAGCGTCATCCAAAAAAGGTTGCATTTTGATTCTCGGTCAGGGCACATACCTAGATTGCAGGTTCTATCCCTGGTCAGGGTGCATAATGGAGACAACTAATCTATGCTTTTCTCTCACCTCAATGTTTCTCTTTCTCTCAGTTTCCCTTCCTGTCTCTCTAAAAATCAATAAAAACATATTCTCGGGTGAGGATTAAAAATACAAATATATATATATCTACACTAATAAAAGAGAAACATGCATTGATTTTTTTTTTGAGTGGAAGGAAGAGAGAGAGACAGAGAGAGAGAACCATCAATGGGAAAGACACATCAATTGGTTGCCTCCCTCACATGCCCAGACAGGGGCTGGTGATCGAGCCTGGCTGAGGTATGTGCCCTTGACCGGAATGGGACCTGTGACCCTTCAGTCTGCGGGCCAACACTCTAACCACTGAGAAAAACTGGCTAGGGCAGTACTTCCCTCTTTAGTGGATCATTCCCATCAGCATGCCAGCATGTTACAGTATCTCCCACCTAAAAGCAAACAAACACATACCGTTTGGTCTCACAACCTCTAGTTACAATTAATTTCTATATTCCCCTTTATAGCAAAATTCCTCAAAAGTGAGTCTATACTCTGTTTTCTTTCTTTTCATTCTCTACTGAACCCCCTCAAGTCACTTCTTCCCTCTCTACTCCACTGGAAAAGCTTTTGTCAAAGTCTTCAATGATCTCAACACTAAAATCCAAGGATCACATTGTGTTTGACCTCTCAGCAGCTTTGGGCAGCATTGAAACACTTGCTTCCTGAGGCCCTCCTCTCTCAGGTCTCCATCTAGTCTTCTGATCACTCCTTAGGTGTTTCTCTTATCTTCCTGACCTCCCTGTGTCAGGGGGCTTCAGTCCTGGGGTCAATTTTCTTCCCCAAGACATCTGTCATCATTATCCCCATTCCCCCTAGTGACCACTTGAGTCTGTATTGCCCATGACCCCTGCTTAGTGTGAGGCTCAGGGTTCCGGGACTCTCGACGCCTGCTGTAACCAACTGACAGCACTTTGTGCTATGCCACCACCAATCCATGCTAAAGTAATTACCTAACTTTTTTTAAAATAAGTGAAACCAGTAATTTTTATATAGTAAGACCAGAGTCACAGCAGATGTGGGATTGTTTTTGTTACTCTTCAAATGGTTGCGTTGATGTTAGATCAACTACCTTAGGCCAGGATTTCTGTAAAGGGGGAGGGAGGACTGACCTGTGCATTGTGGGATGTTTAGCAACATCCCTGGCCTCTCCCCACTAGATGCCACTAGTTACCCGCATCCTAGTTGTGATCATCAAAATGTCTCCAGACATTGCCAAGCATCTTTAAATGTGCCACTTAATATACTGCTACATTTGTCCTCTTGGGTACAAATCCACACCACCCGCCATTGGACCCACTGCCTCAGACATAGCAGTGTGTGTGCAAGCAGGTGGGTAGGTTGAGGGATTTACTCGGTATTGATTTAAGGAGGAGAAAGCTAACATAAACCCTTCTTAGGCTACGGAAGAACAGGGCCTGGGGTGTCCGTGTTTATGTTGGGGAGAGGACACTGCTGCAAAGACCAGTAAACTGACTGGTATTCAAAAGGCTACGGCAAAGCTAATGAGGCCCCGCCCAGATCAGCCATGCCTTATACACATCTGTATCGTCATTCTATGACACTGTCCTGAAATCATTTCTTTGCATTTCCCTAAACACTTTGAGCACATGGAGGACAAGGACCAGTCTCTAGCATGGCTCCTAGTGTTCAGCTGGTGCTCAGTAGCTTTTCATTGAGACGGCTCTACCAAGGCCCAAAGCACAGGGTTCAAACCATCTGCCTTTCCTTCCATCACAGTTCTGACTGCATGGGACCCCACTCCTGAAACCTGCCCTTTGCTTTCATTTTAGACAGATCCTTTACAAAGACATTCCACTTGACAAGGAACTAAGTATGCCTTAGGTTAGCTGGACAAGGAGGGTGTCCATAGCCCTCTGAGGAACCTGGCTATTATGACAGTGACATTCTACAGGGAGAGAAACTAGCAAAACCCATTCTCCCCCATAACCACCCATAGCCCCCAGCAGTTGACACGAAACGTAACTGCTTACCATACAGTTTCTAAAGGATAGCTGGGGGAAAGGGGGCGGGCGGTAGGGAAAGGCTGTTGCTGGGAGGGAAAGGGGCAGCTAACATGGTTCTCTCATGAGCTTTAAAAATTAAAGCTAGAGCTAGAAAGAACAGTGGAGAGCATGTTGTCCAGCCTATCTTTCTACAGAGAACAGCCTCCAACGCCGAGGGAGAAGTGACTCGTCGGAGGTCAAACAGAATGTTCCCAGCACAGCTCCGACCAGAACTGTAGCCTCCTGGCTCCCAATTCAGGGTGTTTCCACCTCTCTATGCTGTCCTGGTTGCCAAACTCAGGAAATTCAGGGGACAGCCCTGCCCCAGAAGGATGAGCTTGGCACTGTGGCCGAGCTCTGCCCCACCTCGGCACCCCAGAGCTCTTTGCATCCTTGGACAGTTTCTACTTGCATCCACATCAATTAAACCTTGATCTCATTTATTATCTCAGGAAATGGTCTCAAGGTCACAGGGCTGGAAATTTAATTATGGTAGCAGTATATTAAGTGGCACATTTAAAGATGCTGAATTGGAGTAATTAATTTTTTGGATGGTGGTCTTGGAGGAACGGGTTTCTCCGCACTGGGTGTTCGGCATCCATCATGGCCATTGAGCTTGGCAGCTGTCTTTTAGCTTTAAACTGCCTCGTTATTCATCTTTTATGAGTAGCCTTTAAAAACACTAGGCGCCGATATCCCCTTTTATTGTAATATATGTGTGGGGTGGGAACGGAGCCATACTTCACCTTTGCTATAAAACATGAACCAAGGGTGCCAGCAGCTACCTGAGCTGGCCTCTAAATTGAGACAACAATTACCCTTCGCTGACATCTAGTGTCAAGGCATGAGATATGGCCAGAGAGCAGCACCCATTGGACTGGAAAACTTATGCTTCCCCAGCGATAAAGCCTGTCTTGCCCATGGGGCTCCAGCCCCAGCTGTGAGACAAGAAGCACAGGATGAACTTGGCACCGACTGTTGACTTTGCCGGGGTGCCAGGTTATCCCATGGGGCACCCGCCTGCCAAGGCCTTAAAGAGCTTGTAATGTTTAATGAAGGGACAGTCATTAAATGTGTTTGGTTCAAATATCAGGCTCGATAAGCCTGAATGGTACTTAATAGAGAGGTGGGGAAATATGAATTAAATTAGAGAGATTCATTAAAGAAATTGGCCTGGAGCCCGAGAATGACTACTTGTCAGAAAAAACTGCCAGGAGCTAGGAGCTCATCCAGGAAGAAAAACTCGAACTAGTTTTATGTTTTACATTCCAGAATGCCACTGTAAAATATGTTTAAATGCTGGTCGGCCTGTACTTGTGGAGAAAGGGATATCCATAAAATCAAATATTTTATTGGATAGAATGCTTGTGGCTGGAATCTTTCTCCCCCTCTGGAAACGCCGGGGCGTTTGCCTCCTACAGTGGAAGAGCTCCGTATCTGCACATTTCCAGAGCAGGGATCCCAACCTCTCCCCACTTCAGAGCCTGTCCTCTATTTCAGCGTTCTCAGGCTGGGTGCTATTGATATTTTGGATAATTCTTTGATGGGCGGGGGGAGAGGGGGCTTGCCCTGTGCAGTGTGGGATGTCTAATAGCATCTCTGGCCTCTATGCACTGGAGGCACCCATAACTGTCCAACTAAAACGTCTCCTGGCATCGCCAGATATCCCCTGGAAATCAAAATTGCCCTGGTTGAGAGCCACCAGTCTTCTAACCTCACGAAGCAGGTTCAAGCCCATAAACCAGCAGTTCTCAACCTGTGGGTTGCGACCCCTTTGGCGGTCAAAGGACCCTTTCACAGGGGTCACCTAAGACCATCGTGCATATCAGATATTTACATTACAATTCATAACAGTAGCAACATTACAATTATGAAGTAGCAACAAAAATAATTTTATGGTTGGGTCACAACATGAGGAAAGGGCCAGAAGGTTGAGAACCACTGCCCTAAACCGACATGCCTAAATGACCATTTGTTGGTTGGAGTGTGCTTTGCTGGCCCAGAACATCTGAGTTGGCCGTGTAGCTGGTCCGATGACCACGCCTGCCCGATTTTGACCACAACTCTGTTTTCTGGCATGTATGTTGGACCTTGGCTTGGTGAACTGGAACACAGCTTTGGCCACAATCCTGCGTTATTTAATCTCCTGACCTTATTATGATAGCATTCGCCCTGTCATAGAGTCCTAATATCCACTTAAGTATCTCCATCTCAGTCAGTCAGATAATCAGCATGTGCTTCCTCTGGGGGATTCCACAGGAAACCAGGCAATCAAAGCCACTGCCACCTCGGGATTTACATTCTAGTGGTAAGAGATAGTCAGCAAGTACATTAATGAGTGAGCTCTAGTCAGACGATGGTAAGTGCAGTGAAGAAAATTAACCAGGTAATTGGATAGAGTGTGGAGGAGACGGCCGGCCGTGCGGCCACTGAAGGCCTCGCAGAAGTGGGGACAGCCAGTATGTGAACAATGAGAAGAAGGTGGCCTTGAATGCAATGTTCATCTCATTACAACAAGCAATATTTTAAGAAGAAATTAAATAATGATAGCATATGCAGAGTAAAGTTCATAAATCTTAACTGTACATCTCAATGAGTTGTCACACACACACACACACACACACACACACACACACACGTATATATACTCGTGTAACCACCACCCAGATCAAGATGTAAAACCCTTCCATCATCGCAGGTTTATTCCTGCCCCTTCCCTGTCAATACACACTCCAGAGAAACTATTCCTTGATCACCGTCGATTCGTTTTGCCAACAGGCTACATTATATTTCATTTTGTTTTGTTTTGTCCGAAGTGCCAGTCAGTAACTTTTCATACATTCTTCAGTCCGCAGGCCAACGGTCTATCCACTGAGCCAAACCAGCCAGGGCTCATACATTCTTGTAAGCCTCCAGTTACCTACAAAACTGAAGGAGGCCACTGCAGGTCCTCTAGGGAGCAGTAGGAACCAGTCATAGTGGGACCCACATCGTCAAGCCCCTCCAGGTGAATCCAGCCATAGCTGATTCCTTGGTGCCCAGAGGGGAGGAAAGGCACACCCCGAGTCAGAGTGTCTCTGCTTTCATCCCTACCCCCTTCCTTCTTGTTTGCTGAACAAACATTCCTGCCAGAGAGAACAGCAGAAAACCACTGGGCTCTGTCAGCCCCCAGTTAATCAATGAGGCCATAACAAATCACAGGATGAAGCCTATGACACATCAATTACACTAAAAACTGAGGGCATCTCCGGGAATTGGCAATAGACGCAGGACCTTCAGGGTCACCTCCACCCAGCCCAGTGAGGCCTGGAGGCTCTGCAAGTTATTGGTCCGGCTATGGGGCGATGGCTCAGGGTGAGGGGAGGCTACAGTGTAAGAAAGGCTTCATGTGGGCAGTGTGTGCTTCTTCACAGCAGCTCTGGATGATGGTTTTTCACAGAACTTAGTTATGATGAACAGAATAATCGAGTCATTGGAAACTTGCTTCTACCTCTGCTGTTGACTAACTAGAAATTTGGCAACTGAATTGACCTCATGGTATCTCAATTTCTTCTGCTATATGTGTTGTACCACCTCTTGAAAGCATTGCTTTTTGGGGTCAAGAAAGGTGTAAATGTATGGGTGATTATATCTGTACATGAGTTGGTATTTACGCATCATCCACTCAGTAACACTGAATGTGTCCACTATGTATCAGTGCTTCATTTTCCTCAAGGAGCTCGCATAAAGAAGAGAACACGGGTTGAGCTGAAAGTGAGAAATCCACATGGAGGCATCCCACAAAAGCTGCCAGCTGCACTGCAGTCCACCCAGCTATGAGTTCCCCAAAGAGGAGGCTACATTGCCTAGTTCTGTGAATCCATGAGGCAGCCGATGCCTGAGAACTGGAGCAATCAGAGTCCTTAGGCTCGTCTGGCCAGCCTGTGGGGGGCATAGTGCAACTCCTCAGCCCCTGTCCCGTTTGTTCCTTCCCCTTTCCCACTGGCCCACCGCTCCCTGAAGGTGAAAATGGGGCCGAGCAAAAGAGGGGCATAAATGGAAAGAGTCATAGACCTCAATGGGGAGAAGTAAAAGTTCAACTAAGTTCAGGACAGTGCCCTGGGACTGGCTGTCAGAGCCACACATAGGACCAAGCACTTGCTCTAAGTGACAGCTGGTGAATGAGCCAATACTAGCTCTCAGGTCTTCTGATTCCATGCTGTTTCTTACTAATAGGGGTGGCTTACCAAGTCAGAATCCTTGGTTGTGAGCAACAGAGACTAACTTTGGCTGATAAAGGAGAAAAGGAGTTTGTTGTTGTTTAAAATAGGTTTTTTTAATAGATTTTTAGAGAGAGAGGAAGGGAGAGAGAGAGAGAAACATCGATGAGAGAGAAACATCAGTCGGTTGCCTCCTGCACTCTCCCTACCAGGGATCAAGCTCACAATGCGGGCATGTGCCCCTGATGGGGAATCGAACTGTGACCTCTTGGTTCATGGTCGACTCCCCACCATTGAGCCATACCAGCCAGGCTGGTTTTTTAAAAAGATATTGCCAGGCAAAAATTACCAGTGGATACTAAAATCAGAAGGCAAAATGTTGTTGAAGAACAGGGTATTCACAGTTGATTTCTAAAGCACAGATAACTTACTACAAGATTACTTGCAAAAGGAGAAAAAGCACATATTTATCGTGGCCAGATCTGGTGATGACCATGCCAACCAAGTGATCAAATATAGTGTCACCAATAGTGGAACACTATCAGTGTGTAATACACACAGCCATAAAATGTTAACTTCAATCTAACCAGGACTCTAGCTCTAACTTCAGATGTACAGGGAATACAAGAAGAGAGAGGAATAAATTAAATGCCCCAATGAAGAAACTATGAGACTAATCAGGAATGTAAGAAATCCTATGAGACAACTGTTTTACCCTTCAAAAGGTCAATGTCATGATAAATTTTTAAAAGTTAGAGGTACTCTAGACTAAGACTAAAGAGAGATGAGCACCAGTTACAATATTGGTCCTAGATTGAATCCTGTTTGGGGGGGAAAATAGCTATAATAGATATTCTCAGACTGGAGGTATTGAAATAAAAACTGTATTCTTGACAGTATTATGAAATTAAGATCAATTTCCATAGGTTTGATAACAGTATTGTGGTTTTGTGGGAGATTACACTTATGCTTAGGAGATGCACTCAAGTATTTAGGAGTAAAAGGTCAACTTCAAGTGGACAGCTTTCAAATGGTATAGCAAAAAATAAGGGTAAAGTAAAAATACACACATATATGGAGATAAGGATAAAGCAAATATAGTAAAAGGTGACAAGTTGTTGAAGCAAGGTGTTCCTCAGAGAGTAGGACACTCAGAGGTAATTTAGAGAGCTGGTATGAAAGGACTGGAGGGCCAGCAGAAGGCCTCAATCCCCTAACATACCTGGCCAGGTGAGAGCTCGCCATTGCTGCTGCCGCCTTGACCACATAGGCTACTGCTTCTCTCTGTCCCCACTGCCAGGTCTGCACCAGAATTTTACCCTTGAAATCACTTGGCTAAGTCCCCCGTTGCCTTTACTGCACCAAAAGCTGGGCACCTGTGCCACCAACCACAACAGCAAAAATGGGAAGGCTGCACACAGGTGTTTTCTTAGGTGGCGCAGGTGAATTGAAGGCTCCCGCTGGTGGATCTGATTGCTGGAACCTAGCTCTCAGGCCTGTGTCTTGCTGCAGGGTAAGCTGGGAATTGGCATATCTGTGCTCCTTCTCTTGGTGAGGCTAGCAAATGATGATAGGCAGGCTTCAATTAGAGAGGTGCCTGTGACATCAAATAATAATGTGTGTAGTTCACCCACGGTCCAGCCTCTATCCTAATCATTAGCTCAGGGTACTTCCAGGTGCGAAGAATAATTCTGACTCTTCTTTTTCATCTTTGCCAGTTTCTTATATAGCATTTCTTTAATGTTGAGTCCTGAGTACCAGCGTTTGTTTATGGGCTGACTCTGGGATTTATTTACTTGGGCATATTGCCTTGTTTGATTATAAGTTACTCTCTTCATTGTTTTCTGTTTAAATGCCGAGAGGCCTTCAGGCATGGATTGTCCATAAATGAAAATGTATTATGATTATTATTGTTCACGATGGTTCAAAAATAGACTCTCTCTCATCAGAATGCATAATCAAGACATTGCAAAGGGGAAATTTTTAAAGCCTTTATGTTTTATCCGTTGAAAATCTAAGAGGATGCTAGGGAGGCTCTCTTGGCAGTTGGTGATAGATTCACATACAACTGAATTCATATTTACCATGACCTAATATTAATATCCATTAACACACTTTATATTGATAAATTTAGAAAGGGGATTCATGGTGCTCTCTCAGAGACTGCTGGGAAGTAGATCCAGCCCCTTCATTTGTCATCATTATGGGGAAGAGCTATGGTCCACAACTTACCATTTGTTTATGGCAGTAAGTACAGCAAAGGAGGGATATGCGGTGGCATGGTAAGGCTGCTGGTCCTTTTTCCTGCTCCCTGTCTCAAGGGGTAACAATGCCCTATATCCACATACTCAAGGCACACACCCAGGAGGCATCTCGGATTCCTCCCTCTCTCTCACTGCTCCCCAGCACCCAATCCATCCCCAGTCCTGTTTATTTTAACTCTTAAATATCTTGCAAATCCAGAATCTTCTCTCCATTTCCTTCTGTATCAGTCTTTTCCTGGGCTACCACTGTTTCCCCTACATCGCAATAGCCTCCAAACTGGTGTCCCTACTCTGCTCATCATCTGTAACCTGAGGAATCTTCTAAAATGCAAATCAGGTTGTGTATTCCTTCTATCTCATCTCCCCATCCCCTACAATCTAAAAATTTTTCAGTCGTTTCCAGTTGCATTTACAATTCAGCCCCAAATCCTTAACTCAACCTATATGGCTTTGCAGGCTGTCGCTCCTCCCCACATCATCAGTGTCCCAGCCTCGTCTGGCAATCTCTCACCCTTATTCCCTGATTCCACCTGCACCAACCTCATCTCAGTGTTTCTTGTGCTTTGTTAATAAACAAAATTTAGGCCCTAACTGGTTTGGCTCAATGGATAGAGTGTCGGCCTGTGGACTGAAAGGTCCCAGGTTCGATTCCGGTCAAGGGCATGTACCTTGGTTGCGGGCACATCCCCAGTAGGAGGTGTGCAGGAGGCAGCTGATCGATGTTTCTAACTCTCTATCCCTCTCTCTTCCTCTCTATAAAAAATCAATAAAATATATTTTTAAAAATATAGCCAAGTAAATTTGAGATCTAATTGGCTTCATTAGTGATTCATGAATCAGACAGCATCCCATCTAGCAACTAGAAAGGCTAAAGGGGTGGAGTGTATACAAAAAGAGAGGTTTCTTTAGGAAGAAGGGTGGGGAGCTATTCACAAAAGAAAAGAAAATTAATTTTGAGCCCAACATATTTTGGAGGGAAAAGGCAAGAGAGAAAACAGGAAGGGCTTTTATTATGCAGATTGCCTCTTCTTAGGGGGCGGGGGGGGGGGGGGAGGGGACATGATGGCGAGTCCCCAACCCCTGGGACAAATTACCTCACTGGTGCTTGACCAGAAAATTCCAGACCGGTTAAGATTACATTTCTAGGAAAAATTGAAACTGCAATTAGATCAGGTATTAAATCTAGGTTTGGTATCACAGGCTTTTAGTACATACGAGTGGTGCCATTTTGGGCCTGCAGTTTTCTCTTTAACAGCTCTACCTCCTTCTCCCCTCCAAGCCTTTACATGTAGCATCCCCTCTGCCTGGTATTTGTTCCTTCCCCATCCATTATCACTCCTAGGTAATGCTCCCCACAAACTAGACCTGTTCTATCTATATATATAAAAGCCCAGCAACTGAATGGCAGAATGACCGGTTGACCAGTCACTATGATGCGCACTGACCACCAGGGGTCAGGGGCTCAATGCAGGAGCTGCCCCCCAGTGGTCAGTGTGCTCCCACAGTGGAAGCACCACTCAGCTGACCGGGATGAGCAGCACTCCCACATGTGGCCGATTCCCGCAGGCCACGTCCCCCACCAGTGCACAAATCCCATGCACCAGGCCTCTAGTGTTCTCATAACACTCTCTATCTTTCCTTTTCAAATTGCATCCATCGCAATTTGAAATGACACATATGTTGATGTGATTGTTTGATGACTTCTATTAACACCACTAGACTGACAGCACCTTGAAAGCAGGGAGACTGCTTCAACCTCATTGCATCAGCTCATAGCACAAAGCCTAGGCATGTAAGGTGCTAAGTATGTATTTTTTTAATAAAAAATATTTTAACAAATAAATGAGTATAAGGGACCACAGAGAGAGGTAATCACAGAGAGCTCAGAGAGGGATGAGAAAGCCCAGAAAACATTTAGATGGCATCCCAGATAGCATATTGTCTTCAAACCAGGAGTTAGAAACAAGGTCATGAATGTTGGCTGATCCCATGTCTCCTCCCCAGTTGAGAGACTAGTCAGTTCAGATAAAGATAATCCCAGAGATTTTTTTTTTTTTTTTTGCCTGAGGAGCAACAAAAATGGGCTCACAGACCTTTCTGAGCTCTCAGTCCAAACCGATGTCCATGATTGAAACTCCCTTAGCCACCTCCCCTGAATTGCATTCAACTTTTCTAAATGAGATTTTATGGGAATGATTGTGATGAGATAAATGAGCAACTCCACTAATGTATAATACAATTTTCAATTACAGCCTATGTACAATAATTTACATTTCTTGTTTGATGGTGTGATATTTATGTGACATATTCTGGATGAGACCCGGCTGCTGTTTACATAATGATCTTGCTTTTCTCTTAGGGAAGATCTGGTTTTCAATTTTCTTTTTGTGCTGCTAGGTATTATCATTCCAAGATAAACATCATATATTATAGAACGTGCAGGTGAAAAACATCAATGAAGTAATAATCTAGATGGGTTTTAATAATTCTCATTTATGCCACAGGATTAGGTAATAGAATGCTTCACCTTTCATAAAATGTTGAAGTAAAAATGTCCCTAAATTACAGTAAATTTTTTGTGATCACTCCTGTGGCAAAGTGCCACTGAATAGCAAAAATGAATATTTCATCGAATATATTTGACCATTAATAACATAATATTCAGCACCAGGACATTGCTCTGAAGTTGGAACAAAATCAAAGGGAAGTGTCTTTTTTCTGACTTTTAAGACTCAGTCTGCATGAAACAAATGCTTTTATGCATTTAACTCCCCATGTTATTCCTCCGCTCCTAACTAGAGATGTTTGACTACAAGGGAGAAGATCACTCCCAAAGGACTTCCAGAGAGAAAATTCTTTTAGCCTAGCAAAGGGGAGGTTAGGAGAGCACAAAGGAGCCATGTGAAATGAATCAAATTTGTGGTTCAAGACCCAGCAAGTATCAAGATTAGTGCAGGCGGTATTGAGTGCAGGGGGCACATCTGGGGACAAGAGAAGGCCAGGTAGGTACCTCCATCCTCTTCAGCCAGAGCACCTCTCCTTTTACCCATGTTATAGATTGGCAGTCCCAGTAAAAGTTCATTCAAAAATAAGAACTGGCTGTTTCTAAACCTTCACAAAAACACTTAATAGTGAAAAGTGTACTGTTCTAGGCATTGGCTCTCTGAGCTCCATTTTCTCATTTATAAAATGAAGAGTTTGTATTTAACAGTCTCTAGCATCCCCCTATTTTTACAATACCAAGTACTATTTTATATTCCAGGCCAAAACACTAGGTAGATGTGGCCATTATTTGGTATAACAATCTAATTATGCCATGTAATCAAACAGCATGCCTGCCTCCCTTTTAACATAACAAGGGAAGTAAAACATTCAGGCGTAGAACTAGCAATATATCACCAGTGCTGGTCTCACATATAAAACGCTCACTTGGACATGGGTCCCTGGAAAGTAGTCAACTAGCCCTCGCAGATGCTAGAGTCTGGGGTGAAATACCAGACACTTCTCAAAATCTTTCTGCATTCAAATGAGCCCAACACTAGATTAAGTTACAAATAAACCTACAATACCACGATAATTAAGAAATCTTAATAAATTTGGAAAGTGTTCTTTTAGTCCTAACTTCTTCAAGCAGTAAGCATCTTGTTGAGTTTCTCTTCCTTTCTGCAAATAAGCAAAAACTCACCAGGTTTAAAAAAAAAAAAAGAAAGAAAAAAAAACTCACCAGCTACATGAATTATGGTGAAATCCTAAGATCAAATACTATGCAGCCATTAAAATAATGATGTGAAAATATATTTGTTGGCATGGGAAAATGTTCAAAATATATTCAGTGAAAAATCAAATAACAGCATTATAATATTTCTTTTTTGAAAAAAATTACATGTACACAGAAACCATTTCAAAGGATAGCCATAGTTATCTCTAGAGAGCAGGATTATAAAAGATCATTATTTTCTTCTTTGTTACCTTCCAGTGTTCTGAAATTTTTATGGAGAGTTTTCATCAATATTGAAATTTTGAAAAGAAACTATATATGTGTGTATATATATATATATATTCACACCAAACCTGTGGTTGTATTTTTTAAAATTTGGAAATGATTAGAATAAAAATAGATAATCTGATAAATTTTGTGAGATTTGTAGTTCAAAGAAGTTAAAACCTGGGGGGGAAAAAATCCTATGGCCTATTGAATATTCCAATAGCCCACAGCCCCTCCCACCAGCTGGCCCAGCCCTGGTCAGGCCCCAATAGGGGCAGGCCAGCCAGCCAACCTCCCGCCATCTCCTCCTCCCAACAGGCCCGGCCCCAATCTGCCCCAATTGGGGCCGGACCTGCAGGACCCCACCCGTGCACAAATTCGTGTACTGGGCCTCTAGTCTATACTAATAAAAGGGTAATATGCTAATTAAACCGGATAGACAAGATGTCTTCCAGACATCATTTCGGACATCCTTCCTGACAAAGTCGGGGCCCAGGCGGCACCGCCTGGGGTCCCGAGTGCCTTCGGCGGGCCCAGGCGAAGCCAGCCCGGGTCCCAGGTGCCTGCGGCCGGCCAGAGGGAGGGAAGTGCAGGTCCCGGTTGCCTGTGGCCAGTTGGAGGAAGGAAGCCTGGGTTCCGGGTGTGGGGGGCTGAGGCAGAGGTGGTTAGGGACAATCAGGCAGGCAGGCAGAGTGGTTAGAGACAATCAGGCAGTCAGGCAGGCAAGCAGTTAGGAGCCAGCAGTCCCGGATTGTGAGAGGAATGTCCAACTGCCGGTTTAGACCCAATCCCAGGATCAAGCCTAAACTGGCAGTTGGACATCCCCCGAGGGGTCCCAGATTGGGAGAGGGTGCAGGCTGGGCTGAGGGACCGCCCCCCCTTAGCCATGCATGAATTTTGTGCACTGGGCCTTTAGTATATATATAAAAGGCTAATATGCTAAGTGTCCAACTGGTTGCTATGATGCACACTGACCACCAGGGGGCAGACACTCAACACAGGAGCTTTGAGCTGCAGTGACTTGGCAGAGGCAGTTCTCGGGTGACGCACCCTGAAACCAGAGAGGAAGGAGCCCAATTCCTTGCAGAGCCACAGGATTCCACCTTCGGCCATGGGTTATGTTGTTGCTGGGGCACTGTCGGCCCCGAATCTGGTTTACTGCACACTTGTGTTTGCGTTCCACACCCTGTATGACAGCAACTTTGCAGAGTGCCCTCTTGCACTCCAGGACCCCTCAGGGGATGTCAGAGAGCCAGTTTCAGCCCAATCCCTGCAGGCCAGGCCGAGAGACCCCACCTACTGGAGGGATCCCTGCTCACTCCACAAATGCCATGGAGGGACTATGAGAGGTTGGCTCCAGGGCGTGCCCAGCCCATCTCGTCCAGTCCTGACCCGCTGGCCACCTTCTAATTTCCTTTCAATGTGCATGAATCCGTGCACTGGGTCACTAGTGTTGGACAAAAGAAAACACTACTTTCTTGTTTCCATATATTATTTAGGAATGTACAAATGACAGCTCCTGAGAAATAGTGGAGTATTTAGAATCAGCAAACTTTCTCTGTAAAGGGTTAGATGGCAAATATTTTAGGGTTGTGGGCCATGTGTTGATTTCACAACCATTCAGTTTTGCCATTATAGCACAAAAGCATCCATAGATAGTAGGTAAATGAATGCATGTGACTGTGTCCCGATAAAACTCTATCAACCAAGAGGCATAGTTTGCCAGCCCCTGGTGTAGAAGGAGTCTGGACTTCAGGGGACAGACAAGGGTTTGAATCCTCACTCTACTGCCCAGAGCTATATAATCACTTCAAGGTATGCTTTCCTTGTATATGAAACGGAAAAAATAACACTTCCTTAGAGACTTGTGTGAGAAAGTGCACCTCACAAAACTGGACCCACAACCAGGGTTGTATGCCTTCTTTCTTTTTAAAAAAAAAAATTTATTTATTAAATTGATTGGCGTGACATTGGTCAACATGAACATATAGGTTTCAGATTTTTTAAAATATATTTTTATTGATTTCAGAGAGGAAGGGAGAGGGAGAAAGAGAGATAGAAACATCAATGATGAGAGAATCATTGATTGCTGCTCCTGCACACCCACTACTGGAGATGGAGACTGCAACACAGGCATGTGCCCTTGGCTGGAATCGAACCTGGGACCTTTCAGTCTACAGGCCAATGCTCTATCCACTGAGCCAAACCAGCTAGGGCATGGTGTGGGTTTCTGTGTTACAAGATCTGTAACACCACCCAAAGTCAAATCTTCTCCTGTCACTTTATATTAGGTCCCCTTCTCCTTCCACCCCTTTCCCTCTAGGATCCACCCACACTGCTGTTTGTGTTTCAGTTTTATATCCCACATATGAGTGAAATCATATAGGTCTTAGCTTTTTCTGACTGACTTATTTCACTTAGCATAATGTTCTCAAGGTCTATCCATGTTGTTGCAAATGGTACTTTTTTTTCTCATTTTATTTTTATTTTATTTTTATTTTTTACAAATGGTGCTATTTCATTTTTTCTTATGGCTAAGCAGTATTCTATTGTGTATATGTACATATCTTCTTTATCCAGTCCTCTATCATGGAACATTTTGTTTGTTACCATGTTTTGGCCATCATGAATAATGCTGCAATATACAAAGATATTTGCATACCTCTTTGCAAATGCATAATTTCTAGTTTTTCGGGTACATACCCAGGAGAGGGATTGCTGGGTCATATGGTAGTTCTATTCCTAATTTTTTGAGGAATCATCAGACTGCTCTTCATAGTGGTGTGCCAGTCTACATTCCCACCAGCAGTGAATGAGGGTTTCCTTTTTTCTACAACCTCTCCAACACTTGTTATTGCTTGTCTTATGGCCAATCTAACAGGTATGAGGTGGTATCTCATTGTAGTTTTGATTTCCATTTCCCTACTTGCCAGTGAGCTTGAACATATTTTCATATATCTGTTGGCTGTTCATATGTCATCTTGGGAGAGGTGTATTTTCAGGTTCTCTGCCCACTTTGTGATTGGGTTGTTTGTTTGTTTGTTTGGTGTTGAGTTTTATGAGTTCTTTATATATTTTGGAAATTAAACCTTTGTCAGAGCTACTGTTTACAAATATCATCTCCCATCTAGTTGGCTGCCTCTTTGTTTTGTTATCAGTCGTCACCCCTCTTCTTTTTTATAGCACAACTGGAAAAATAATTAAGTGTGTTAAGTAAAATAAGATTTAAAAGAAGCAAACTAATTATACCACCAACATTCATCCACAACAAAACTGGCTTATAGCTTAAAGTAGCATTTGTAGGGCAGGCTATGAATTAGGGTGAATAGAGGCAAAATGACCCAGTTGGGGGACTTTAATTTCCATCTCACTGCTCCAGGGATGGCAAGGACTACAGAATGCTTTGAAAGCACACATCTGTCTTTAATTTAAAACAAATACAATATATCTAATAAAGTTCATCTTGGGTGTATCCTAAGACAAAAAGTCATTCAGAACCTGAGACATTAAACACTGGCCCCAATGCTTTTATTTTGGACAGCATGTGAACCCACTTTTCGGGAATGGACTACATGGGTTGACCCGCACACCCCCTCTTCTGAAAATATGTACTGGACATCATCACGCTTCATGTTGACAATCATTGAAACACCTCATATTTCTCTTTTCTTGCTCTTCATAATGATGTCTATTGAACTACATGTCAGTAGTAATCATAGAAAATAGGAGAAACATTTTAATAAATGATCAAAAATATATTAGCCCCTCATTTACTTACCTTCCAAAGAAATAATTCTTACTTGTGAGTTTAAAACTACCCACAATATTTCATTAGTTTGTCTCAATGTCTAAAAAAATCTTCAATAAATTTTCTTTTTTTGCTACTCAGTCAAGTCTCTGCTGATTGCCATAGTTGATTAGATTAAAATATTAGACCCCCTTTGGGGGTCGAACGACCCTTTCACAGGGGTCACCTAAATACTTCCTGCATATCAGATATTTACATTATGATTCATAACAGTAGCAAAATTAGTTATGAAGTAGCAACAAAAATAATTTTATGGTTGGGGGTTACCACAACATGAGGAACTGTATTAAAGGATCGAGGCAGCCCTGACCCATCTGGCTCAGTGGATAGAGCGTCGGCCTGCAGACTGAAGGGTTCCAGGTTCGATTCTAGTCAAGGGCATGTACCTTGGTTGCAGGCACATCCCCAGTGGGTGGCGTGTAGGAGGCAGCTGAGTCGATGTTTCTCTCTCATCAATGTTTCTTTTTTTTTTTTAATATATTTTATTGATTTTTTACAGAGAGGAAGGGAGAGGGATAGAGAGTTAGAAACATGGATG
>NW_005355159.1:5592014-5598514 GCF_000412655.1 Myotis brandtii
TATATTTTTTAAAAAAAAAAATAAATAAATAAAAAATAAAGGATCGCGGCATTAGGAAGGTTGAGAACCACTGCTCTAGAGCGACATCTAATGTAATGACATATAATAGTTTCAATGGGGGGATGGATGTAAGAGTGAATAATTCATTGTTGGGAGTGATGCTAGGGAAGGGGGGACAGGCAAAGAGGAGGGTCAGGGAAGGCTGTTTTAGAGGAGGAAGCACAATTCCCCAACTAGACAAAGAGGAATGGGTATCTCATGCAGAAGGACCAGCATAAGACAAGTTTGACAGCATGAAACTTGCCAGATTTGGGGAAGAGTGAATTGTTTTGTGTGTCTGGAATGGAGGGGCTGACTGGAGGTAAGGTTCAGGAAATGGAGGAGTAGAGGGAAGAGGTAGTAAAAGGTCTGTGTACTTGGCCAAGGACTGTGAATGCAGTCCAGTAGGCAGTGAGGTTGACTAAAGCTTGTTTGTAGTTTTAAAAGAGCTTCACACGTGTAGAGTCAGGAGGTGGACTTCATTTCAGGCTTTCAAGGAATTGGAGGACACTGAGGTAAACCTATTTTCTTTCACAAGTAAATTGTGCCAATTATGTTCTAAGCATTTTAATACCAATCAACTCAATCCTCACAACAGCCATCTTATGAGATTCTAATGTTGTACCTATTTTACAGATTAGGGAAATGAGACACAGAGAAGTTAAGTAACCTATTGTAGGCCACACAGCAAATAAGTGGTAAAAGTAGGATAAAACCCCAAGCAGTCTGGCTCCAGCATTTGTGCTCAAAACCAGTCTGCTAAGTTTTTTGTCTTGGGGACTGGGCCCAGTGTAGGCTTAAGTCCTAAGTTAATGTTAACGCTAACTTACCCTCCCACTGCTCTCTCATCTCTCAACAACTGGCTGCCTTTTTAGTACCATCCCCTCCTCCATCTACCTTGAAGCATCTGCTGGAATCTAGGGAGGAGGACAAGTAGCACCCACTTTTCATTTATTCTCTTTTGTGGATATTCATCTCCCACTTACAGCATGGGAAATGGTGTCAACAAGGCAGGTCATGAGGCTTCAGTGAAGAAATTTAAGTATACATATTTTTATGTCTATATAAACTTTGGAGTAAATGAATTCTTTTTTTAATTTTGTGAGCTATCCTTTGGAAGAAACCTTTCTAATTACTATAGGACACTCTGAGTCTGTAAAATTGATTAAGACAGTTTGCCAGAGCTGTCAGTCTTAATTAATGACCTACTATAACCTCCAGTTTTATTAGGTCTATATTTCCAGTATATTGGCACATATATTAATGACTGGCCCATGAATAAACTGACAGTTTTAAAATGATACAAGATAACTTATTTTCTTATGGGACTTCACTTTTGCTTTAAACTTAGAGTGAAATGATTATTGGTTCAGTAAATAATGACTTCAATGTTCTTATGATCACCTTAGCAATAGAAAGATTATTTGGATTTCATTTCTTGATGAAACTCCACTTTGGACAAGTCTCTTTGGTTAATCTCATGTTTCAGCAAGTAGGACTAGTCATAAAATTTCTAAGCAGGAAAACATTCACTAGGGGTCTGCTGGTTTCCTGTATTAGTAATATCCAAACGTGGTTTAACAACTCTCCAAAGTATTTTCCAGTATCTTAAAGGATGTGTTAAATGTATGTATGTGTGTCAAAGCAAAATTAATTTGAATTCTCTTTAACTTTTAATAAAATGCATAGAGGACGTTTAAGAATGAGATAAGATGTTAATAATATAAATAACGTGAATCTCACAACAACCATAACAAAAAGTAGCTGGATAGTCTACTGTCCAGTATGAACCCATTTGCATCATTCCCCTAAAAGGGAGCACAGATGTGCCATGTTTCTTATTTGTGTATTGCAAAGTCAAAGTCTGGTTGCGATGTGGTAGTAGAAGCCAAAAACCCTGGGTTACTACTGAATTACTCTATGTTCAAGCCCTTTCTTCCCAAATTCACTGCTTTTTTGAAAGGTAAGCTTTGAGATTAATGTGACAACTCAACATGACAGTGAGGATAATATAGGAAACTGAAAATTTTCATTTGAAATCAACCCACACAGTCTGAACCAGGCCTACAGTAAGAGCGTCAATCAGTGGGGGGTTACCTTTTTTTTGAGGGTTATTCTCAAAGGCTAGCATAATTCAAGACTGATTTTCACTCAAAGCTGGCAAAAGATAACTGGTTACTTCCTTCCTAGTTGGTGTGGTGCCACCATGTGGCGATTGCTTAAACACTTTACAACTCAACCAGATGGCTTCAAAATTATGAGATCCTTGACACTATTTTTTTTTTCCATTTGGGAATATTTTGCATTCTTTAAATTTTTGTACATAAGGAGAGAGTCAACCTATATTTTTATTACATGATTTCAAATTAGTATATTTCAAATTCATATAAAATGTGAACGTGTTGTGTTTTTATATAGCAGTGTGCAGAGTGATTAAGAGAATGCACTTTGGAGCTAGTTAGCCTGAATTCGTATCCCAGCTCTGCTACTTAATCTCTGTATAATCTTGAGTAAATTACTCATCCCTTCCAAATACAACACTGGTATCTATCCTAAAGGATTGGTATGAGAATCAAGTGAGTTACCTCAGATAAAACATTGAGAACAGTGCCTACCGCAGAGTAAGTCATCTAGAAGCTCTTTGTCATTGCTTCTCTATTAGTAACTTTAAGCTTGAAGAGACTTTGATAAGTCATCTGATTCACCTTTGTAAGTCCATTCTCACCCTAATCCAATTCATGAGAGATCAATGTCAATGACCAAGCTAAGGGAATAGACTGCGCTACTTTTTGCAGTTTAAAAAACTAGTACAATACTTTGAGAAGTTTTTTTTAAGAAATCATAATAATTTCAATGTCTTTGTGTTGTTACATCACTTAAATGCTCAATGATAAATGACCAACTTCAACATTTTAACTATACCCATGAAATCCTTTCATCCTACCTCAAACTTTAATAGAAATGCAAATAACCAGGGACTCTTGTTAAAATGCAAGTTCAGATTCAGTATGTCTGGGTGGTTCTAGAGATTTCTGTGTGACTCATAAGCTCCCAGATGATGCCAGTGCTGTTGGCCTGCAGAGTAACAATGCTTTAAACCACTGGGATTCATTTCCATTTCTACTTTATCATTATCTTCCCCTGTCACTCAGCAGAACATGATGAGTTAATTGCAATTCAGGGAAAAGCCATAGGAACCAAGATAATACCTTCTGTAGCCTTCACTTTCTCAGGACAACTTAACCTTCATTTTTTTGGATGACAATGACTGCAAATGTAAGGGCAGGGTAAGAGCCTAAGGTGGGAAAGTGTGTAAGGATCAAGTGTTATCACAGTTGTGAGTTCTATACTTTCTCGGGACAACTTAACCTTCATTTTTTTGGATGGCAATGACTGCAAATGTAAGGGCAGGGTAAGAGCCTAAACAGAGGTGGGAACATGTGTAAGGATCAAGTGTTATCACAGTTGTGAGTTCTACTGTGCCAGTTTCCAGAATATTGGAACTACTGAAGCTCACGTGTATATAGAAATGCCTCCTATGTGAAAAGCAGAAGGGGCAGGGCACAGCCCACTGGAGTGTAAAACAGGGAGTGAGAATCACATGAGACATACATAAAATGCTCTCTAAACTTCTAAAGCAGTGGTTTTCAACCTTCCTAATGCCGCGACCCTTTAATACAGTTCCTCATGTTGTGGTGACCCCCAACCATAAAATTATTTTCGTTGCTACTTCATAACTGTAATTTTACTACTGTTATGAATCGTAATGTAAATATCTGATATGCAGGATGTATTTTCATTGTTACAAATTGAACATAATTAAAGCATAGTGATTAATCACAAAAACAATATGTAATTATATATGTGTTTTCCGATGGTCTTAGGCGACCCCTGTGAAAGGGTCATCGAAAAGACCCAAGTTGAGAGCTTCATGGAGAACCTGTTGTGAGGCTCAGACAGTATCAACTCACCAAATAAACAGTTTAAATCATTTACAAAAGCTAGAGCATGTCCTTCAAACATCTATGTGCTTCTTTTTTACCATCTTTAAAAAACAGCTGTAGCATTTTATATTCAGTAAAACCACACCTTAGTAAAAAAAAGTACAAATATATATACATTAAAAAACTAGAAAGGCATAGAGTCAAATGTTGAGAACAGTTAGCTCTGATGTCTGATTTCTGCAATGGGCGGGGGCGGCGGGGGGGACGGGACAATTTTTACTTTGAGAAAAGAGAATCATCTCCTGAATGTGAATGAAGTATTTTTAAAGTCTTATCTCGCAACTAAAAGCTCGTGGCTACAGCTCATGATACACCTTCCTATTCTTATTGCTATTGGCTGAATCTCTGAAAATGTACTTTGGTTCATTTTTTTACAAACAAATACCAACATCCAAAATAGTGCTTTAGGGGGTTTAGAATTTTCTGTGCTAATAATTAATTCCCTGTGTTCTGTGAGTTCCACATTACTCAGAGGGAAATCTGAAAGAGAGGAAAACCCATTTTTGTAAAGTCAGGGTTCCTGTGGCTCCTGACGGTGCTTCCCTTTCAAGCGCACTTGGGCCTTCGAAACTGAACTTCTTAACTTTCTGACTCTAGAAACATTTCCAAGGAGCACTTGTGAGAAAACTGCTTCAAATTGGAATCCTTCCGCTCGGGTACAATCATGCAAACAGCCGGCAGAATTTATTTAACCTTCAGCCAACTGCTCATCCAACTTGAAATTATTGATAGCCCATCAGCAATGATCAAGATGGAGAGGCTAAATGAAGAGGTGCTTTTTTTACAAGAGAACCATTGAGCTGGTAACAGGACTTGAAATGCCGTGTCAGCTCGGCTCGCATGGTCAGGGAGCTCAGCTGCTCGAGTGAAATAAAACTGTTCGGTTATGGCCGCCCTCCAATCAGTCACAGGGGTAATGGTGTTTGGCTTCAGTCAGGTTGTATGTCAGCAACTATACATCTCTTAGACAGCCCCTAAGAGTGCCTTAAGATCATGCTTATTGTTTTATACAGATAGGGGTCGGATGCTGATAGATGGTGGTCAGAGGCCACCGAAATAAATTTTACCACCTTCAGCAGGTAAAGTTAATCTCAATACTGGAGAATGAGAGAGCCATTGTGATAGAATATTCATTCCATTGACAGTGATGGGACATTTTTCCTCTGTTAATGTCTGGTGCAGATCATCTGAAGGTAGATATCCTCTCCTCCCCACTCTCCAGGCCCCACTGCATGAAAAGAGATCTCAGGTGCAATCTGAGAGAGTCACTAAGACTGAACCTGAAAGACCAAGTTTGGTTGAAGGAGCTTCCCGGGGAACCAGACATACCACAGCACCACCTGGGGTGGTCACAGTGACACAAAATCAGATACAGAATTAAAGAGCCACTGGCTGTTACATTGAATGATTTATGCCCTATCCTTACTCCAAAAAAGGATGGGAAGCACCAATAAGGGATCACTAAGTCATGGATGGGAAGTTGGTGGCACAGGGCAGCCAACCTCTCCCCAGCCTGTCAGCCACAGCACCCTTCCCCACAGATCCCACAGGAAGCTCAGAAATCCATACAGTTTCACACACTCAGCATAAAAGAAGTCTGTCACCATCCCACTAAGTCTTTAAAATCTAGAAGTCTGCCTTTAAACATTCAAAAGCAACATCCTGAGTCCTCTGAGTTTCCCCGAAGGGCGATGAGAGGGTGATGCCACCAGTCCTAGAGCCTGGGGGGGGATGAATCTCAGAGTCTGATTGTCTGCAAGGTGTTTTCTTGGGAATGACAAATGCGGCCCAGCAGAAACCAGATGCCCTGCTATTCATTGGAGAAATGAGAAGACTTTTTTCAAAGGGTTGGATCCTCTTATCCCTAGACCGAGAATCAGCAAAACTCACGGGTCAGAGTCAGTGTGCCTATCAGAGCCCATTTTCATTAAACTCTTAGAACATTTGAAGGAGAGAAAGGAAAGAGGAAGTGTTAGAAGAACATTAACATCAGAGTGACTTCATCCTCACATTGTGGCAGAGATACTTGAAGAAACCAGCTCATTTGCCAATGACTTCAGCCCTTACAGGAGAGCATGGGACTTGCTTCATCTCCCTGGCCTACTGCTTTATTAGACTGGTGTTCTCAGATTTTATAATGTAGAGCTCAATGGGTGGGCATTTTTAAAAAATAAGCTAAATTCTCATTTTCTTAATATAGTAAGAGCAGGTCTTTGTTTTCCATTTTCTTGCATGCAGGGTGTTGCTCACATTCTAGGTGTCTCGGGGGTTGGGGGTATCCAATCCAGTAAAACCAGTGACTACATTATTCATCACCTCCATTGCAAAAGAAGCCCTAGATTAGGCTACTGTCTGGATTTTTTTTTTACTTCTAATTTTTTTATTGATTAAGGTATTACATATGTGTCCTTATCCTCCCATTACGCCCCCCCCCCCGCAACACACACACACACACAC
>NW_005355159.1:5599771-5613196 GCF_000412655.1 Myotis brandtii
CATTGATCTGTTCTTGTGCCAGTACCAGGTAGTTTTGAGAACAGTGGCTTTGTAATACAGCTTGATATCTGGTATTGAGATCCCATCTACTTTATTCTTCTTTCTCAGAATTGCTGCAACTTTTCAGGGGTTTTTTTTATTCCAGATGAATTTTTGGAAAGTTGTTCTAGGTCTGTGAAATACACCGTTGGCATTTTAATGGGGAGTGCATTGAATCAATCGATTGCTTTGGGTAGTATGGACATTTTGATGATGTTTATTCTACCAATCCATGAACACGGTATGTCCTTCCATCTGTTTATGTCTTCCTCTATCTCTTTTTTCAGTGTCCTGTAGTTTTCCACGTACAGGTCTTTTACCTCCTTAGTTAAGTTTATTCCTAGGTATCTTAATTTTTTTACTGTCTGGATTTTTAAGCATAGTCTACCTTAAGTAGGCCAAGTTCTGCATGTAGGCCAAAAATATATATATTTATACTAAGTTCATATTTTTCAGAAATTACTTTTTAACCCAAGTGACTAGACTGTCTTAGAACTTGAAAAATCTTTTTTTGATATTTTGATTCACAATCACTCTGTAAAGCACAGTCTTTTTAATAATAACATGTGCTATATGATATTTCAATAAGAAAAATGTAGACAGGATATAAAGGAAAAGATATTCTGAATTAGTCTCAATTATACACTTTTTAAAATGTCCTTTAATTTTTGTTTTAAATAGTGAAAATTGGTCCTTAATGAAGTCCTACCAAAGAGAGGTCCTAGAGGGCCTTTCTTTGATAAATAAATTAAGAATTTTTAATTCACTGATTTAATGGTTTCCTTGCTATCCCTTGAGGAAGGAATTGGCACCTAGTGCCACCTTATGTCACCTACAGTGCTCAGCAAGCTATCTTGATCAAGACTGACGTTCAAGAACTAGCTACTGAATAGATGAATGTGTTGTAAGGGGGTTGAAAACCATTTTCTCTCTTGAGTAAACGTTTCTTCCATATTTTTTATTTTACAATGTAACTGCCACTTTTTTTAGCCAGTGCAAAGTTCAGTTTTAGTTTAGTCCATGAAAGTGATTATAAATTCTATGTAAGTGGAATTCAAATTCATATAGTCTTACTTTACTTTCAGATGTGGCACTATAAATTGAGAGCCTTAAAAATAACCTTGCCTTTCACCCAGTAATTTCACTCTTAGGAACAG
This sequence comes from Myotis brandtii, assembly GCF_000412655.1. NCBI lineage: Eukaryota > Metazoa > Chordata > Mammalia > Chiroptera > Vespertilionidae > Myotis > Myotis brandtii. The sequence continues at coordinate 5,600,968 of NW_005355159.1, forward strand.
TAAATAACAATGAATTATGTAAAGATTCAGGTGAAGGAAGAAGCATTCATTACTTGGAAGCAACGTAAGTGTCCGTGTATATATTCAGTAGAATAATATCCACCCTTTAAAAAATAGTCTTGTAGATTATTATTTGATGACTTGGAAAGGTAATATATTATTAAAATGTCTTTTAAAAATCAGGTTAGCCCTGGCTGCTGTGGCTCAGTTGGTTAGGTGTCATCCTATGAATAGGTGAAGAAGCATTCATTACTTGGAAGCAACGTAAGTGTCCGTGTATATATTCAGTAGAATAATATCCACCCTTTAAAAAATAGTCTTGTAGATTATTATTTGATGACTTGGAAAGGTAATATATTATTAAAATGTCTTTTAAAAATCAGGTTAGCCCTGGCTGCTGTGGCTCAGTTGGTTAGGTGTCATCCTATGAACCAAAAGGTTGCTAGTTCAATTCCAGTCAGGGCACATGTTCCAGGTTGCAGGCTCAATCCCTAGTACGGGGCATGTAGGAAGCAGCCAATCAATGTTTCTCTCTCCTTCTCTCTCTAAAATTCAATATATTTAAACAAAAATCAGGTGAAAGGTGACCTCCTCAGGAGTTGGGAGATTGGCAACATAGAGGCAGGTTGAGCAATGAATTAAGAGAGCCAGATTTCTTATTGTTAGAGAAGAAAAATTACAGATATGAAAAGAGGGAAGATTAGAATTACCCTGCAGTGTTGGACTGGAATTGGAGATATTGGTGTGAACTCATGGTGTTCAATATCCATAAACATAAAAACAAATATAAATGTATATGTGTTATTTATGTGTGTGTCTTTATGTATATTTCCTAACTCTGTCCACCCTGAGTGCCTTGGAGCATCGATATTCCAGTAACAATAAGCACATCACTTCTTAGGGACTGGTGTCTACATACCACTCTCCATTTGAAAAAATCAGAGCTCCATGGAGAGATGCCTGATTCCAGGGCTAGAAAAGGGAAAGTAGATAATGGGCCTGGAACATCTTGTTCCAGAAAGTAAAGGCAGTGCTCAAAGAATAATGGGGACATGTCAAAAGGACGTGGAAACCAGCTCTCAGTGGCTGCCACTGGCCAAATCTGGGACAATTTAATGGTCAGAATAATTAATGATAGTAATCTTTACTTTTTAAAAAATAGTTGGACTTTTTATAAAGCTTCAAGTAAACGTTACATAAACCTGTCAGTTACAATCCATATGCTTTTTAATATGGTGCATTTAAGAGACCTTGTTTCTATGTAACTTTGCAACTATGAGGAGATTTGTTAGTCTCCTGTGTTCTCAATGACCTGAACACACATATCTGTGTTCCAGCACTTCTGTGCTGTTAATATCCCACATTTATACTACCTGGGGCCCTATTTTTCATGGTAATAATGAACATTTGTATAATACTTTATAATTGAAAATTCCACCTATTCATTTATCTCTCAAAGATGTGGCTATATTAAAAGCCACAAAAATGTGTCCTTTTACATAACATGAGCCAAGATAAGGGAGAGGTTGTAGACCTGCTACTCCAGATCTGGACTAGGAAAAAGCCAGACACCAGACAGGTAAGCATTCAGCCTCTGGAAACATAGTCACAAACAGCTGGGCCCCAGCCACTGTCCTAGGGCTCAGGGCAGAGCTCCAGTCTCTGAGCAGGGAACCCCAAAATAAAACGTTCGTGTGAAGGGAAACTTCCCCTATTAGGAAGTTAACAGAGGAGAATTTGGGAATCAGGACCAAGGTAGAAACTACCAATAAGACCTAAGACTCAGGGTTATACAAAAACATCCCACAAGTTGTAAATTTTCATGAATGAATGAATGAGATACCAGACTTGTTGCAGAGGTAATTTGATATTAAATCATCTAGAACTTATTATTATTCCTAGGAACTGGTAGGGTTGACTGGATCTGTAATTAGGGGTCAACTGCACCATCTTGGGAATGAAAGGAAGAATGGGGCTTTCATTAATTCAAAGTTTACTGAGAATAAAAGTTATCTGGGAGTTTCTCAGATAATAATGCAGATTCTCAGCCACCTCTCTTAGAAATTCTGATTCAGGAGGTCTTGCGTAGGGTACAAAGTTTTTTAACAAGTACCCTAAGGTGGTTCTGATGCTATGGTCAATGGAATCATCTTCTATTCCTAATTAAACAATAAGCCACTTAAGGACCAACAGCATGCATTATATTTCTTCTGTATCCCCCATAGATGCTAACTATGTGATATAAATGCTCAATATGCATGTTGATTGAATCTCTCCCATTTTAAATTAGTCAGGTCACTGAACTTGACCACTTAGTAAGATCTTAGCGAGTCAACTGCTAAAGAAGTTAAGAATATTAACCAGCTTAAAGCTAATTGATTACTCGTCTTTAAGGAGCTAGGCATTGTAGGGGAAGCAGAAGTCAGCAAAACACAGAGTAAGAATGGGATGAAATAGATTCAAGAGACATTTTAGAGAGAAATTGTAGCAAGGTCATAAAGGTGTCAGATGATAAATTACTACAAGGATAACAAGAAAAACACGTATGGGCACATTACAGCTTTCAGAACCTAAAGCCCCAGGTCCTAACGCCCCTCTGCTGCCCATTTTTGTCATCCCTAGAACGGTGTTTCCCAGGACTCCCCTGTCCACCACATGACCTCAGAAATGATAGGAAGGTGAGTAGATGCTCCCTTCTCTCCAGTGGACAATCTGCCCCTGCAAGGCTGACCCCTTTCTAGGAACACTTATTTACATGTTGTCTCCTGAGTATTTGTCTAGAGGGCAACCTGTAAAGCCCTGCTCACTGCTTCAATACCTCATGTTATACTATCAGGATAACTGGTTATAAAACACAATGGCAGGGCACTATGGAAACTAAGCAATTGGTTATTAATTTTTTTTTCAGTTTTCAATCCACAGTATGGGTTTGGGGAGTAAGTATGAGTCAAGTTGTTTTAATTGAGGAACTATAGATGGCTGTCACTTTGTTTTCACTTTTATGGCCTCGATACTAACCATGTATGAATGGAAGGAAGGGATAGAGGAGGGAGGGAGGAAAGGAAAAAGGGAGGGAAGATGGAATAGGCTTTTTGTAATTAATGGATTCTAAGCTGAATTTTTATAAATGGATTCACCTTGAATACACTCAGAGTTTGCTATAAGTCAGCATTTGATGTAAGCACGTTGGTGTAAAACAGTGAACAAGCTCTAAAAGAAATAAAATAAACAGAGTCCGGCCAGCATAGCTTAGTGGTTGAGTGTTGACCTATGAACCAGGAGGTCATGGTTCCATTCCAGGTCAAGGCACATGCCCTGGTTGTCGGCTCGATCCCCATGTGGGGCATGCAGGAGGCAGCCGATTAATGATTCTCTCTCATCATTGATGTTTCTCTCTCTCTCACTCTCCCTTCCTCTCTGAAATCAATAAAAATATATTTAAAACATTAAAAAAACAGAAATTCTCATGTACTGCAATTATAAAATAAATGTTATCAACATTTTACAGATTATAACGTACTTTCACGTGTATTCATGTGTCCTAAAGTTTAGATTCCAAGCAGCAACCTTTTGATGTAAGGATTGTAATTACCCCAATTTTATGTATCAAGAAGCATAGGTCAAGTGACCATGAGGTCAAGTGACTTACCCAAGGTGACACTGCTAGGATTTGATGGGCACAAACTCTAGGTTTTTTTATGTCACTATTGTAAAGAATGCCTCACTCAACCAGTGTGGCTCAGTTGGTTGAGCATCGTTGTCTCATGCACCAGGAGGTCACCGGTTCAGTTCCCAGTCTCTTCCTCTCCCTTCCTCTCTGAAAAACAATAAAAACATATTTTTTTTAAAAAATAGCCCTAACCAGTTTGGCTCAGTGAATAGAGCATTGGCCTGCGGACTCAAGGGTCTCAGGTTCGATTCCAGTCAAGGGCATGTACTTTGGTTGTGGGCACATACCCAGTGGGGAGTGTGCAGGAGGCAGCTGATTGATGTTTCTCTCTCATCAATGTTTCTAACTCTCTATCCCTCTCCATTCCTCTCTGTAATAAATCAATAAAATATATTTAAAACAAAAAAAGAGTCCTGCCCAGCCAGTGTGGTTCAGTGGTTGAGTCTCGACCCATGAACCAGGAGGTCACAGTTCAATTCCCAGACAGGGCACATGCCTGGGTTTCAGGCTTGATTCTCAGTAGGAGGCATGCAGGAGGAAGCTGATTGATGATTCTCTCTCATCCTTGATGTTTCTCTCTCTCTCCTTCTCCCTTCCTCTCTGAAATCAGTAAAAATATTTTTTTTAAAAAAAGAGTCCCTCTTCCCCCCATCCCTCCCAAGATTTGAATTTGTACATATTGAGTTTGCTTAAAACTAAACACACAACTCATTTTATATAATTTCCTCTTGACAGCTTCTGTTCTACTTTCCTTTCTTCCTTCCTTTCCTTCCTTCTTCCTTCCTTCCTTCCTTCCTTCCTTCCTTCTCCTCACCTGAGGATATGTTTTCACTGATTTGAGATAGAGAGAGAGAGAGAGACATCAATGTGAGAGAGAGAAACATTTATCAATTACCTTTCATTTTCACCCCAACCAAGGATCGAACCTGCAACCTGGGTTATGTACCCTGACTAGGAATCAAACCTTTTGCTGTATGAAATGACTCTCCAACCAACTGAGCCACCTAGCCAGGACCCAGAGGGTTTTCTTGACAAACATACAGCTTGCTAAGTTGTCAACAGGTTATTGACAAGATAGTCAATAAACAATTTTAAAATTACTCAAATGTACATCACTTTATTTGTTAATATGCTTTTATTGATTTGAGAAAGAAAGGGAGAGGAGAGAGAAACATTGATGAGAGAGAAACATCGACCAGCTGTCTCCTGCATACCCCCTACTGGGAATGGAGCCCTAAACCCATGCATGTACCCTGACCAGGAATCAAACCTTTGACCTCTTGGTGCATGGGTTGATGATACTGAACCACTAAGCCACACCAGGTGGGATGTACCTCACTCTATATATGATGCAATTATACAAAATGCCTGAGAGGATTTTGTTACTTAAAGAAATCCTCTTTTCCTTCTTTTCAGAAATAAATTCTTTACCTAAGTCATAGATCATTTATATCATTACCATTGCATCGGTGAGGGTTTTCAGTTGTAAGCAAACAAGGCCAATGCTGGCTCTCTTAAGCAAAGGGGGAGTATATTGGAAACATCTTGGGGGGTCTCACCGAATCAACAGGAGGCTAGAGAATCATGCTTGAACCTGGGGACAAGGGCCAGAGGAACCAAGATTACCCCAAGGGAACTTTCTGGCCCTTCACCAGCGCTGCCAGGAGAACGATCTGGACTCCAGCATTCCCTTTGTCTGTGCCTCCACTTCGTTAGGGTCCAAACTCCCAGGAGCCACTGTCTGATTGGCTGAGCATACTGTGGTTGTGCCAAAGGAGTGAGTTCAGGATGAATCAGGTCCCCTTCATTCCTGTTCATGCTCAGAGATGTGGACGGAGGGAGCACTGAGAATTGCCTTCTCACTAAGACTAGCTACAGTGTTGGATTCCCCCCCAAAGGGAGGTCCAGATGCCAAAGGGGGAGGGGTGCTAGATAATGAATGGCAAAAAATAAATAAATGTCCAGTTCAAAATTGTTCATCCCCCCTTGTATGCATATATGCATAACCCATGGACACAGACAGTGGGGTGGTGAAGGCGGGGGTGGGGGGGGGCTGAAAGGGGTCAGTAGGGGGAAAAGAGGGACATATGTAATACTTTCAACAATAAAGATTTAAAAATAAATAAATAAAAATAAAAATGTTCATCCCAGTATTGTTTATCATAGTTAAAAGGGGAGGGGCCTAGGAACAACCTTATCTGACAATAGTTAAATAGATTATGGTTCAGTTCATATCATAGAAAACCCTGAAGCTATGAAAATGATGTTAAGGGAGAATATGTAATGATCTGAGAAGATAGTTATTAAATATTATTAAGAGAAAATAAATTATAAAGCAATATTTAAAATAGGAGCTTACTTCGTAAATAAGAATAATGGAAGGATATGTAGCCCAAAGTTAATAGTAGTATCTCTGGGTAATAAAAGTAAGAGTGATGTTTATTTTCTTCTCAATGTTTATCTATGCAATAGCATTGTATTACTTTGTATTCTTTCATTAATTACAAATCTTTAATTTCTTTTCAAATATATCAATTATTTGTATTTACTTTATATTTTATATACAGAGTATGTGTATATGTGTGTAAATATACTTATATATGTACTATACATATTTGTATATGTTTTCATATATATACATATACATATATACATACATACATATTCACAGAGAGAGAGAGAGAATGAGAATGGGGTGTGTGTGTGTGTGTGTGTGTGTGTGTGTGTGTGTGTGTGTGTGTGTATATATATATATTTCATAGCTTCACTCACTTCCTTTCTTTTATATTTTACTAAAACTATTCAATTGTAAGTAAATTCCCTGAGGAGAGTGACTATGTCTTTACTCCTTTGTATCTTACAAAGAACTTAGCACACACTATATGTATTAAATATTCAGTTATTCATTATTATTGAAGAAAAACCTTATTAGACAGTAAAAGAGCGATGTGGATGTTTTATTTAAACCCAAGTTATGTTTGAATCCTGGCTTCAGTGTTTAATGACTGTGTGTACCTGAGTGAGTCACTTCACTTCTCTGAACCTTCTTGCTTGTGAAATGGCACTGTGGTTGGAAATAACCGATGGGTGTGTATACTCTTTGACCCAGGTTCTCCAGTTCTCAGAATTTATCCTGCAGGTTAACTTGTGTTCTTAAGAAGTAGTGTATTTATAGGTTTCTTCACTGTAGCATTGTTTATGATCACAAAAGATTTAAAATAACTTATATGTCCATCAATAAAGAACTGATTGAAATGACATCATAGAAATTGGGGAAGATCATTCTGTATTGCTTTGGAAAAAACCTCTAAGATATATCGTTAAATGCAGAACTGTGTGCAGAGTATACTTTCATCTATCTATAAGGAAAGACTGCGCTCATTGGCATATATGTCCATAAATGAGCTCTAAAGAAACTGATCACATTAAGTCCTGTGGAATGAAAAACCACAAGAAACCTATAACATTAGGTGCCTGTGGGAAGAGTCTCTGAGAGGCTGGGGGACAAAGGTAGCAGGGAGTTTTAATATTGCTAAAATTTTGAAACTTGTCAATTTTTTTATTCAAAAATAAATAATATAACTTAAACTTAAGAGATTTAAAAAAAATGTTGTAAAATACCTAACAGGTAGTTGGCACGTAGACGTCAGCCTATGATAGATAAGGTATCTATCACTGCTGTGAGTAGTGATGTAAGGCTGCTTACTCGCTTTTTTTCTCAAACATGAACCTTGTTCCCTCTGGTGGAGTTGCCAAGGAATTGCACTAAGCAAGAGAATAAAAATTGAAAAAACTTATGAGTAGATGAAGAGTGAATTGGATACAGGTCTGCATCTTCCCCAGCCAGTCCAGTCCATGCCTTTTCAAGGTAGCCCTCAACGCAGGGAGATTGGCCTCTGAGTGCCTCTACAGAGCATGCAGAGTTAAGTATATGTGATCACAGCGGCCAGGAGATATGGTTCGGTTCATAAGATACAGACCGATAGCTGCATCTTATAAAGCTTTAAAACAGTACATTTTTGAATAGATAGCCTAGAAATAAGTGTCCAAATATTGTCCAGCGATTGAGGCAATAATTTAAATAAATTAAAAATCACAATCTTGATTTTTAATGAGGGTGACTTATTCTAGTAACTTCCGCGATTAAGGTGTCCAAGGCAGTTGTGCTAGTCTGTATTAGTTGATATTTGTGTTGCTGAAGGAGTGAGATTTCATCAGCATCAAATTTTTCCTGCTCAGGAATGTTTAAAGTTCATTAACACTATCCCTACTGGAGGGGAGACTGATTTAATTGGGAATCAACACACATTTTATACCTTTTGGGGAGAAAAATCTCAGAATTTGAGTCTGAATAACAGAAAATGCTTTGTATGAAGAATAATTAAGCTATAAATTTCATCTTTGTTCGCTAAATGAGAAACATTCTTCCCCCCGTCCCCAACTTTATCTGTCTAGGTAAATATAATTAGGTAATGGATGATGATTTGTTAGCATTTTATTTTCTGTGTTTGCAAGGGCATTAACAGTGATCATAAAGCTCACAACAAATACGGTCAGTTTCTGATTTTTCAGATGCAAGAACGTGACTTTTGAGAATCAGACGGGCCAGACGCAGGCATTCTTGCAAATTAACTCTCCCTGTATTCTGCACAGGATCAGAGAGACTTGTCTTAGCTGATTTGCATGCACTAATTGCTAGTTCTGAGTAAATATGGAGTGATCACCTACACAATTACATTCATAAATTAATATTTTTACTCCACAGTTATTTACACACAGGAAGAAACAGTACAAATAATTTTAAGGCTGTGTCTACACTTACATAATGAAGTGGTTAATTAAAGCAATGAGCTAGTTAATGACAAGCCTAAAAATTTTTCATGAAATATCCATATATGGAAGGAAGAAATGTCTTTGCCTGAGTAATTCTCGTAATTGCCTCAACATTTGATTTCACTTTCTATGCACAGAGATATGCCCTAAATGACACTTTGATTATGAATCTGGATTATCTTTTGATTTCTCGTGGGTGGGGTGGATGCCAAAGCTAACTGCCAAGGTGACAGGATTACACCAGAGGTATCTCACAGAAACATGGTAGCCCCACTCCAAGACTGTCCACAACCCAATTCAGGCAAGAAGGTGGCAATGAATGAATATAGAGAAACGGAGGCTTAAGTTAGATCTAGACTAGAGCAATGGTTCTCAACCTTCCTAATGCCACGACCCTTTAATACAGTTCCTCATGTTGTGGTGACCCCCAACCATAAAATTATTTCCATTACTACTTCATAACTGTAATTTTGCTACTGTTATGAATCATAATGTAAATATCTGATATGCAGGATGTATTTTCATTGTTACTAATTGAACATAATTAAAGCATAGTGATTAATCACAAAAACAATATGTAATTATATATGTGTTTTCCGATGGTCTTAGGCGACCCCTGTGAAAAGGTCGTTCGACCCCCAAAGGGGTAGCAACCCACAGGTTGAGAACTGCTGATCTAGAGTGAGTCAGTCATCGACTACCAATACCAAGGGCCCCCTATCACCCCAGCCCAGAGTGACCCATTTTGATTTTAGAGGAGCCAGCCTATCCTTTTAGGGAGCTCTGACCCTTTGGTCCACTAGACCTCTGACCTTAATGTTAGAGACTCAATTCCTTCTAACCGCTTGCTTTACATCTGGAGTCAGGCCTGCAACAAACCATAGTCACTTGGGTTTGGACAACCACCGCACTCATTTAGGAAGATCTAGTTTCTTCCCTATCTGTTTTAAGCTAGTAACTTTGTGGTAATTTGTTATGCAGCAATAGAAAACTGTTTTAGGTAGATTGTTCTGATGGCTGTTAATTAGGACTGATTGAAGTAGAAAGAATCTAGAGGACACAAAACTAGTTAGAAATTACTCTAATAATCTAGGATGAGATGATAAAGGCCTGAACTGAGGTATTAACAGTAAAAAGACAGGAAGGAAAACTAGTAACTGATGGTGAAGGAAGTCCATTAGACTTGGTGGCCACAAAACATGCAGGTTTGGTAAACTACTCTAGCAATGACTAACTGAACAGTTCATTGGAAATCAATCATGAACTTTATTCTGATATCTTTCCTGCTACCATATTGAACTATTATTGAAATATTCCATTTGGGTTTTGTGTATTAGCTTCTCAGCTGAAAGACAAGCTCCTAGCAGACGGAATTATTTAAACTTCACTGAATTCCCTCATGGAATCAAATGTTATAGATGTGAAATGATTTAAGTTACAACATACTCCACCACACACCTATTATACTGGCTCAAATCAGAACGAGCTAACAATATCAAATGCTGACAAGGATGCAGCACAAGTGGAGCTGTCATGAATTATAGGGGGAAATGAAAAATGGGATAGCCAGTTTAGAAAACAGTTTGGCAGTTTCTTATAAAGTTAGACATATGCTTATTCTACAACCCAGAAGTTCCACTCTTAGGTATTTACTCAAGAAAATTAAAGACATATACAAACACAAACTCCCTATACCTAAATATTTATAGCAGCTTTATTCAAAATCGTCAACAAATGGAAACAACCCAAACATCCATCAACTGCTAGATAAACTATAATGTTTCAGGTTCTATACACCTGAAACTAGTACAAAATAATATTAAATGTAAACTGTAGTTGAAAAATAAAATTTTAATTTTAAAAATGGCTACATGCTGTATGGTTCCATTTATATGACATTCTCAAAACTATAGGGACAAAGAGTAGATCAATGGTTGCCAGGGACTACAGTTGGGGATGGGTAAAAGGCAGACTGGCTGGCTCCCTGATGTGGTTTCTTGGGGATCCTGAAATCTGGGCATAACATTAGACATATGCTTATTCTATAACCCAGAAGTTCCACTCCTAGGTATTTACTCAAGAAAATTAAAGACATATACAAACACAAACTCCCTATACCTAAATGTTTATAGCAGCTTTATTCAAAATCGTCAACAAATGGAAACAACCCAAACATCCATCAACTGCTAGATAAACTATAATGTTTCAGGTTCTATACACCTGAAACTAGTACAAAATAATATTAAATGTAAACTGTAGTTGAAAAATAAAATTTTAATTTTAAAAATGGCTACATGCTGTATGGTTCCATTTATATGACATTCTCAAAACTATAGGGACAAAGAGTAGATCAATGGTTGCCAGGGACTACAGTTGGGGATGGGTAAAAGGGAATATCTCAGGATAATAGAAATATTCTATATCTTGTTTGTGGTAATGGTTGCAAGTCTGTATACACTTATCAAAATTCATGAAACTATATATCTAGGCATGGTGAATTTTAATGTATGTAAATTATATTCTGATAAGCCTGAGTTAAGAAAATGAATTACAATACAACAAGCACTCTGTAGGCCAAGCATGTCAAACTCACGGCCCACAGGCCACATGCGGCCCACAAAGACTATTTTTGTGGCCCAGCCAATATAACGGTATGTAAGAAATGTTTTAATAAAAATTTTGTAACTTAATTTTTACAATATCCTGTTATACTTAATTATTAATAATGAACTACAATGTTCACTAATGACTGATTACTATAATTGTGTTGCATTCATTTCCCTTACATGCCTTATGCGCAGGCACACCATTTCTCCCCACCATACTAGCAGCAAATATTTTAGCAGCTGATGGCCATGTTATTAGTCTTGGACTGACTTGTTTGGTGTGCACAACAGTAACTATTTTGCTTTCAGAGAACAAGAAAAATAGGTTTACTAGTATTTGCGTTATGCTTATTGATTTGTACAGTTATTCAGTGTCCGGTAAGTTAATGTTCAAGAAAAATATTAATTTTTATTAAAATGTTCTATTATTTTATGTTTATGATGACTCATTTATTTCAGCCCTTTGTAATCAGCATGTCTCTATCAAAATAAACCTACATTTCTATGAAAATTGAAGCTTTTGTTTTTTTGTGGCCCACATAAACTTAGACCTTGTTTACTTGGCCCATGTTAGCCTTTGAGTTCTATCTGCTTGCTGTAGTAGATTTGTTATCTGTCTAGTGATAGGACTTTGCCCAGATCTTCAGAGCTTTTCAAGGCTAGAGGCAAAGCATAGCATATAATATCCTCCCTTCTCCCATCTCTCACTCCCCATCCTTTGTAAAAAATATATATGTATTAAATTAAGCAAAATAATTTATTTTTACACTGAGAAATCCAACAAAAACAACAGTTATTATACTAAAGGGGGAAAGAAAATATGTCAAATGGGCATGTTCAGGGTGAGGAAAAGGACTGGAAATAAGGAGGGGCTGCCAAGCCAAGACAGCATATTCATACGACTGTGTTCCAGGGCCTCCAATCTCTTTTTAGCAACAACGGGTAGTATCCACCCATCCTCCACTCTCTTCGGCGCCATCCTTGCTGCTTGACACAGTCGCTGCAGGGAAGAAACATCTGCACAGCATATGTTTCAAGGGACCTGGCGTATATGGCATACTGTTCTTAATATGTTTGCTCACCTTCTTGGCGCTATGTATTTTAACCAAGGTCACCTCTC
>NW_005355159.1:5613322-5623619 GCF_000412655.1 Myotis brandtii
AAACGCCCTAACCTTTGGAATAGAAATTGATAGGATTAAAATCAACTGGTATAAATACAGATGTAACAAGACAACAGAACACAGAACCTAGAGACAGAACCTAGCGAGAGAACATGGCAAAAGATCCTGGATAGAACCTGGCTACAGAACCTGGCTACCGAACCTGGCTGGAGATCCTACACAGAACTTGGCTGGAGAACCTGGCTAGAGAACCTGGCTAGGCTGCCGATCAACTGAACGCTGTCTCCGTGTCATTCCTTCTTTTCCGACTCTGTCCACACCTTTGGGGACCCCTGGACCTGCTAGGGTTGGACCCCAACAATGTAGTAGCAGCTGCTTAAATCCTGAAAGAGTTAGACCCACTCCAAACATGGGACTGTAGGCCGTTTTATCCCTACGTCCCTATCTTAGAGAGGTCTCTGCCTATAGCTAAAATAGACAAGTACCTATGGCAGGCCACTCCTTAGGAAGTTCTGTGGCAGCATTCCCATGTTCATACTTCCATTGATACAAAATGCAGATATAACTGGTAATTTTCTATTTATACTTAACTTGACTTGAATGCAATTTCTGTTTAATCGAGGGAGTGGTCTGTTATAAGACCCATCTCTAATCTTAAGGAAAAGGACGAGGGTTTACCTTATTCTCTTCTTGCAATCTCATAAACAGCACACAAACCTCCCGGGCACCCGGATGTCACAGTCTAGGAAAACACGTCAAATGAGAAGTTGGTGTCTTGGTGGAAAAGGAAGGAATAATAACAGTAGCACTAGTTTTAGTGAAAACATTCATACTAAGAGGACATTAGGAATGAAAGGTGAAAGTTCTACTTTAGCATGATGGAATCTTATATTCAGAGATGTACTCATTTCTGTTTTACTATATTGGTTGTCTTCCCTGAGTTTTATCTTTAAATTCAAGATGGGGGTATACATTTTTAAAAGTGATTAAACACCACTCCTTTTGAGAATAGAGGAATTTGAATTTAAAATTAATAATATTTCCAATATGTTAAAAGTTAACTACATCCCAGGTTCAATATTTTCTTAAATAACGATTGTATATAATAGGCCATTCTGAAGTATAATAAATGATGTCTTCTAAATTCTAATAATGGCTGGCATTACTTATGACCCTCTCTGTAGCCATAGCCAATAAAAAAGATCATATTTTCAGTATATACATATCACTTTGAAGACCTTAACGTTCAGAAGTAAGTCAATTTATTTAATTTATAGGAATATGAAAACCATTCTAGGAATAATATTTTATGATTCTACTCTCATCAATATCTGATACTCTAAATTTTCTTTTTAAGCATCTCCATTTTCTGTTGTCATGTCTGAATTACCTTTATTATTGTATTTTACCTATTTCAATGTCTACTTCTTTTATTTTATAAATGAATTCAGCAGTTGAAGTCAAAATGAGCTTAGATTTAAAACACACTTTAATTATCATATATCATGCCATTAAGAAAAATCAGATATAGCTCCCTCTCTGATAAGAATCATGTTCATATTTATCTCGTGATTAAATTTGACTTATTAAAAACAACCCTTTAAAGCAATTAAAATGGAAGTATACTAAAAAGTGACTGTACTTTATTTCATTATTTCAAAATGTTTAAATCATTTGAATACTTGTAAAACTATATGTCTGTCATTCCCTCTGCTTGTTCTACTTAAGAAAAAAAAGCTACCAATTGAAAGATGTACATGCAATAGAACCTATACATAAAAACAGGGTGGGACAAAAACAGGTTTACAGTTGTGAGTATGCGAATCACAGAGTTCATTCTTGTAACATTATTTATTATTGTGTTATTTTCCATATGAACACCTGTAAGCCTACTTTTGCCCCATCCTATAAATAGAAAATAAATATATATACACATATATGTCATCAGACAACACTATAAAATGACTCTGTAAAATGCATACTGTTAAAGATTCTTCCAATACAAAGATCAAAAAATTATCAGATATTTCTTTCGTTTATGAAACAGCATAATTAATTGCAGATAAGCCCCTGTCTGATCAATTAAGTCAATGAATACTTTCTTCTGGTTTTTCACTCATCATTTATGTTTCCCCATTACAAATTTTATAACAAATCAGAAGAATAAATCCAATTTGTCAGGATCCAAGCATTATGAGCTTTTACAGTGTCTTATTTAGCCTCCAGACTACAAAAAGCCCACGTTTACTTTCCATTGGAATGGGTATTGAGAGAAATTAGAGAGAAAAAGAAATATGTCTTTGTTTCGTAAAGACTAATTATCATCTAAAAAAATAGTTTATTGTCCATGGTTAAGTATTTGACCCTTATAAAGAAATTGCATGATATGTTTTAGACTCACTTTAATTACTAATTGCATTTAACTGCTATAATTATTTGCAATTCTCACCCATTGCTTAAATTAATTTTCCCTTTGACTAGTTTATTTTAATTATCATGTTTATTTTTCCAAAACTAAATTTTCTATTTTCCATTATAGAATTAATAAATTTTTCTTGCCCTAATCACCTAAATATGGTGCATGCATATCTATTATTAAATGCGTTGCAAAAGTTTCAGGATTAGATACCAGAAATAGAAATTGATACCAATTTTTACGAATTTTACTGGAAAGTTTTATGACACTCCTCTGGTCCCAATTTATAGGTGAGAAACTAAGAGCATAATAATCCAACATATAGATCAACAAATAAATAACCAGGCCTGACATAAATGTTTATTTCTCATGAACATGTCTCATCTACCCTGTTAGCTGATTAGCCTTTCTGGGACAGAGCCAAAGTCATGCCCCCTTGCATCTAGCATATGCCCAGTAAATATTAGGAAATAAATGTTTGAATTGGTTTTGTAAAACAAATGAATCTTTGCCATGTATATTTATTTATCCCAAAATAACATGTTATGCCACTTAAGGTGTTCAGCTACTAAATTATTTGCACACCTGGTGAGTTCTGCCAGTCTAACAAGTCAGTTAACTTTAATTTCTATGGTGAGTACCTGAGTTTACATGTCTTCAATATACCAATCACAGGGGATGGGGTTGCTTTTGTTGCCCTAAGAATGTAGGTCAATCTTCACAATATTCTACAAAGCAGACCATTTCTTTTAGAAAATAACTTTTGTTCCCAGCTTACCCTTTTTGCTTTTGACATTGACATTTTATGCTGGTAGAAAAAATAAAATTATTCTAAATGTGCAAATGAAATAAAAGCCAACAAAAAATGTCCCCTGCATTGGAGAATAGAGTTTTAATGTATTTCTGCTGTCGAGTTGGTGTATTTGTGTGATAATTTTATGTGACAGCATAATTAAATTGTAAAACAATTCCCATTTCCTATGTATTTTATCTATTTATCATCATTTATTTCTTTACCTTCTTTTTCTGCAATAAATATTATTGTAAGGAGAGTTAAATAAGTTAAACCAATGCAATTACTTTTACAGATTGAAATTAACTTCATATATCAATTTGTACACATTTATACAAAATACCTACAACTTGCCTGGTATAAATAAATGTGTTTATTGCAGTATATTTATGATGTCACTGTGGTTTCCATGTTTGCCTTCCTTTTGAGTAATGATCTATATGTTTAAACTTGACATTTTAACAGTATTTTCAAACAATTTCATTCATTATCAAATAACCATTTATTACACTATGGCAATTTCATACCATTTACTGGACCTTTTAGACACTCTTAAACAATGATTTATCAACCAATATAGAGTTTTTAATGCTTATCACAGCAAATATAGAAAGTAACATTAAACAGTGACTTGACGAGAGATAACTAAATTATCTTTTTCTTAAATCTTGATGAGTCATGTTTAGTAATAGCCAGTATGCACTTATAGCTACACTAGAAATTAAGAAAAGTATATTAGATTGTTATGTTCTTCAAGTATTAAGATGGTTCATTATAAATTCTATATGCACATCAACCATATAACCCCAAATGTTGATTTTTTTTTTTAAAGAAAGAAGGAAGAAAGGATATTGTAAATGATTTGGATGTTGACCAGCTAGGTAGCTTTTTGTGTCTGGACTTTCCCATAGTAGGGACAACATTTCCTGCTCAGGAAAGTCATCTCCAGGTGACAAATCCAGGTGATACAGATGGATTGTGTTGTGTGAAACCAATGGCTAGTTACAATAATCCTATCTGCTTGCTGCACACAAGACATACCCAGATCATCCTCATGAGGTCTGAACATATTATCCTTGCCAGAGCATCCCACACAAGGTATGTGGTTGTGAGCTTTATTAAGGAGAAAATTTAATTTCTCCACCCAAAGGAGGGAAGTCACACAGCTGATCCAGTGAAGACTCCAGTCCTTATAAAATACGGAGAGAAAGTTTAGGTTTAAAAACAAACAAGGACGGAAAGGGAGGAGAGAAAAACAAGACAACCTTCCTTTCAGGTAGGATCATTTACATAAAATATTAAACCTGATAAAGGTTTCTGTCCGTGTGTCGGGGGGTCTGTATTTCTTTAGTTACCCACATCCAGAATGAATTAATTTGACACTAATGGCAGAAGGATTAAATTTATTCAATCTTTATAGACTATTCCTTGACTATTAAAATTAAATGAAGAGAAAAATAAATTATTCTTTCCTAGATCAAAAATTAAACACCAAGCCAATTTATGAGGTTGTGGGGGTGAAACAGGCAGTGAAGTTCACAACCTGTGACTTTTTCCCCCAGAGTAGATTAAAATAAGAAGCTAATTTTAGGATAGATTTATTAATTTAACAAAAAGATCTCTTATTTAGGAGGCACTAAGACATGTTTAGAAAATATACCCTAGCTATAAGAACCTAAAATTATAGTATACATTTTTATTAATACTTTAATAATGTATAGCTATGCCAAGAAATTGATTTCCTGGGGAATGGCGTTTTAATACCCAAAACACAAAAAGAATTATTAAAAGGAAAAAAGAAGGATAAGTTTCCAGTGATTTCATTTCAGCATGTGTCTTCCATAGATACCTCCAGGTCTGATAAGGAACTAAAGCAAGGACTATTATAAGAAGAGGCAATCTTATAAACTAAACTTTGAAGGAACACCTCATTTTCAGAATGGAACTTAAAAATGATCAGCTTAGAGCAATGCCTGAGACTCCCTGATACTGCCATCCGTTTTCCCTTTGCCAAGGCCTGTTCCCTAGTCTTAGAGAATGCATATTGCATATTGCATACTGGCATAGATATATGTATGTATATGGATTGTCTTCTTTTTTATGTCATGATGACATGTAAGATGTGTAATCTTCAGATGTTTAACATCCACATAACATTTTATTGAATTCCTGAAATTTAAGGAAAGGAAATGATAAGCCCCGCTTTAGGCAAAATGCTAAATTAGGTAAAAGGAGTCTTTGGCACCTCATAAATTATTGGCAAGGAAACTACTGAAGGTCTGGTGAAGATATGCAACTTATTCAAGGTCACAAAGACTGTTGCTGAATAAGGACTAGAATGACTCTTAATCCCAATCCAGTCTCAGCCTTCCATTTTAGCAAAAGGTTTATGTGTTAAACCCTTCTGTGAAAAAATAATTGCCTTTAAACATGAATCGGTGTCATAAGCTAATTAAGGAAATACTAATAATGTAATTTCAGGCATTAGTCATCTTATTGATTCAAATTCACCCTCACACTCCCAAATCCCAAACTAAACACACAAGACATATGATATACAATTTTTATAAATTGTGTAAATAGTGCCTGGGTAAAATTGTTAAATGAAATAGTATCTCAATTTTATATAAATTACATATATATGTATGTAAAGTCCCTCATATTAATAGGTGGTCTACTGAAGAGTTAGTACTACTTTTAAAAATCTATAAAGTACAGCATAGGGAATATAGTTAATATTGTAGCCTGGCCGGTGTGGCTCAGTGGTTGAGCATTAACCTATGAACCAGGAGGTCACGGTTTGATTCTGGTCAAGGCACATTCCTGGATTGTGGGCTTAATCCCCAGTAGGGGGTGTGCAGGAGGCAGCCAATCAATGATTCTCTCTCATCATTGATGTTTCTATCTCCTTCACCTGTCCTCTCTGAAATCAATAAAAATATATTTTTAAATAAAATAATTAAAGAAATTGCATGATATGTTTTAGAATCACTTTAATTACTAATTGCATTTAACTGCTATAATTATTTGCAATTCTCACCCATTGCTTAAATTAATTTTCCCTTTGACTAGTTTATTTTAATTATCATGTTTATTTTTCCAAAACTAAATTTTCTATTTTCCATTATAGAATTAATAAATTTTTCTTGCCCTAATCACCTAAATATGGTGCATGCATCATATCTATTAAATGCGTTGCAAAAGTTTCAGGATTAGATACCAGAAATAGAAATTGATACCAATTTTTACGAATTTTACTGGAAAGTTTTATGACACTCCTCTGGTCCCAATTTATAGGTGAGAAACTAAGAGCATAATAATCCAACATATAGATCAACAAATAAATAACCAGGCCTGACATAAATGTTTATTTCTCATGAACATGTCTCATCTACCCTGTTAGCTGATTAGCCTTTCTGGGACAGAGCCAAAGTCATGCCCCCTTGCATCTAGCATATGCCCAGTAAATATTAGGAAATAAATGTTTGAATTGGTTTTGTAAAACAAATGAATCTTTGCCATGTATATTTATTTATCCCAAAATAACATGTTATGCCACTTAAGGTGTTCAGCTACTAAATTATTTGCACACCTGGTGAGTTCTGCCAGTCTAACAAGTCAGTTAACCTTAATTTCTATGGTGAGTACCTGAGTTTACATTTCTTCAATATACCAATCACAAGGGATGGGGTTGCTTTTGTTGCCCTAAGAATGTAGGTCAATCTTCACAATATTCTACAAAGCAGACCATTTCTTTTAGAAAATAACTTTTGTTCCCAGCTTACCCTTTTTGCTTTTGACATTGACATTTTATGCTGGTAGAAAAAATAAAATTATTCTAAATGTGCAAATGAAATAAAAGCCAACAAAAAATGTCCCCTGCATTGGAGAATAGAGTTTTAATGTATTTCTGCTGTCGGGTTGGTGTATTTGTGTGATAATTTTACGTGACAGCATAATTAAATTGTAAAACAATTCCCATTTCCTATGTATTTTATCTATTTATCATCATTTATTTCTTTACCTTCTTTTTCTGCAATAAATATTATTGTAAGGAGAGTTAAATAAGTTAAACCAATGCAATTACTTTTACAGATTGAAATTAACTTCATATATCAATTTGTACACATTTATACAAAATACCTACAACTTGCCTGGTATAAATAAATGTGTTTATTGCAGTATATTTATGATGTCACTGTGGTTTCTATGTTTGCCTTCCTTTTGAGTAATGATCTATATGTTTAAACTTGACATTTTAACAGTATTTTCAAACAATTTCATTCATTATCAAATAACCATTTATTACACTATGGCAATTTCATACCATTTACTGGACCTTTTAGACACTCTTAAACAATGATTTATCAACCAATATAGAGTTTTTAATGCTTATCACAGCAAATATAGAAAGTAACATTAAACAGTGACTTGACGAGAGATAACTAAATTATCTTTTTCTTAAATCTTGATGAGTCATGTTTAGTAATAGCCAGTATGCACTTATAGCTACACTAGAAATTAAGAAAAGTATATTAGATTGTTATGTTCTTCAAGTATTAAGATGGTTCATTATAAATTCTATATGCACATCAACCATATAACCCCAAATGTTGATTTTTTTTTTTAAAGAAAGAAGGAAGAAAGGATATTGTAAATGATTTGGATGTTGACCAGCTAGGTAGCTTTTTGTGTCTGGACTTTCCCATAGTAGGGACAACATTTCCTGCTCAGGAAAGTCATCTCCAGGTGACAAATCCAGGTGATACAGATGGATTGTGTTGTGTGAAACCAATGGCTAGTTACAATAATCCTATCTGCTTGCTGCACACAAGACATACCCAGATCATCCTCATGAGGTCTGAACATATTATCCTTGCCAGAGCATCCCACACAAGGTATGTGGTTGTGAGCTTTATTAAGGAGAAAATTTAATTTCTCCACCCAAAGGAGGGAAGTCACACAGCTGATCCAGTGAAGACTCCAGTCCTTAGAAAATACGGAGAGAAAGTTTAGGTTTAAAAACAAACAAGGACGGAAAGGGAGGAGAGAAAAACAAGACAACCTTCCTTTCAGGTAGGATCATCTACATAAAATATTAAACCTGATAAAGGTTTCTGTCCGTGTGTCGGGGGGTCTGTATTTCTTTAGTTACCCACATCCAGAATGAATTAATTTGACACTAATGGCAGAAGGATTAAATTTATTCAATCTTTATAGACTATTCCTTGACTATTAAAATTAAATGAAGAGAAAAATAAATTATTCTTTCCTAGATCAAAAATTAAACACCAAGCCAATTTATGAGGTTGTGGGGGTGAAACAGGCAGTGAAGTTCACAACCTGTGACTTTTTCCCCCAGAGTAGATTAAAATAAGAAGCTAATTTTAGGATAGATTTATTAATTTAACAAAAAGATCTCTTATTTAGGAGGCACTAAGACATGTTTAGAAAATATACCCTAGCTATAAGAACCTAAAATTATAGTATACATTTTTATTAATACTTTAATAATGTATAGCTATGCCAAGAAATTGATTTCCTGGGGAATGGCGTTTTAATACCCAAAACACAAAAAGAATTATTAAAAGGAAAAAAGAAGGATAAGTTTCCAGTGATTTCATTTCAGCATGTGTCTTCCATAGATACCTCCAGGTCTGATAAGGAACTAAAGCAAGGACTATTATAAGAAGAGGCAATCTTATAAACTAAACTTTGAAGGAACACCTCATTTTCAGAATGGAACTTAAAAATGATCAGCTTAGAGCAATGCCTGAGACTCCCTGATACTGCCATCCGTTTTCCCTTTGCCAAGGCCTGTTCCCTAGTCTTAGAGAATGCATATTGCATATTGCATACTGGCATAGATATATGTATGTATATGGATTGTCTTCTTTTTTATGTCATGATGACATGTAAGATGTGTAATCTTCAGATGTTTAACATCCACATAACATTTTATTGAATTCCTGAAATTTAAGGAAAGGAAATGATAAGCCCCGCTTTAGGCAAAATGCTAAATTAGGTAAAAGGAGTCTTTGGCACCTCATAAATTATTGGCAAGGAAACTACTGAAGGTCTGGTGAAGATATGCAACTTATTCAAGGTCACAAAGACTGTTGCTGAATAAGGACTAGAATGACTCTTAATCCCAATCCAGTCTCAGCCTTCCATTTTAGCAAAAGGTTTATGTGTTAAACCCTTCTGTGAAAAAATAATTGCCTTTAAACATGAATCGGTGTCATAAGCTAATTAAGGAAATACTAATAATGTAATTTCAGGCATTAGTCATCTTATTGATTCAAATTCACCCTCACACTCCCAAATCCCAAACTAAACACACAAGACATATGATATACAATTTTTATAAATTGTGTAAATAGTGCCTGGGTAAAATTGTTAAATGAAATAGTATCTCAATTTTATATAAATTACATATATATGTATGTAAAGTCCCTCATATTAATAGGTGGTCTACTGAAGAGTTAGTACTACTTTTAAAAATCTATAAAGTACAGCATAGGGAATATAGTTAATATTGTAGCCTGGCCGGTGTGGCTCAGTGGTTGAGCATTAACCTATGAACCAGGAGGTCACGGTTTGATTCTGGTCAAGGCACATTCCTGGATTGTGGGCTTAATCCCCAGTAGGGGGTGTGCAGGAGGCAGCCAATCAATGATTCTCTCTCATCATTGATGTTTCTATCTCCTTCACCTGTCCTCTCTGAAATCAATAAAAATATATTTTATTTTTAAATAAAATAATAATATTGTAATAACTATGTATGGTATCAGATGGGTACTAGACTTGTCAGGGTAATTAGCTCATAAATTATATGAATGTCTAATCACCACGTTGTATAGCTGAAACTAATATTGTATGTCAACTTTTAAAAAATTTTAATTCTTAAAAATAAAATTTTTCTTTAAATCTAGAATTTTAGAGATTAAAGATCTTTCAAAGATGACAACTCATGTTAAATTTTTGTCATTTCATCTCTCCTCATTACATTAAAACACTGAAACTGGAAATGTTTTCTTTTTTATATTTCTTTTTTATTATTATTAAATCTTTATTGTTCAGATTATTACATTTGTTCCTCTTTTTCCCCCCCATAACTCCCCTCC
>NW_005355159.1:5625249-5629030 GCF_000412655.1 Myotis brandtii
CACCGCACCTCCTCTGAGTCTCGGTATGCTTTTCTCTTTCCTTCTAGTTGTAGAATTTCCACTCAGCCAGCCTTCCTGTGGTTCTGGGTGATGTCCGTTCTGTCTTTTAGTTGTATTTTTGAAGTGGTTGTGCGAGGCAGCAAACTCCGGTGTTTACCTATGCCGCCATCTTGGTTTTTCTCCGGAAATGTTTTCTTAGTAAAGTATATTTTGGTGCTTTAGCAATTATATTAGAAGAAAGTGTTTGTCTTTTTTAAGTATCATAGGGGAACCATGTAAATGAAAAATAATGCTATAATATTAATATTTTTTCCTCATTTGTACTGAAATTTATTAAAAATAATTGATTTAGTACATTTTACCTACAGAGTTCCAATGTTATAAAATATAAATAACCTAGATTCTCTCAGTTGAGGTAGTTACTTTAACGAAGTTAAGTATTTTTAGAAATACATTTGCAGAACATTTAGCCCATTTCAGTAGTAAATTTTTTAAATTTTTATATTTGATTAAGTAAAAATGCATTTGCCTTATATAGATCAATGTTAGCATTTTGTTTTATTAAATAGAATGAAACTCCCAATTAGCCCAACAATGATTGGTGTATTTTGAAATGCACTTGTTTTCTTGAAACAAGATTGTATTTTGACTCTAAAGATGCAGAATAAATGGTTAATGCTTTGATGAATGACAGTGTTCTAATTAATGTTGGGTTAATCTAATTTCAGGGACTATAATTGATTACAGAATAGTTTACCTTAGTTTATCAATTCTCGATTTTATTTACCCAGCTCAGAAAGAATTTAAAAAGCATTATCACTGGTAAAAATGATCAATAAATCAATCAATTGATCAATCAAATTCTGCTTTTTTCCTAATTGGGGGCTATTACTAATTTGTTTGTTTCTAAATATATATGATTGTACTGCTACTAGCGTTTCACATCTTAAAGAAGAGTGAAATTTACTTCCCTCTTTGAAATTAATATTTATTTTAGTCATAAGCCAAGCATATAATATTATGTTCAGTACTTTTATAAAAGCATTAATTAATAAATGGAATGATTTTTAATGACCCTTATTCGCGTTAGATGGATCTCGGTCCATTGTCTTCTTTCCAAATGATAAACATGATCTCCAATGTATTTATGATTTTGCCAAATCTTATGCTTTTATATTATAAAATGTATACCCTCAGTTTTAAACTCATTTGACATTTCCTTTATGACATTGCAGAAATGTATTCACAGAGGACTTGAATATGGACTCTATGATTGGTCCACACTAATAGTTTTGATGAGTAATCTGAAGTAGTACTAGCCTTTCCTATCTTGTGTTGGATGAAGTGCACATCTCTCATCAACATGACTAGTCTAAATCTGAACTCTCGCTCTCACATGACTTCAATCCATAACTTAGGTAATTCCCTGAATGAGTTGAATCCTTAAAGTCCTGTGAACTAAAATTATCCAGCAAATAAGCTTAGTTTTCCCCTTGAATGGCCATAATCAAACTGTAAACATGGAAGTACATGGTTTGGCAAAAGTAGGTTTACAGTTGTTTGTATGGAAAATAATACAATAATTAGTAAATAATACAAGAATAAAGTCACAGCCATAAACCTACTTTTGCCCCACCCTGTATTTCTTAGAAATGTTTGCTGCTGTTTCCCTCTATGTGCTCTGTGGAATGTGGAAGCATCACACAGGTGATGTGTAATATATGTGTAGGTTCAATTTGATTTTCTGAAGTATGGAAGTACAAATTCTGTATGGAATAATTTCTTTTATACTGGTTCATTATAGAAAAGAAACTTATCACCATGCCAAAGACAAAACTGCTTCTAGGTTAATTTTGAATTTTATAAAGTGAATAAGTGAAAAAATATATGTACATTCATTTCAGACTCAAGTTATAAATAATTAAATGACTATATAATTATATCTAGTTTTACCCTCGAGCTCAACCAGCAAAGACATATTCAGCCCATGTAAAAAGAATACTTTTTTTTTCAAAAATTATGAGTGAGCTGCCACACATCACTAAACATGTATGCTCATAGGCAAGAATAAAAATCTGTCTGTAAAATTATACATTGAAGAGTGTAATGGCATTCAAGAGTTTTGTTTAATGTACATTATGCCTTCTGAAACTTAAACTTACACAAGCATTTTCTTCAGGGTGTCTTAAATGTCTTTTTCATTATCTCTTGTCTTCTTTATCATCTCTTATCTTACCTCTAGTCTAAGGTTGGGGTGGATCTTGGGAGCAGGTACAGATTCAGCACCCCTTCAAGTCTATTTTGGTTGAATGCTTTTGTTTTGATGTACAAAGTATGACAAAGTAATATGAATGATTTTAACACACACACTAAAGAATATTTTCAAACTAGAGGCCCAATGCACAAAATTTGTGCAAGGGGCTCGGCCCTTGCAGCCATGGCAACTGCCTCGGTCCTCACAGCCCTGGCTTCGTCCAGAAGGTCGTCAGGAAGGATGTCCGAAAAGTCATTCGGCTGTCCGGTCTAATTAGCATATTATGCTTTTATTATTATAGATGAGTGTTGTTCCTCTAAAAGTACTTCTCTCAGATGCAAATCAAAACAACAATGAGGTACCATCTCACACCTGTCAGACGGGCTATCATCAACAAATCAACAAACAACAAGTGCTGGAGAGGATGTGGAGAAAAAGGAACACTCGTGCACTGCTGGTGGGAATGCAGACTGGTGCAGCCACTATGGAAGACAGTATGGAGTTTCCTCAAAAAACTAAAAATGGAACTCCCATTTGACCCTGTGATCCCACTTCTAGGAATATATCCCAAGAAACCAAAAACACCAATCAGAAAGGATATATGCACCCATATGTTCATAGCAGCACAATTCACCATAGCTAAGATCTGGAAACAGCCTAAGTGCCCATCAGTAGATGAATGGATTAGAAAACTGTGGTACATCTACACGATGGAATACTATGCTGCTGTAAAAAAGAAGGAACTCTTACAATTTGCAACGGCATGGATGGAGCTGGAGAGCATTATGCTAAGTGAAATAAGCCAGTCAATGAAGGAAAAATACCACATGATCTCACTCATTCATGGATAATAAAGACCATTACAAACTTTTGAACAATAATAGATACAGAGGCAGAGCTGCCTCAAACTGATTGTCAAACTGCAGTGGGAAGGCCAGAGAGGGTTGGGGGGCAGAAGGGAGGGGAGTAAGAGATCAACCGAAGGACTTGTATGCATGCATATAAGCATAACTAATGGACATAAGACACTGGGGGGTAGGGGAGGCCAGGGGATTGTCAAGGGCGGGGGGAAAAAAAGGACACATATGTAATACCCTTTGTAATACTTTAAGCAATAAAAAAATAAAAATAAAAAAAATAAAAAATAAAAGTACTTCTCTCAGGACTTACCCTAATGATGCTGTCATTATGCAGGACATGTTTCAATCTCTTCTTTTGGATTGCAGTTAAAAAGTAATAGTTGATTGCTTTTCCATGTTGCTCATTATATTGATTCTGAATAAATCCTTAGCATTAAAAAAAATCCCTTGTTAATCTGGCCTATGGCTACTTATTTTTTACTAGTGCCCCAGTGCATGAATTTGTGCACATTAAAAGGAAATTAATTAGAAGAAATATTGTAATATCGCTATTTGCCCTTTCTCTATAATAGAAGTGTCAACCAGCCCTAGCTGGCTTGGCTCAGTGGATAGAGCGTCAGCCTGTGGACTGAAGGGTCCCAGGTTCGATTCTGGTCAAGGGCATGTA
>NW_005355159.1:5629067-5629681 GCF_000412655.1 Myotis brandtii
GGCAGCCAATCAATGATTCTCTCTCATCATTGATGTTTCTCTCTCTCTCTCCTTCTCCCTTCCTCTCTGAAATCAATAAAGAAATATATTTTTAAAAAAAGAAGTGTCAACCAAATTCAAGATCGACAATGACAGATCGAAGAACACACTTGTGATTGGCTCCAGCAAGAGCTTATATGTATCGTGCATGCACAAGTCAACCTTTTATGTATATACTAGAGGCCCGATGCACGAAATTCGTGCAAGAGTAGGCCTTTCTTCTCCTGGCTGCCAGCACCGGCTTCCCTCTGGCACCTGGGACCCAGGCCTCCCTCACAGCCTCGGCTTCGTCTGGAAGGTCGTCCAGTCTAATTAGCATATTATGCTTTTATTATTATAGACTAGAGGCCCGGTGCATAAAATTCATGCACGGGGTGGGGGGTCCCTCAGCCCAGCCTGCACCCTCTCACAATCCGGGAACCCCTAGGGGAGTGGTTCTCAACCTTCTGGCCCTTTAAATACAGTTCCTCATGTTGTGACCCAACCATAAAATTATTTTCGTTGCTACTTTATAACTGTAATGTTGCTACTGTTATGAATCGTAATATAAATATCTGATATGCAGGATGGTCTTA
>NW_005355159.1:5629799-5632863 GCF_000412655.1 Myotis brandtii
ACTCCTAACCACTTGCCTGCCTGCCTGATCACCCCTAACCACTCGCCTGCCTGCCTGATCACCCCTAACTGCTCACCTGCCCGCCTGCCTGATAGCCCCTAACCACTCACCTGCCTGCTTGATCACTCCTAACCCCTCTGCCTGCCTGCCTGATCACCCCTACTAGTAACCATTCACATGCCTGCCTGATCACCCCTAACCACCTCTGCCTGCCTGCCTCATTGCCCTTAACCCCTCTGCCTGCCTGCCTGATCGCCCCTAACCACTCATCTGCCTGCCTGATCACCCCTAACCACCTCTGCCTGCCTGCCTCATTGCCCTTAACCCCTCTGCCTGCCTGCCTGATCGCCCCTAACCACTCATCTGCCTGCCTGATCACCCCTAACCACCTCTGCCCGCCTGCCTGATCCCCCTAACTGCTCTCCCCTACTGGCCTGGTTGCCCCCTAACTGCTCTCCCCTGCCGGCCTGATCACCCCTAGCCACCTCTGCCTCGGCCCCCACTACCATGGCTTTGTCCAGAAGGACGTCTGGAAGATGTTTGGTCTAATTAGCATATTATCCTTTTATTAGTATAGATAGTATTCCATTATGTAGATGTACCATAGTTTTTTAATCCACTCATCTGCTAATGGGCACTTAGTCTGTTTCCAAATCTTAGCTATTGTAAATTCAGTAAAGAACCCCCAACTTCTCTTTCAGGTGATAGCAATACAGCAATAAATATCAACACAAAGCAGATTATTATTGTAGATCACATAGGGAGAACAAAGGGTAAAATATTCATCTGCAACAGTGTTTGATGATATTCTGCGCAGTGAGAAAACCTGAAGTCATTTTCAAGGTCCACCATTTCTTCTTTTCAGTCAGGTCAAGTTTCTAAACTTTCTAAATAACCCATTTTCCAGCTAATAAAAAGATTATAGGATTCCACTGAGTCTCCTATCTATCTACTCCAGGACTTCTGTGAGGATCAAATGAGATGAGGCACAGGAAAATGCTTCACAGACATTTGGTTAAAGTGTGAAATGTTTCCCCCTGGCTATAAAGCAAGTCGTGTTCCTGGGCTGAAGAAATTCCAAGGAGGCTAGTCACTAGGAAGAGGAAGCCAGGCATTGCTACATGACATCATTACCCAGCACCCACAGCTACAGTTTCCAGGCTGGCCATGGGGTCTCAGCAGCGTCGGCTGCGATTTGGTAGGCTGTTGCTCCGGGGTGGTGGCAGGGCCTGTGTCTCACTTGTGGGAAGCTGAGTGTTGCTTTGTTGGCGCCAGGTCCGCGCTGCTGTTTCTCTGTAAATGGCACGGCAGCTCTTGCGTTGAGCGTCTGCCCCCTGGTGGTCAGTGCGTATCATAGCGACCGGTCGGAGAGGTGGAGGAATACTTAGCATATTAGCCTTTTATATATATATAGATTACTGGCTTTTCTCACCCACTCATCCTCTCACTGTTTGTGCTCCACATTATAAAAATGCACAGTTTCTAGCAGAGTCTTTGCATTTGTATATGCCATTCCCTTTGCTTGAAAGCTCCTCCTCTTATTACTGGAGATCACTTCCTTTAGGAAATCTTCTTTTCTGACCACACCTCCCATCCCCCCAATCTTTTTAACTACCTTCTATTTAACTGCACCTTGGAAGTACCAAGGTCACCTCAATCCACCAATTGTTGAGTGTCTTCATTTGCCCCTCTCCCTAACTAGTCAGTGAGCTCCCTGAAGGTAGACATTGTGTCTTTTTTATCTGTACCCTCAGGGCCCAACAGTATTGACTCGCAAGTGTTGTTCAATAAAGGTTTGTCCAATGATGCCTTGTGAATGGATATAAAGGTTTGTCATAAGATTTATGAATAGGAATTTGAATGAAGTGGGTAACTTAAGATAACTCTGAAGGCAAACATTCATTTGATTGAGACCTAGTACAGTTCAAGAATTACTGGAATATTTAATAAATGATATTAGGCAAACTATTTCATCAGTTTAGTAAAATCAGATTCCCTACCTCATTCTAATAAGTATATATACACAATTCCAATTGGATTTAATGTTCATATTTTGTAAAGGTGAAACAAGAAACAACTATGACTAATTCTATAATTTCAGGGTGAGGAAGGCCTATTCTAAACATAATACCTAAGTCAGAAACAGCAAAGCATAAGTTTAATAGTGGCTCTGAACTAATCTATCACTTTTCAAATGATACCTTCTACTTAGGGAATGGAAGCTATACTTTTCCCCTCTGAATTATTTTCCAAAATTTTAAAAGTCTAAATATCTGACTATTCAAGGAGATACATGGAAAAAAAAACCAAGTGATTATAAAAAATACACTAAAGATTATCCAAAAATCTGGAAATGCAGGGAAATAATATTTTTTACACTTTCATCAGCTTACAGCTGGACCAATTATTTAGAGGCATTTCACCTAAGTGTTGAAGGAAAATATATTGAGCATATTATTTGAAAATGTTAACTAGTATATTGTTTGAAAATGTTAGTCCTATGTTTCTGACTTTTTAAACATTCTATTAAGTGTCATTTAACTGTAAAAAAAAATGGAGCAACCTAAATGTTCAATAAGGAATTATTAGTACATAAATTATCCATACTAAAAATTTTATTGAATTTTATATGACCTGAAAACAAGTTCATGATATACTAGTATTTTGAAATGAAAAGAGAAAATTAAATTAATAACTATTTGTTAAAAATTATTTCAATTTTATAAAAACACATATGTGCTATTTATGTAGAAATGTATACAAAAATCTGAAAGGATATACATAAATATGTTAATATGATTATCTTGTTTGCTTTACTAGGTGTACCGGTTAAAAATGCGGATTTTTTTCAATAGATGGAGTTACACATATGTTGATATATATGCGATTTGATATGTATGCTATTTTGTTGTATTGACAGCAAGCTTCAAAACTTCATATGTCAAATTTTCTGAAGGTATTAACACCATAGATATTTTTACGCTTAAAAATGTCGAATTTTGTGCCCAAAAAAGAGCATTGGAGGGAAGTTTTAATTCATTACTTTATTTTGAAGAAAAGTGCT
>NW_005355159.1:5632981-5636197 GCF_000412655.1 Myotis brandtii
TGTCAAACTCAAAAACAACTTGCAGAAAGATTAAACGTTGCTCAGCAAACAATTTCCTTTTGTTTACAAGCAATGGGAAAGATTTTAAAGGAAGGAAATGGGTGCCACATCAACTGAACGAAAGACAAATGGAAAACCGAAAAGTCATCAGTAAAATGTTGCTTCAATGGCACGAAAAAAAGTCTTTTTTGTATTGAATTGTGATTGCCTATGAAAAGTGGATTTATTTTGAGAATCTCAAATGCACAAAATCATGGGTTGATCCAGGTCAACCATTAACATTGACTGCAAGGCCAAATTCAGGAAGAAGACAATGCTCTGCGTTTGGTGGGATCAGGAAGGTGTGGTGTATTATGAGCTTCCAGGTGAAACCATTAATACTGATCGCTACCAACAACAAATAATCAATTTGAACCACGCTTTGATCATAAAACAAGCAGAATGGGCCAGCAGACATGGCAAAGTAATTTTGCTTCATGATGACACACCATCACACAATTCAAAACCAGTTAAAGACATGTTAAAAGATCTTGCCTGGGAAGTATTAACCCACCTGCTATATTCACCAGACCTTGCTCCTTCAGATTACCACTTGTTCCGATTGATGGCACACGCACTTTCTGAGCAGCACTTCAAAACATACGAAGAAGTGGAAAATTGGGTCTCTGAATGGTTTGCCTCAAAACAAGAAAATTTCTATTGGGACGGTATCCACAAATTACCTGAAAGATGGGGAAATGTGTAGCTAGCGATGGACATTACTTTGAATAAAGCACTTTTGATGTTTCTCTTGAAATTATCATGTTTTCTTTGGATTACAAAATCTGTATTATTAACCAATTAATAATTAATCTGCATTATTAACCGGTTAATGGTTAATTAATCTGCATTATTAACTGGTTAATAGTTAATCCATATTATTAACTGGTTAATAGTTAATCCGCACTATTAACCAACTAATAATCCACATTTTTAACCGGACAATAATTAATACGAATTTTTAACCGGTTAATAGTTAATTCGCATTATTAACCGGTCAAAAATTAATTCGAATTAATCGGTTAATAATTAATCCGCACTATTAACCGGTTAATAGTTAATCCGCATTATTTTTTTAAATATATTTTTATTGATTTTAGAGAGGAAGGAGAGAGATTGAAACATCAATGATGAGAATCATTGATCAGCTGCCTCCTGCACACCCCCTACTGGGGATCAGCCTGCAACCCAGGCATGTGCCCTTGACCGGAATCGAATCCGGGACCCTTTAGTCCACAGGCAGACGCTCTATCCACTGAGGCACACCAGCCAGGGTTAATCCACATTATTAACCGGTCAATAGTTAGTCCGCATTACTAACCGGTTAATAATTAATCCACATTATTAACTTTGTAGTCAAAGAAAACATGATATTTTCAAGAAAAACATCAAAAGTGCTTTATTCAAAGTAATGTCCATCGCTAGCTGCACATTTCCCCCACCTTTCAGGTAATTTGTGGATACCGTCCCAGTAGAAGTTTTCTTGTTTTGAGGCAAACCATTCAGAGACCCAATTTTCCACTTCTTCGTATGTTTTGAAGTGCTGCTCAGAAAGTGCGTGTGCCATCAATCGGAACAAGTGGTAATATGAAGGAGCAATACAACAAAATAGCATACATATCAAATCGCATATATATCAACATATGTGTAACTCCATCTATTGAAAAAATCCACATTATTAACCGGTACACCTAGTATCTGTAAGTTTCTAACATTTCAACTATAAGTATAGATAATTCATGAGATGGGGATAAGAAGACAAAGAGTAGAAGGCCTTATTCAAAACCAAAACAAACACTGATTAAGCTTATTAAACAATAAAATTACTGAAATGAAAAATAAGCTACAGTTTGTGAAATCATTGTATATGATTTCAAATTATTTCCTGCCACCCTGTGGAGAACACTACTCATTGCAGGACTGAAATAAGCAAAATCTGGAACCATGAAAAGTCTGTAGATGCAGATGAAGTTACAGGAGCATGGCCCAAGAAGTTGTTTAGTTAAAACTGTTCATCATTTGATCAGTTTTGTTTTCTCTGCCAGCTATTTAACAAAATCTCTAGAATAGAAGGACGATAATAATACCTAGCACATATATGATTACAATATACCAAGTACTGTTCTCATATACAGGGTCACTAAAGTAAGTTTACAGTTGTGAGTATGCAAGACAGTTTATTCTTGCATTATTATTTATTATTGTATTATTTGCCATACGAACAACTGTAAACCTACTTTTGTTCACCCCTGTATATATATGTATGACTTTATCTCACAAAAACCCTATTAAGTAGTTATTATCCCCTCCCTGTCCCCATTTTATCCATGAGACACAGAGAGTTTAACAACCTACCAACAGTGAGTAAATGTTAAAGCAATGCAAACCCAAGAGCTGCATTTTGGATCAATGATTTAGATTTTTGAGCTTTTCAGTTACTCTATGCCCTACCATTCCCTAATGCTTTGCCCAAATAATAGACTGCTGGGCCTTTGTAGGGATTTAGTGAGATTTCTGTGCGGGATTATGATGTTCTCCAAACTAATCCTATTTCCTTGAAGTTGTAGAGCAGGGTTGCTCCTCAAAGTATGATCCACAGACCTGGTCTTTAGAGAACTGGTTGTTACTTGGTCTGCGGCAAGAATAGCACAGAAATTGAGAGTAAGCATTTAGAAACCTTTAAGGAAATTAAGCAGCTAATTGATGGGTACTGGCTGTAATGATAAACTGGTTATCACATTTTTATCTTACCAAAGCATGGTTCACAACTAATTGGAAATTTTAAAAAATAATAATAAATTGATCGCTTCCTACATTACAGTTTGAGAATTTACTGTTCTAAGGCTGTTCACCCTCGAGTTTTACCGAACTCTGGATTCTTCTGAGGGCTGGTTCCCCCAAATGAGGCCTCAGATACTTTTCCTCCCTTCATTTTGTCCATTTTATAATATAAAGTTATTGTAGCGATCAATAATGCCAACATAAAGAATATAAAAATGGCTATTTGGGACGCTAGGCTGCGTCCCAGCGCAGGTCAGGGTTGCGCCTACAGCCTCGGAAGGGCCCCACAAAAGGTGCCCCGCCAGCCGGGCAGTAAGGGAGGGCGGCCGCGCGGCGCATGCGCAAGGTGACTCTCCGCGGGCTGAGCGGGTAGGGGAGGGACTCAGGGGTTTCATG
>NW_005355159.1:5636621-5650523 GCF_000412655.1 Myotis brandtii
GGGGGCGCCCTAGAACCTGCCCGGTGGCGCTTCCCGGATCCCGCCCAGCGTCGGCCCCCGCCCTTGGCTCGGCTCCTGTTTGCTTGGCCATCCTTGCACCTCCACCCCCTTTTCCGTTTCTGGGGTTGTACACCGGCTGCAACCTACCCCCTTCCCGGCCCTCCACGCCCGCACACACCCGGTCTGGGTGCGGTGACTGGGCCACGTCGGTCCCCTGTTTCCGTCCTGGTTCAGAACAAAGAAACCTGGACTTCTGATGTGCCTCCTACCTTCGGAGAGTCAACACGGAAGCGGCATCTGCCATCAGGGCGTCAGTAGACCTTCCCGCTTGAAAAGCCGGGTTTCTGCGTGCATTCGGACGCTATCTTTTGCCTAAGTATCTGGCGAAAAATGGTTTCGGTGTCCTGGGTGCATTTGATGCCACTGGGGATCTAGGTCAACTCACGTGAAATGAAAACTTTATTTGGTTCTGCTGCGTTGCTTTGAAACTTCCCTTGTCTGTTCCGGGAGGTCTTTTTTCTGCCAAGAGCCATTTGGATATTTATAACATCATTCGAGGGCCACTCAAAATTATCAACTTAAAAATTAGCCCTTTGTCTTGGGTCACCCATTTAATTAACGCACCCCGAATGCCTTGGCAGGGCCAGGCCGAATGATTTCCCTGGCCACACGCTCCCCGCCCCTGGAGGTGGTCGTGGAGCCTTCCACATAGTGGAAGTGAGTGATTGCATTTTTCATCCTCACCTTTTTTTTTTATTTTTTATGAAGAGCTCTATTTCTCCTAATGCTTAACTTCTTAACTTTTTAAATTAAATGTATTCTTTCTCTGATCGTTTGTAATTCGCAATTTGTAAATGATAAGATTCCTCAAAATTGTATCTGAAGTTACCCAATTTAGTTATTACCCTGCAGACTATTTTCTTGATGATCTTACACTCCTTCTCCTATTTCTTGTCATTTTACATTTTCTCTGAGCTCTATTAGTCTTCATAATCTTCTCTGTTGCAGCCTGCTATTGTTGGGCTTAGACAGGAAGTATTACAGGTCCGCGTCTGCAAACGTGTCAGTATTGTTGGCGTCATTAGGCATTACAAGACCTTTGAAGCTAAGTGTCACCAAATCTGGCATTACAGGCTTATTCTGTGTAAAGTTGCCAGTGAACTGGAGACACTGCTGTGTTAGAAGCAGTCTAGGCCTGGGAACCAGGGTGTAAGTGTCATTTGCCTCAGATATGTGATAAATCGAGGATAATAACACCAGTGTTTTTTATACCTCACAAACTTGTTGGTTGGAACATATGAAATGATGAATGTGCAAGTGGTTAGTAAATGTGAAAAGCCCTCTTTGGGGAAGCAGTTCTGTTCATTCCGTCAGGAGTAATGCTGGTAGAAGGAGCAGGGAGGAAGGAAGGCGTGGAAGAAAGGAAGTAGTATATTTAGCCAGATCTGAGAAATTAACCCTGGCTGGCGGTGGATTGAAAGACGTCTTGTTAAGCTTACTTTCTGTAAAGCAGAATGCTAGCATAATATGATGATAGTAATATCCCAAAATTATGATATTTGTAACTATAAGAAAGTGTTAGAGATCAGTTATTAGACTTTAATCCTTTAAAAGGTCTCACTCAGCATGTGTCTTTTATAGGTGGGATAATTATTCTTTGCTTTATTTTCAGAATTTTAAGAAAAGTCAGCACCATTATAATTTTTCTTAAATTTTGTGTTAACATTTCTGATAGAGTATCTCATTTCATTCTTTGTTTTAATGGACCTATAATTGACATAGAACATGTTAGTTTCAGGTGTACGTGATTTGATATTTGTATATATTGTGACATGTTCACAATTAAGTCTAGTTAATCACCACACAGTTACAAAAATTTTTTTCTTGTGCTGAGAACTTTTAAGATCTACTCTTTTAGCACCTTTCAAATATATAATACAGTATTATTAATTGTAGTCACCATGCTGTACATTACATCCCCAGAATTTACTTTATAACTAGAAATTTGTGCTTTTTGGCCCCCTTCACTCATTTTGCCCATCAATCTGTTCTGTGTATCTATGAGCTCAGTTTTAATTTTTTGTTTTTGTGTTGCTTTTTAGATTTCCACATGTAGGTGAAGTCATACAGTATTTGTCCTTCACTTAGCATAGTGCCCTCGAGGTCCATCCATTTTGTTGCAAATGGCAATATCTTCCTTTATGTGCTGAATAATATTCCTGTGTGTGTGTGTGTGTGTGTGTGTGTGTGTACAAGTGTACGTACACATATACACATACCACATTTTATCCATTCATCCATTGATGAGCACTTAAGTGGTATCCACATTTGGCTATTGTAAATAATGCTGCAATAAATATGGAAGTGCACATATCTTTTTGAAATAGATTTTATTTCCTTTGAATAAATACCCAGAGTGGAATTGCCGACTCATATGGTGGTTCTACTTTTAATTTTTTAAGGAACCTTTATACTGTTATCCAGGTAGCTGCACCAATTTACATTCTCACCAACAGTGTACAAGGATTCTTTTTTCTCTACGTCCTCCCCAGTGCTTATTTCTTGTCTTTTTTTGTACTAGTCACTCTTACAGGTGTGAGGTGACATTGGGTCATTTCATTCTAAAAAACCTGCATGACCTTGCTTTCAAGGAAGCAATGACAAGAAAGCATATAGGATTTTTCCAGGAGTGCTTGGTGATCTTCATAAACACATAAGATGGCCTAAATTATTTTCCTGTAATGCTAACAGTGTTGCCAAACTCATAGGAAAAGTGAACATAAATATTTAGAATGAATCCCTTTCACTTAAATGAGGAAGTGAAAAGCTTGCCTGGGCATTTCCTTCTGCCAACTGTAATTGATTTCAGCATAGATGTGTTACTAGTACCTATTCCAGCAGCAGTGTTAAGCTACATAATAGTAAAGTTACCATGTAAACTTATAATTCAGACAGTTCTAAATATGATCTTAATATTTAACTTTTGCTTATACTGCTAAGCTGCACTGGGGAAATCCCCTTCTTGGTGGTAAAGGAGGAAATCCATTATCTCCTTGATTTTTAATCTCACTAAATTGAACGACTGTCTTTAGTTTATCTCTATGACCTTCACTCATAGCTGGCAAAAGTAATGAAATGCCACAGCTACCATAAGTCTGTTGAGAAATCAGGTTATTCCTGTTGCATTGGGTTATTTTACTTTTATTTTTTAAATATTTTTTTTTTTATTTCAAAGAGGAAGGGAGAGGGAGAGAGAGATAGAAACATCAGTGATGACAGAGAATCATTGATCGGCTGCCTCCTGCACGCCCCCTACTGGGGATGAGCCTGCAACCTGAGCATGTGCCCTTGACTAGAATCGAACTCAGGACCCTTCAGTCTGCAGTTCAGCGCTCTATCCACTGAGCCAAACCAGCTAGGGCTGCATTGGGTTATTTTAACAAATAGTCTCTTAAATTATTATTTCCTCATTCCTTTTCCCCTCATTCTAATTTACAAAAATGGGAAGCAGCCAGTTAACTTCTAAGTCAGCAATATCCTTCAGTGATTGTGCTTATATTGCTCCTTTCTTGTTTGTTTCCTGTTATTAGAGCTGCTGATAAAGTTCTTCCAAGAACAGTACTCTCTCAATTGTTTCAACTGTTTTTATCTACTTAGTGTACTTTTCCGCCTAAAGTTTGCGACGAAATGTTTAAGAGTGAATATATCTTTCACTCTCCTCCCCAAACTAAATAGCCACGTTTATACACTCTGCTGTATTAACATCACATTATTCAGTATGACATTAAAGTAAAAATTGAATGAATTGGCTGAGAGAGCAGAAATACTCAGGCTCTCTGTATTTAGAGGGGTTGTTTTCTAATGATACACTTGTTCAAGGGGTAACACCACTAAAAGACATGGTTTTATCTTCTAGACTTACAACCTGGGACACATGCATTTTTGCAACTAAAAACAAATATGAAAAAAAAAACCCAGTAAATTGATTTTATGACCAGACCATTGAGCTAAAGCTAGAGGTGTAAGCTAAAATATAAGATTATTGTACCTTTTCAGCCAATAAAAAGTAAAATGACAAATGAGTTGTTATAAATTTTTCTCTTTTCACAGGACATTGGCTCTCTGGATTATCAGGAGTTTGTAGTTGACATTGAGTCCAAGCTGAGGATGGAAGGTGTAGAACTTAAGGAAGAATGGCAAGATGAAGATTTTCCAATGTAAGCAGTGCTTATAAATGAAAATAAATTTAGAACAAAACTTCAAACTTTTGCCGAAACCGGTTTGGCTCAGTGGATAGAGCGTCGGCCTGCGGACTGAAAGGTCCCAGGTTTGATTCCGGTCAAGGGCATGTGCCTGGGTTGCGGGCACATCCCCAGTAGGAGATGTGCAGGAGGCGGCTGATCGATGTTTCTCTCTCATCGATGTTTCTGACTCTCTATCTCTCTCCCTTCCTCTCTGTAAAAAATCAATAAAATGTATTTAAAAAAAAAAAAAACTTCAAACTTTTTTAATTCTGATGTCACCTATTAAATGACTATTGGGTTTAATGTTCTGCTTTTAATCTTTTTAAAAATGTATTAAATAAATAAGCCAGGCTTTCCCAGATCATATGGCCGGCTACCTTGACAGATTTGCATTTGTATTTACAATTGTATTGGCACCAATAGAGTTGATTAGAGTTGATAGAAAAAGAACAAAGGCAAACCTTTTTATTTCCAATTTTATTGAGAAATAATTGACATACATCTCTCTAAATTTAAGACATACAGCATGATGGTTTGCAGATCTTATATTTAAATGATGTTTCCATGCCATCATGGTTAGAAAACCATCCAGTGCACAGTAAGGTTCCGTAGCAGTTGCAAGGGATTGGTGAGAGTACTGAGTCATTGCATAGTACCTGATGATAATAGTAATATGGAAATGCTAATACTCAAAGCAATTACCATAGTCCCATTGTGAGCAATGATTTAGCTTCATCATACATTGTATCATGTATCACATTAAATTTATGCATTTGAATTATATTTGTTTTGTAGGTTTATAACTTTTATATTTGTTTCATAGTTGTATTTAAGGGCAGTTACATAAGGAATTTGTATTTACTTTTGTGTTACTGATACAAATATGTCAGTCAACTGACATCTGAAAATATTTTCTTTAATAGTGTTTTATAAAGTCAATTTTCTACATAATTATTTTTATAAGCTTTTTTTTTTTAATCTTCACCTGAAGATATTTTTTCATTGATTTTTAGAGAGAGGGAAGAGACAGTGAGAGAGAAACATCAAATGAGAGAGACACATCAATTAGTTGCCTTCCACACGAGCCCCCACCAGGGCTGGGGATGGAACCTACAACCCAGGTACGCCCTTGACCGGAATCAAATCCAGGAACCTTCAGTCCAAGGGCCAATGCTCTATCCAATGAGCCACACCAACTAGGGCTATAAGCTATTTTTAATAGAACTTGGGACTTGAAAAAAAAATTTTTTTTAATTTCTTACTTAAAAGTATGTCTTTGTCTTCTAGACCATTACCAGAAGATGATAGTATTGAAGCAGATATATTAGCTGTAACTGAACCAGAGAACCAGCCTGGTAAGAACTTGACACTTTTAGTTTCAGTAAAGTGATAGACTGTGCTATTTTTGAACACATTTCTTTGTCAAGGAAAAAATATACTTGGTGTTTGTTTCATCATAGAGAGCAAAAGATAAGTTGAATGTTGAGGAAAGAATTTTTGGAATACTTTAGAGGTTTTTGGAAATTTCTACACTAAAGGGATGAGAGTAGATCATTTTTAGTAGTAGAGGTGACTATGAGATCTGCCTCTATTTAAAAAGATGTATCTTTGCTGGGATACACCATCTTGCCATGATGTAGAAGCAGTCGTGATCAAAATCCAAAGTTGTAAATTAGTGCTTTGAGATTGTGTTTAATTTTATTTTTCCTAAGGGTGAAGTGGTGGACATTTAAACATTCCTTCTAATACATCTTTCACTTGGTTTACCCATTCCAGGCTCACTAGAAGTTAATGGAAATAAAGTAAGAAAGAAACTAATGGCTCCAGACATTAGCCTGACCCTGGATCCTAGTGATGGCTCTGTGTTGTCAGATGATTTGGATGAAAGTGGGGAGATTGACTTAGATGGCTTAGATACACCATCAGAGAACAGTAATGAATTTGAGTGGGAAGGTAAATGTTTCATTGTTTTTATCTAACTTTTATTAATGAATGTTTGTCTTTATATACATGCATGTTTTTTGTAATGGCATTCTCTTAGGATAATTGGAAAAAACTTAAAACTTGATGTTAAAATTAATGATTAAAGGATTTTGTTGAAATATGTTATTTTTTATAAAGTTCTTTTTTTTTTCCCTTTTTTACTAAGGTATGAGATTTTGCTAACTGAATATTCTCGAGGCTTTCAAACTATTTTTAGTAGATTACACAGGTGGCTTTTTTTTTTTCTCAATTGCTGTGAAGTTACATTTTTTTCATGGTCACTCCCAAAATATTGCTTGATAATTATGGCATAGTCTTACGTTCAGTTGATCCACTAAAAAAAGCTTTGAAGAGACATATAATTTAGGAGATGTGCTAAAAGTAGTTAAGGATTTGCAGAGAGAGAGTCCTAAAGGGAGTTTTTTGAGGATGATTTAAAAAAAAAAAAATAGGTTTGCTGATATTGCTGCACTTTGTAAACAACCAGCTTGAATTAATGTATACTCTAGCCTCAGTTTTATATTCGTCATCATTTGTTATTTGAAATCCAAAGGAATTTGCATGTGTTTTGCTTCGCGTGCTTTCTTTAATTAGATACTTGTTGGCTACCGTGTCTTTGTATTGTTGATAATTTATATGTATATACCATCTTTGAAATTATTTTTACTTCAAAGCAGTATTTAGCACTAAGTATATTATCTACAGTGAAGTGTAAGATCCTTGATGTGCTGTACCTTTTGTTCCTTTTTTCTTCCCTGTTTATTGGTTCAATAAACAGTCCAGTAAGAAGCAATATTTTATAAAGATACTGAAATAGTTTTCTGCCTATGTGTTTTGTTTCTTCTTTCTTTAATGCATCTCTAGTCATTTCCTGGAAGGATATTTTCCGTTAACTGCTTTGTCTTGGAAACAAACAACTAACATGCAGTAGGTTTCCCCTCCCCCCATCTTTTGGTAAGGACTATGATACTAAAATTTTGAAAATCATTACAGCATTAAAAATCATCTAAAATACAATCTTGAAATATAAATTACACCTAATCATTGGTGCTTATGCTTTGGCTAATGTCAATTTAAAATATACTTTTGCATGTATACTTAAGAATATTATCAATAAATTTCTGCTTTAAAAAACTGATCAAATGAGCAGTAATCATTGACTGGTTAACCACTTTCTACTGATTTAATGTTTGGGGAATAATTTATGTGCTCAATAACAACAAAAAATGATTGGCTCTCAGATAATTAAGTAACCTATAGTGTTGATAACTGTCAAGGACAGTCTTGTTATAAACAGAATCTGGAAAGGCATTGAAGGGCCAGTGTACTAAGATTTTGATGGCTGTATGAATTATCTTTCCTGAACTTACAGATATACCTTGTACTGTGATTAGGTGCTTTCTGAATTAGGCAACACAAAAAAAGTTAAAGAACCATGATTTCCAAAAGCATAAAATGACTTCATCTGAAGAGCAAGCCTTTCCTTCTATTATGAAAGAAATATTAATATTCCACAAAAAGTATAATGAAGAAGTCTCCAAACATTCTAATTAGATAGCAAAGTGGTTAACATGTAATTTTATTTTGTGGTATAAGTAACAATTTGGGATTCAAAAACCTTTTATTTTGACAGATGATCTTCCAAAACCCAAAACTACTGAAGTTATTAGGAAAGGCTCAATTACCGAATACACAGCAGAGGAGGAAAAAGAAGATGGACGACGCTGGCGTATGTTCAGAATTGGAGAACAGGACCACAGAGTTGATATGAAGGCCATTGAACCCTATAAGAAAGTTATCAGTCATGGAGGTAAGAGTTACCTAAGATTGTTTAGATTTTTTAATGCAACATCAGAAACCTAATTGCTTAAAGAAACTCTCCCTTGAGATATTATGTAATTTTGAAAAAATAATAAATATTTATCGTGCCATTTTAGTAACATAACAGGTTTCAACTAAAAGAATAAAACCAACATTTAAAAATCATTAATACATGCACTATAGTAAGTTCAA
Organism: Myotis brandtii; assembly: GCF_000412655.1. Classification (NCBI taxonomy): domain Eukaryota; kingdom Metazoa; phylum Chordata; class Mammalia; order Chiroptera; family Vespertilionidae; genus Myotis; species Myotis brandtii. The sequence goes on from NW_005355159.1 coordinate 5,644,862, forward strand.
AGGTTCTAAGAATGTGCAACGAAAATTCTCCCTCCCACCCTATCCCTTGATACCATCCCCAAAACTGAGACTTTCTCCCCTTTTGTATCCATTTATAATTTATATATGCAGTGAAATGTTCTAAACCGTTTTTGTAGCATTTCCAAATTTCTTTTTTTTCCAGCTCCATTGAGAAATAATGGACATATAACATTGTAATATAAGTTTAAGATGTATAGCATGTAGATATCATACACTTGTATATTGTAAAGTGATTACCACCATAGCCTTAGCTAACACCTGCATAATTACTATTTCTTTTTTGTGGTAACAACATTTTGAAATCTTAGCAACTTTCAAATACATAACTCAAAATTACTAACTATTGTCACCATGCTATACATTAGATCCTCAGAACTTATTCATCTTCTAACTGGAAGTTTGTACTCTGACACATCTCCCCTTTTCCTGCATCCCATAGTAACCACCATTCTAGTCTTTTTTTCTGAGTTTGGGTTTTTTTAGATCCCACATATAAGTAATATCATATTTGTTTTTATTCTGACTTATTTCACTTAAAAATGTTCTAATCTTAAGTGTACAGTTCATTTAGTTTTGACAAATACCCATATAACCATATATACCCCTATAGCCTATACCCCTAGACATACAGAACATTTTCATACTCCCTCCCAAGGATTACCTCTCCAGTAACCACTATTCTAATGTCTACCCCCTGGTTAGTTGTACCTGTTATAGAATTTCATGTAACTGAAGTCATATGGTGTACACTCTTTGATCTACTTCTTTTGCTCAGCATAATGTTTTTGAGATTCATCCATGTAGTTGCCTGCATCTGTAGTTTATTTCTTACTACTGAGTGGCTTTCCCTTGCATGGGTAAGCCACAGTTTGCTTATCTAGCCTTCTTTTGATAGACATGTTAGTTTCAAATTTGGGGTATCATTATTAAAACTGCAATGAACATTCTTATACAGTCTTTTATGAATATAAGTAAAACCTGGCTTTTTAAACTATGATTCTTAATTTACCTTAAAACCCTGAACAAATCATTCATCTTTACTACAAAGTAGAAACCCAGTTCATTCCACATTTGTATGTAGGTTCTACTTTGCATATTTGTGGAATATACAAAAATATAAGGCTTTTTGTCCCTTCCCCTAAGAAATTTATAAGTCAAATAGGTAAAGCTATGAACACAATTATAACTTCTGTCAGTCTGTCTTTGCTGTATATAGAAGTTTACCTTGGCATTGTGCAAACAGTGCTAGAATGTTAGTGCTAGCCAAAATGCACCTCACTCTGTAGAGCATGTCATGTTGCCTGAAATCCTTCTAATGCAGGCAGGGAGCCACATAGGTCAGGCTGATAGATTTTATCATATAAAATTATTTCCACTTAATTTACTCTCTGCCAAAGGCACCCCTTGCTTATTTCTATAGTCTTCATTCATCTGAGAGCAATTCACTTGAATATTTGCGGTTACATTATTCTGCCTAATTTAATCTTACGCAGATGAAAAACAAAACACCACCACAGGATAATATAGATCAGGAAGTCCACAGACATATTAATTCAGATAGTTCATACAAAGCAGGTTGTGAGACCTAGCTCATGGCTTAAACACAATATTTTTCAGAAATAATACTTTATTTTTCTTAAAATAATTAGGGCAAGTGTATCTTACTGAATTTATCACTATATTTTGTGACTAAGGGATTAAGAAAGATGAGATTTTAATGTATTTGAAATGTTCAAATCTTTTTAGTGCATGTTTGCAAACAATAGAAAAGACAGTTACAGCAAAAATATTTGTTATTGGATACACTTAATATCTAAACATTACAATTCAAAAATACACATTTTAGCTCTGTTTTTCTAGAATTGTATCAGAGAGATGATGTTTTCTTAGGTATTAATGCCCTAAAATCTACAAAACATTAGGCAATGTTGAACGTAACTCTTTTTTATTTATTTATTTTGTTTTTGTTTTTGAAATCCTCACCAAAGGATATTTTTCCATTGATTTTTAGAGTGCGTGGAAGAGAGAGGGAAAGACAGAGAAATATTGATATGAAAGAAACACATCAATTGGTTGCCTCCTGCACGAGCCCCGACCAGGGCCCAGGCGGGGGAGGAGCCTGCATCCGAGCTACGTGCCCTTGACTGGAATCAAACCCGGGACCCTTCGGTTCACAGGCTGACACTCAAACCAGCTAGGGTGAACATAACTTTTTTAAAAAGCATCCGTTTAGCTCAGTTGCTGTGGCTCAGTTGGATGAGCGTCATCCCATGCACCAGGAGGTTGCTGGTTCAATTCCCAATCAGGGAACACGCCTGGATTGCAGGTTCAATCCCCAGTACGGGGCCTGTAGGAGGCAACTGATCGATGTTTATCTCTTCACTGTTTCTGTCTCCCTCTCCCTTCCCCTCTCTGAAATCAATAAAAACATATATATTTTTTAAAGACTTAAAAAAAAAAAAGCACCCACTCTAACCTGAGTTGCATTAGAATGTTTTATTGCAGATACTGTTGTATCGTGTCTGCTTGGGTTATATCGTTATATTTGTTTACTTGTTAAAACAAGTCTGGCTTTCTGATTATGCTTTTTTAAGTGGGTTTCTGCTTTTTATGCCCACCCTTTCCTCTTCATCAAATGTTATTGTTGTCTTTTTGACAAGAAGGTATTTAAAGATCTAAAAAAAAACACACATAAAACTTTTTGATCCAAAATTTTGTGGAAGGTAAACCACTTATACTCTAGCAACCATACAGATGTCCTCTGAAAAATCTTCAGAGTAAAATCATGCTGGTGATTTTATCTTTGGTTTCTTTTCAGGATATTATGGGGATGGATTAAATGCCATTGTTGTGTTTGCTGTCTGTTTTATGCCTGAAAGTGGTCAACCTAACTATAGATACCTGATGGACAATCTCTTTAAGTATGTATATCTTCACAAAAATGTTTGGACAGAATTCCGAGTTAATTAGATGTCCAATTTAAGGAATTGAAGTTTAGCTGGGTAAAAAATTAAAAATATCCCAAGTCTGGTTGTTTTTAAGTACTTATTCTTTAGCATTATGAAACTATTTGTTTTTCAACTTGACTGAAAAAAATTATTATTTTAAAACTGGAAGGGATATTTCAGATGATCTGTTCCAGCTTCTCTATTTTATAGTTGAGGACACATTGAGGATAAAGAAGTGACTTTTTTTAATTTCAAAATTACATGACTAAATTACATTTAGCCCTGAAAAGCCAAATGTAACTAAGCTGACTCAGTTCTATTGTATTTCCACAAAGTCATTCTATTTCTCAAATTAGTGCAGTTTTTTAAAAACTTTGTTGTGGAAAGTTTCAAACATATACAAAAGTAAAGAGCAATGTATTGAATCTTTGTGTACCAGTCACCCAATTCCACAATCATCAATTTAGACTTCATTCCCACAATTCAAACTTCCCCCACTGTATAATTTTGAAGCAAATCCCAGACATCATATTTCATCTATAAACATTTCAATGTGTATTTCTAAAAGGTAACTCAACCAATGTTATCCTAATAAATGTAATTAATTTTAAAAATAAACAGAAGATAACTTTAAAAAAAATAACCATTATACCAACTAACGCTGTTAAAATTTTAATTGGTTTTTCTATCATTGAGGAGAGGGAAGGGAACTGTATAATTTGGATAGCCTAGTTTGGTTCACAAAACTGTTATTTAAAGTTTTAATTTGCTTTTACAGGTATGTTATTGGCACTTTGGAACTATTAGTAGCAGAAAACTACATGATAGTTTATTTAAATGGTGCAACAACGCGAAGGAAAATGCCTAGTCTGGGATGGCTCAGGAAATGCTATCAGCAAATTGATAGAAGGTACTATAAATACAAGTTGACAGCTAGTCTGAATAATTTGTATAATGGCCTTATTACATTATTTTCTGTTGGCACTTAAAGGTACCATGTATACACTTCCTAAATTACATTTATTAATTTCATAGAAAGTTTCTATTTTCTCAATACAGTATTTTTAAATGTTATGAAGGAAATTAGTTTTGATCTGTTTTATAAAGAATAACTTTAATTCCTTAAAACAGATTTATATAATAGCTCTTTATTTCTCCTTATTTATACCACGCTGAACATTTTCCAGTAATTTACGTTTTGGGGAAAGGATGGAGAACTTGGTACATTTTCTATTTTATTACATTCTGAGTTTTGCCTAAGTTATAGTGTTAGCATATTTTATGTTACGGTGCTTATTTAGCTGTCATCTTCCTTTGGAATGAGCTCTAAAAGTGTATTCTATTGGAAGTTAGTTAGTCATCCATGCTAATGGAAGGAACTTTGTTCCTCTGATTGGTTTGATTTGATCATAACTAATTCAAGCTAGTTTAATCAGCTCAGACCCATTAATAGGTTTCTCTTCATATGACATGGACTCGTTCTTGTCATTTCAAAAAGATTCATAACAATCACTTTATTTAACTGCAAAATATGTGTGATAAAAGTTATTTGGTCATTTTAAATTGTCTAGAATAATGCCTTTTATTTTTAATAAAAATTTTAGACTTTGTAAGAACTCATGAGATCTAATTTATGCTGCCGGTTACTGTGGTAATCTCCACCCCCAGCTTTTTGCTTGCACAGTGCCTTTCATGGTGTTGAGGAAATTAGTACCAGTTTCTTCCCAGTCCTGAAAAATGTGAACAGTTTACTTCTGTATTCAGTATTAGCCTCTACCCTTGGGTGGCAGTCCTGAAGACAAGTGCTATACATAAATGTAGCCAAAAGAAGTAAAGTTTATTTCATACCAGTAGGAGGGACCATCACAATTCAAGAGTGCATTATCTTGTATTTGACGGAATATCACATCTAAATGAGAACACTTAGGTGAGGGATTTTCAATTAATTTTTGTTTCAACTTCCATATACTTGTTGATCGCTTAACTTCTAGCATTAGGATTTGTAGAGCTTGTTAAATCTTTCTTTCTTTCTTTTTAACTCCAGGTTACGGAAAAACCTAAAATCTCTAATCATCGTACATCCCTCTTGGTTTATCAGAACACTTCTGGCTGTTACAAGACCGTTTATTAGGTAATTTTTTGAATGCCATTGACATTTTTAAAAAGCAGGAACACAAACTCCTTATATGAATTTCTTGTCAGTGCTGCTGGTCAGAAATATTGAGGTAATTATTTTTATTTTCTTCCATAGCTCAAAATTCAGCCAAAAAATTAGATACGTCTTTAATTTGGCAGAACTAGCGGAACTTGTCCCCATGGAGTATGTTGGCATACCAGAATGCATAAAACAGTATGTTTTGTTTTATTTCTTTAATTGTATTGGATCTTTATATTTTGATGTGCAAGAGGTAAATATTTTTAATACTCATTTTTTCTCATTTCATAGATTGTAAGTATTTTGTAACTTCTCTTGTTTTTTGTAATAAAATAAAAAAAAGAACAAGCTAGCCCTGGCCAGTGTTGCTTAGCAGTTAGTGTTGGCCCGAGCACTGAAAGGTCTCCAGTTCGATTCCCAGTCAAGGGCACGTACCTGGGTTGCAGGTTCGATCCCCATCCTTGGTCAGGGTGGGTGCAAAAGGTCTTTGTTCTCTCTCTCTCTCTCTCTCTCTCTCTCTCTCTCCCTCTCTCTCCCT
>NW_005355159.1:5650634-5659984 GCF_000412655.1 Myotis brandtii
TCCCCCCCCTTTCCTCTCCCTCCCTTCCACTCTCTAAAAATCAGTAGAAAAAAATATCCTTGGATGAGGATTAACAAAACAAAAGAAGAAGCCATTTTCCAGCACCTTCCCCATAATTCACCATTTTCTTCAGTCTGTCAGTTGAAGAAATAGGAAGTATTATTTCTGGTTGTGATTCATTTATATTTGTAAAGACTGGCTTACAGTCTGAGAGATGATTTCCTGATTGGTCAGTGCTAAAGAACATTCTCCAAATTTGGGCATGCTGCTCTCCTAATTTGAGTAAAAGCTTGTCATGACATTGAATAATATTACTAGAGAAATAAAATGTTATTTAGATCAGCATAGCCTTAATACTTTCCAGTGACTAGAATTTATTCTGTTTACCAAATTAACTTTTATCTAACCTTTTTAAAAGAGCTTGGTAGAGGCTTTTAATGTAAAATACTTGAGTATCACGGTGCTATAATGTAGAAAAAGTGTCTTTGTTCTGTTAATCTGAGGTTTTAGTGTGTTGAATGTGTCAAAGCCAGATTTCTTAAGTCAGTTGTGATTTTCTGTATTACTGTATTAAATATTTTTTGTTTTGCCTGCAAACCTAAATGATTTTAAGTGCCTTTTTTGAGTTTTTGTTTATCTTTATAACATGTGTATTTACTCAAATAACTCTTCCCTACCAAGGTATGAAGAAGAAAAGTTAAAAAAGAAACAAAAAAGGTATATGCACACCTTGACTGGGTTGCATCTAGACTAGTCCATTTGCATTGCACAGACTAACTTCCTTACTGGTTGGTTAGCTTGTAGACAAAGATAATAGCATTTGTAAATATAAGTACACCCCAGAATCCAAATGCAGAGTGAATCCAATGTTCCTGATGCTGCCTGTGGCTTGGATTTACTCTGTTTTAACACCATATATATTGCCAATTAGTAATTAAAGGCCACAGCCTGTGCTCCCTTCTTTTGGGTATAAATACTGATGATAAACCAGAAGAATTACTAAGAATACAATTTGAAAAATCAATTATTTTTAATATTTTATCATTTTTACCATATTTTTTAATCTATAATTTGTGCTTTCGAATTATTTGTACACTTTTTAAAGAAGTTATTTTACTTTTCTGGGGTTAATGATTATATTTAAAATGCACATATTCTTTGGCTAACCAACATTGATTTCTTTGTATGCTTAAATGGCCTGCTAACCAGTCAGATTCTACATGTGATAAAATACCTAAAAGATCAATGTACCATTTAATAGTTAAACACCCCGCTTTCCATCTTAATTTTAATTTTGAATACTTCTGCTTTGAGCATAACAAACTATTATCTATTAATACCTTAATAGAAGATGAAAGGCAAGGGTATGAAACAGCTACATTTTATATAGTAATTTTAAAAAGTGTAGGATTTGGATCTAACTTGTTAATGGACTTAAAATATTGACAAATTAGCAATACAGTTTAATGCAATCTTTCTTAAGAGTTAAGGTGAGAGATTTATGTAATTATCATTTTGACCATTCTAAAGAACCAATTGTAAGTAACTGGAACATTCTTAACTTTGGACATATTTTGTCTCTGTTGATGAGCAAAAATTCAGTTGACCACGTGATAGAATAATAGCTTTACATTTCTATATGACACTTTACAGTTTATCAAATAGTTTAACAGGGATATGGGCAGTGATTTTTAGATCTTGCTAATTTCTCATTCCTTTCTAGGCATTGGTGTACATTTGCTAGATAAATGGCTGAAATTAAAAATATAACCTGTAATTGTAGAATATTTTGAAACCAGCTGCTTCATAGATTTCAAAATGAATTGCCTTTATTGATGAAATCTGCTGTATTGTGCCTTTTTACCAAGTTCTTAGTATTTAGTTATCTATTAAGTGATTTAGGCATCAGAAAAAAGTGGAACTGTACTTTTTATTTAAATGTATTGTTTGGAACCTAACACTACTATTTTATCGTGTTGGTTTTTTTTTTCTTTATGTTCTCTTTTTTTTACTTTTGTTTAACCTTAATAGAATCATTATGTATATCTTTTAGGCACTTCATAGTTTTTATATAAAATTTAACCTTAAAAGATTCATAAATTCGTGTTAGCTTGAAAATGATAACATTCAAATTTTAAAAATAGAGGGGCATGTTTTTAAAACCAAAAGTTATCAGGCTAAATGTGGGGTAGCTTACTTAAAGTGAAATCTCTATGATGAGTGAGTACTGATGAAAAGGACAGTTCAAAACTGAGCATTGAAGTGCAGTCATGCGTCACTTAACGATGGGGAGGGATGTGTTCTGAGAATTGTGTCGTTAGGCTATTTTGTCACGGTGTGAACATCCACAAACCTAGATGGTACAGCCTACTGCACATCTAGACTATATGATATAGCCTATTGCTTCTAGGCTATGTACAGCATATAGCTGTACTAATAATGAACATACTATAGGCAGTTGTAACACAGTGGTAAATATTTGTTTGTCTAAATAATTCCAAACATAGAAAAGGTACAATAAAAATATAGTGTAAAAGATAAAAAATGGTACACCTGTACATGACACGTATCATGAATGGAGCTTGCAGGACTGGAAATGAGTGAGTGGTGAGTGAATGTGAAGGACTAGGACATTACTGTCGCGTGTGTGCTATGGCCTTACAATGTCACTAGGCGATAGGGATTTTTAGCTCCACTACAATCTTGTGGGACAGTTGTCATATACGTGGTCCATCGTTTACTGAAACATCGTTACCTGGCGCATGACTGTAGTGGCATTTTAATATACTACTTAACAAAATCATTTTTGAAAGAGTTGTTTTTCCTACCACTCGCTTTTCACTTAGATCCCTACCCCAGCTATGTTACAGTCCAACATTTCAGTATGCACTGTTGTTCAGGATGTAATGTTCAGGAAAGTTCAGTAATTTGAACTTTTAATAAAGTTATGTGCATTTATTTGTACATAAGTATTTTATAATTTTTAAAAAAACAACAGTTAGGTTTCTTGTCAGTGTTCTCTTGACTTTAAAAATTATCTTTCCTTGTTGGGGAAATGTTTGGTAACCTTTTTACTGTGTCTGCTTCTTGGCAAAGCTTTGTTTTTAACAGAATAATATTCTATGCTAAAAGTAATTATTTTTAAGAAGAAAATTATTCAGTTGCTAGTGTTTTATTATCTATATTGTTTTTCATTAAACAGAGTTGATCAAGAGCTTAATGGAAAACAAGATGAACCAAAAAGTGAACAGTAAGTTTGGCATCTAGTCCAAACAAGATTGAAGAATGTGCTGATGAAGCAGTGCTCTTTTTTGCATTTACAATGCATTTATTGGCCCTGATTTTTATGTAACCTGTTACAAAATCGACTTGACTTTTTCTCAATGGACTTTTGTATAAGGGACTGTTCACTACTGTTTTGGTTTATAAATCTCTTGAATTTAGCTCTTTACTAGCTAATGATAATGTAATCGTTTTATATTTTATATTGCTTAAAGCAGAGATCCACACTTTATATAAAGTGGTTTTTGCATTTGTTTATTGAATGATGCGTCTTCTTCAGTAAAATATTTATATGCCTAATTGGTCAAGGAAAGAGATAATATATATTTTTATGTTTTGAGCAATATTTTTTAATGTATACCTGTCTTTTGGAAGAATATGCAGATAAATAAGACCATGATTTTGTAAAGTGCATGTTAGAATTTTTGTGTTTTATAGATGACTAACTACATTTCTTGGGTAACTTAAAAAAACGAAGTGGCTCATAAGGTTAGGGACAATTAAACTGGTTCTCATGAATACCCAAAGGTCATGCATATAATCTAAGTAGATTAGTACCATCCTAAGCTTTTTTAATCACTTAACATATATTGTTCCTTAATTCAGAAGCACAATTACAAGTGTAATGCACACTTTTTCCTTTTTAAACTTAAAGACAACTTAAAAAGCCAGTTTTAGAACTGGAGAATTTAAGAGGGTAAGAATTGATGTTTGTACATATATGTATATATATGGGACATTTTATTTTCTGGCCAAAAGACAGACCTTTATAAAAATCTTAGATTTGTTCACTAATGTGAAATAAGCTGCTTCCAGGGTATCACTGTTGTGAATTTGTGTGGGTGCAGTGTACTATTCAGAGAACATGATGAGTTATTCACTGTCACTACTTTTTTGTAGAAAACAGGAGCTGCTTTTTTAATTGCTCCCAATGTGGGCACTTTACCATAATACTTCCATATCAGTTATTTGGACTTGGTAGGTAGTCAGATACAGTATGTTTTCACATTTCTATAAGTTAAGCTATTTTCTAAATCATAGAGCATCATTGTATTATACTGTTTTGGATGACACATTTGATATAGCATATAAACTCCTTGTTTAATTTGGTAAATACCTTGACTCTACATTGAAATCAATTGTACTTATGCCTCGAAAAAGAACTAAATTTACCCACAAAGTCATCCTAAAAGCCGATTGGTCTAATGTTGTGTCATATACTTGTGTGACTCATACATTTGGTAAACTCCAAATTTGAGGGTCACATCACATTCCAGTCCTTCTTATAAGGTAATTTACAAGAGTGTCCTGGAGTAGCATAATTGAAGTGGATGAGAGCTAAACTTTTAAGATTCATTCTATTCTGGACTGAAGACACATGTGGCTTTTACCATTTCTGCTTTTAGTATAAAGTTCCTATTACAAAAGGGAATTTTTCTTTACCTTTTGTGCTCTTCAGTCATAAATTTGCATGCTAACTTAAATCCAATTAAGGGGGATGTTGGAGGATTCCCAGGATGAGATGCCCTCAGTTGCCTCCTGACTTGACTTGGATCCAGCAGTTATAGGCAGATCCCAAACTAATGTCACTATAGTGAATAAAATCAAACCCTATTGCTTGCTTAAATGTTAGAAACACTTTGTACTGAAACACCAAATTAACATTAATTTAGGTATTCCTTCTGACTTCACTATATAAGGATGATGAGAATAAAGGATAATACTGAATTTAATTGTGATTAGAATCTATATTTGTAGAGTGCTTTAGCCTTTTATCTACAAGTCTTCATCTGGCTCAGAATGGGCTGAGCTTTATTAAAATGGGTGGTTTTCCTCTACATCAAGTACCCCGTTCAGTTTCAACTTTATTATGTTTATTGACTTTTCCTTTTGTAAGCATTGTTTCTAACTACAGATCCAACTTGTTACAAAAATGATGTGTTCTTTAAATAATTTTTAAAAGTAGAATTAGCCTGTATTCTATTAGAACATTAAGATTCAGAAGGTACAGTGATAACACTGGAATATAACAAAAGGGATGTGCTGTGAGTCACTAGATTCAAAGGATACCTGCTCTCACCTACACCTTAATGGAATCTGGTATAGGGACATGCCCCATAATAAATGTTTCATAATTGTAAGACTTAAGACTTAAGTAGGTTAGAAGAAAAGCATTTATTAAATTTGTAATTTGTAGTTATGTTAACATTTCCCCCAAAGCATTCAATTTTAATTTTACACTGTCGATAGGAACAAAGTACAGATATTTATATTATTTTATCTTCCTGCTGGGGTCATGGATCTAACTTAACTGGTTTAATTTGATGGTTCTTTCACTTTTTGTGTTATACTTGGGCTCTGAGTGCCTTTTTTTAGTCAGTAGTTTCTCATATAAAGTAATTTGTGTTCTACTTGGTTATATTCCTAAGTACCACCAAGGAAAGATGCTATATTGACCCCATAGTTTAAGCTTAATAGTCTTTAACTCTGGAAATTGGGGGATAGGTAATAAAGAAATAGGATTCTAAGTAGAGCCCAGCAGGTAGTTGGAAAAGGTAACAAAACAAGGAAGTAAAAGAAAGAAAACTATGAAGGGGTGAAGAGTTAGCTGTTACCTAAGATGCCACTGAATGTGTCCCTGTTACATTCAGTACTGGCAGCTGTTGGTACCATTTTGTGTATCCAGCAGGAAAACCTACATGCTACACACAGAATATGTGAAGGGGGAAAGGCTGATACTTATAATGATAATTCATATTTTCTTCTGCTATGTCCCTTCATACAGAAGCAAGTTTGAACAAAGAGGGTCAGCAATTTATAGTGCACAAGTTAAAGTTTAGGACTAGGTTATTTTTCATATGTCATGGTTGGTAAATATTAATGTAGTCTTCCAAAATAGACATCACTATTTAGTAACTGCACTGAATACTGAAATCTGTTGATTGACAAGTATATTTTGTTAGATAGGAATTCTTCAACTGAAATTCCAGAATTTAAAAAAGTAAGAGGTCTGGTTTTTGATAGAGACTTTGTAAATGGCTCAATAATGTTGCTATTTGGCTGTTTTTGTGAGTGCTCAGGGAATTTGAAAGTGATTTAATGCAAGCAGTGGCTTTTTAGATTTCTTCAGTTGATAGATAAATTAGCATTAGGATATGTCGGATAGAATAGGCCAGTTTCCTAATGAGATTGGTAAGGTTGTATATAATGTGACAGCAGCTTCATTTTCCCTTTTCCTGTGTCATATGGAAAATTGCTAATATGGTTCAACCAGAAGGGAGGAGGGGATAGGCTAAAAATAAGAGATTGCTACCCCATTTTATTTTGTTTTCATGCATATATTTTCCCCATCATATTTAGATTTTTGAGAAATGGATTACAATTCTCAGAAGGATGGGATGGGTAGAGGAATTACTGTACTTACAGTAATAGACCAATTATTCTATTAGATTTTATCTTGTCATAGGGAATAGGAATTATATCATTTGAGCCGCTGAGAGAGTCAAGAATTTAGACTATCTACTCAATGTTCTAAGCACAGAAGAATTACCTACTAGCCTTTAACTCCCCTCTTCCTGTCCCAAGATTCTGAATGAATTCGAGTTAGACCAATGGTGAGTCCCTGTAATGCAATTTTCCTTTAAAGTTATAAATAGTAATTGAAAATAAGGTAATGTGTTGAGCAGTAAGGAGTGACACTAAAATTTGAACAGAACTGTAACTTTGTTGTATATGACAGCTACTTAATATTTTATGTTTTGAGAACTACTTTAAAAAATGCTACAAAAAGTTCACATGAAGCACTTAATAAATCAAACACCAGATGAAAATCAAGGTTTAATGCTTTCAAATTAAAGAATTATAGTAAGCTGTCCGTTTCAGATAGCTGTCTGATTCTGTCTTATAAGACATTCTACAAGAAGCTAAGACATTTGCATTTAAAAATTTTGTTTTCATATTCTTTGTGGATAAGGAGGAACTTGGAAAACATAAATTAGCTACTCCACTGCCCTTTTTGTATATGGACTTTCTAAAGTTTGCCCCTTAAACAGTTTATTTACATACACCTAGCTAGTAAATACTGGTGCTGTTCAAGGCCACTAACTTGCATAGCCCTTGGGGCATTATTCAAATAGAACAAAATTCAGGGTTTGTTCAATACTAACACACTTTGATATGTATTTCAAAAATTCAAACATTTTTCTTATCATTGGTTCACATGTTGCCATTTAAACTAAATTAATGTACTGTGATAATTTTACTACTATTCAGATGATTTTGCCTAGCTTAGTGCTTTCATTTTACAGTGTTTGAGAAATTCAGTTCTGATTGGTGGCTGTGTGTGCAAGATGTTTATGTGGTCCCTGTAAGAAATACTAGGGTTGGTATTGATTCACTAAGGAGATGTAATATTTTATTTAGGAATACAGTAACTTGTGTCCTGATCTGTTGCACATCGTATTTTTGCAACGTTAATGAATTTAAATAAATTAATTGGAAAGTTTGTTTTTGTCTCATTTTATCACATTTTTTTCGTCTTCCATTATGATACTGAATTTTTACACTGAGTTATCTTGTCTTTCAAATCGTTTAGACCGTTACTCTTGATTCTCTTCCTATAATCTGGTGCTGCTTCATATTGTCCGGGGTGGGGGGGGGGGGGGGGAAGAGTCCCCCCTGCTTTTAATTTTAATACTATCTTGTTTGTGTTTGTTTTTTAAATAAATTCCCAGATTTTATTAAAATTCTTTAAGATCTTTTATAAATATTGACAAGATCTGATTAAATTGAATTCCAAGTGGGTATTATAATTCTGTAATGAAGATTTTAATTTTATTTTTCAGTTACAGTTTGCATCCAACATTATTTTGTATTAGTTTCAGGTGCACAGTATAGTGGTTAGATATCATCTATTTTACAAATTGTTCCCCGGTTAAATGTTATCTTAACTATAACCAAACTTTGTGTTTCATAGTTTAGAATTCTTTTGGTTAGTGGGCAATCCAACGATGAAATCAGTTCAGTAAGTGGCTGAACACATGGTACAAATGACAACCTGTATAGCTTATAGACCTGTTTGGAGGATCCATCTAGCACTTATTTTGCATTTACTCCTTAATCACTAGTCAGCCACTTAATGGCAAACAGCTGTGCACATTACTGCTGCTTTTATTCCATAGGACAGCATTTGGGATTATATAAACTCAAAATATAGGGTGTCCCCAAAAATGTATACACACCTTGAATAATTATTAATTCCAATGGGTTAAATCTAAAAAGAAACATCAATTGAGCTATCAGTTAAGTGTATACATTTTGGGGGAACGCCCTATATAAGAGTATTTGTCTTGCATTGGGAACAAATAATAAATACAAATTCTCACAAATTGAAGTTCTTCATGAATCATAAACTGAAAGCTTTCAGGGCTAAATTAATTGCAGCCCTAATTTGAACGGTAAATAAATTCCTGGCATAATTTTAAGAATTTGTCTTAAATTTAGCATTGCAAGGTTTTAAACAGTATTAACCCTGAACACATCTCAGGCATAAAATATGAATGCCTTGCATTTCCTAACTGTGCATCTTACAGTGGAGAAGACTATTCTTAAAAATTATAATTACCTTATGAACGATTTAGTAAATCTGGTGAATTACTCGAAACAGTTACCTGTCCTAGGCCCCACGCCCCTCCTCTCGCCAAACTTGAATGGCGTACGGGAGGAGTTGGTGGGCGGGGCCTTCCTGGCCCCGACGTGACGCCACTTCCAGGTTCTGCGAGCACTTCCGGGTCGTTGGCCTAGCTGTGCGGTTTCTGCGGCTGCCAAAGAGGTGCTGGGGAAGAGGTGGTAGGAACCTCCCGGGCTCCTGGCGGTGCTGGTTCTGTCCGCTCCGCGGCGGGAAGCGCCTTCCGCACAGGTACGAGTGAGCCCTGCCCCGCTCCCAGTGCCGGGGCTGCGGTCGGTCGGGTCTTTTCCGAGGGCTGCATGGACGGGGAGGCCCTTCGCTCCCGAGTCCCGGGTCGACCTGTTACCGACTTCAGTGCCGGGATGGCCCCGCGGCCGGGAGG
>NW_005355159.1:5660014-5662357 GCF_000412655.1 Myotis brandtii
GGCCAGGGGAGGGGGGAGGCCCGCCCTGTGGCCAGGTGTGGCCAGGTGGGCCAGGTGACTGTCCGGCAGCACCCAGGCTTTGGGGTGGGGGCCGAAGCCGGGAGCGCGCTCCCTCATTCTTGTGCTGCTGCGCTCGTGTGAAGTCCGTCTCCCGACTTCATGCGAACTTCGGCAAAGGAGTGAATTTAACTGGATAGTTTGATCAAGGACGAGGACTTTGAGTTACTTCCAAATGAGGGGCCTTCTAATTTAATTTTCCTTAAACTGCAAATGAAAGAATGTAGATTTGTATAGCTGATAACATATCTAAAATATCTCAACATTGCAGAGGAGTTTTTAAGATCTAAAATCATTAAAGCAAGTAATGGTATATATTGTAGAAATGATCACCACCACCGTAGTTTAAATTTGTTTTTCTTTCTTTGTGATGAATTTTAAGATCTCTCTTAGCAACTTTCAAATATGCAATACAGTATCCTTAACTAGTCGGCATGTTATATGTCAGTGATTTTCAACCGGTGTGCCGAAAAATTTTAGTAATTAGTTTATGTGTGCCCTAAGATGAAAAGGGTTGAAAATCGCTGCTATATATTATACCCCCAGGACTTTATAAATGGAAGTTTGTAACCTTAGGACAATTCCCCGCCCCCGACCATCACTCTGTTGTGTGTATCTGAGCTTAGTTTGCTTGTTTTGGGGTTTTAGATTCTATATACAAGTGAGATCATATGTCTCTCTCTGACTTATTTCACTTAGCATAACGCCCTCAGGGTCCATCATGTTGTCGCAGATGGCAAGGTTTTAGTCTTATGTTATGGCTGAATAGTAAGCATTTTATTGTGTATACTGCAGGAACTCAAATAAAATCGTTTGATTATAATGTTGGTGGAAAAAAAATGATTCCAGGCCAACACCACTATTTGTGGAATTTGCATGTTCTCCCCATGTCTGCATGCGTTTCTCCAGGTGCTCAGGTTTCCTCCCTCATCTCACAGATGTGCACGTTAGGTGAATTGGCCTGTCTATTGTCCCAATCTGAGTGTCTGTGTGTGAGATTACACCCTACATGGAAGGGTGTCCTGTCCAGGGTGGGTTCCCACTTTGCACCCCAAGCTGCTGGGATAGGCTCTTGCCACCTATGAACTGGTGATGTTTTGTGACTAGAAATAGCCGTTGCATCTTTTCTAATGCCAATAGTGTACAGTTTGATTACGATTGATTTGTAATATAGATCAAGAAGCTTGATACCTTGAGCTCTTTTTCAAGATTGTTTTTATAATTTTCTTGTAATTACAGTTGACATACAATAATATATTAGTTTCAGGTCTATAACATAGTGATTAGACACATAACTTAAAAAGTTATCACCTCAGTAAGTCTAGTGCTCATATGACGCCATACATATCTATTACAATATTATTGACTATATTTCACATATTGTACTTTACATCCATCCCCATGACTATTTTTATAACTGGTAATCTGTACATTTTAATCCCTTCACATTTTTTACTCAGCCCTCTAACCCCTCTCCCATCTGGCAACTTTCAGTTCTCTGTATGAATCTGTTTCTGTTTTGTTTGTTCATTTGTTTTTTAGAATCCACATATAAGTGAAATTAAATGGTATTTGTCTTTCTCTGTCGGACTTATTTCACTTAGCATAATACCCTATAGGTCCATACATGTTGTTGCAAATGGAAAGATTTCTTTTTTTTTTTTTTAATTGATGTCAGAGAGGAAGGGAGAGGGAAAGAGAGATAGAAACATCAATGATGAAAGAGAATCATTGACTGGCTGCCTCCTGCATGCCCCCCACTGGGGATCAAGCCCGCAACCTGGGCATATGCCCTGACCAGGAATCGAACCGGCGACCTCTTGGTTCCTGGGTCGACGCTCAACCGCTGAGCTACACCCGGCTGGGCAAGATTTCATTTTTTATGGCTGAGTAATATTCCATTGTACATATCTATGTATACATCTTCTTTACCCATTTGTCTACTGATGGACACTTAGGTTGCTTCCATATCTTGGCTATTGTAAATAATGCTGCAGTGAACATAGGGATGCATAAATTTTTTTGAATTGGTGTTTTGTATTTTTTTATATATATAAACTAGGGGCCCGGTGCACAAAATTCGTACACTGGGTGGGGGGGGGTGTCCCTCAGGCGTTGACCCCCATCACCCTCCAATCGCAGGATCGGCCCCTTGCCCAGGCCTGACGCCTCTGTCAGAGGCGTCAGGCCTGGGCAGGGGACCCTCATTTCCCCCTGATCACTGGTTCTGCCCCTGCTCAGGCCTGATGCCTCTGGCCCAGGATTCAGGCCTGGGCAGGGGACCCC
>NW_005355159.1:5663381-5692369 GCF_000412655.1 Myotis brandtii
CATCTTAGTTGGCAGTTAATTTGCATATCGCCCTGATTAGCCAATGAAAAGGGTAGCGGTCATACGCTAATTACCATGTTTCTCTTTTATTAGTGTAGATACTCAGAAGTGGAATTGCTGGGTCATAGGGTTTTTCTATTTAATTTTTTTAGGAACTTCCATACTGTTTTTCATAGTGTCTGTACCAGTTTACTATCTACCAACAGTAAGCGAGGATTTCCTTTTCTTCACATCCTCACCAACACCTTTTATTTGTTGATTTATTGGTGATAGCCGTTCTGACAGGTGAGGGGTAATACCTCATTGTGGTTTTAGTTTGTATTTCCCTGATGATCAATAATGCTGGGCATCTTTGCATATGTCTATTGGTCATATGTACATCCTCTTTGGAGAAATGTCTATTCATGTTCTCTGCTCATTTTTAATTGGATTATTTGGGTTTGGGGTGTGAAGTTGCATGAGCTCCTTATGTGTTTTTTTTTTAATATTAACCCCTTATAGCAGCGGTTCTCAACCTGTGGGTCGCAACCCCTTTGGCGGTCAAACAACCCTTTCACAGGGGTCGCCTAAGACCATCCTGCATATCAGATATTTTCATTACGATTCATAACAGTAGCAACATTACAGTTATGAAGTAGCAACAAAAATAATTTTATGGTTGGGTCACAACATGAGGAATTGTATTTAAAGGGCCAGAAGGTTGAGAACCACTGCCTTATAGGATGTATAATTGGCAAATATTTTCTCCTTTTCATGTTGCCTTTTCATTTTGTTGATGGTATCCTTTTCTATACAAAAACTCTTTAGGCTGATGTAGTCCCATTTCTTTTTTTTTTTTTTTCTTTTGTTTCCCTTGCACAAGGACACATATCTAAAAAAGAAAAAAACATTACTAAGAGTGATGCCAAAGAGTTTACTGCCTGTGTTTTTTTCTAGGAGTTTTTAATTCATTTTAAGTTTATTCTTATATATGGTGTAAGAAAGTGATCCAATTTCATTCTTTTGCATGTATCTGTCCAGTTTTACCAACATTTATTGACAAGACTGTCTTTATACCATTGTATATTCTTGCCTCTCTGTCATAGAGTAATTGACCATTTAGGTTTGGGTTTATTCCTGAGATCTTGATTTCCGTTTCATCTGTGGCAGCAATTTCAACCTTTTTCATCTCATGGCACACATAAACGAATTAGTAAAATTCAGTAGCACACCAAAAATATATATATATATTTTTTTTACTGATCTAACCAAAAAAACATAGGTGTAATTTTTATTCATTCACACCAGACAGCTATTGTGTTGACGGTTGTCATTTTTTTTTGTTTGTTTGGTTTTTTTTACTTGACAATCTAAGAGAAGAGAGGTCAGTGCCCCTAACTAAATAGTCAGGTATTGCATGTTTTAATAATTCTTGTGACACACCAGTTGAAAATCGCAGTTCTAGATGCCTGGTTAATTTCAGTGAACAAAGCAGACTAAAGTCCCTGCCCCGGAGAAACTTACATTCTATAGAAGGATACAAAGTAAACATAAAATAAGTAAATCATGTAATATGTTAGAAGGTGATGGTGCCATCAAAAAATATAGCAGGAATAGGGGATTGGGAAGTTGCAGAGTAGAGGTGGGAGTTGATTTTTAAATATGACAGTTTAGGCCTCCTTAAGTAAGTGCTATACTTGAAGGAATTAAGAGAACTAAGTGTATGTATACTGGGGAACAGTGTTCCAGGTAGAAAGAACAGCCTTTACAAAGACTTACATAGGCTGGAACGTGTCTGTTGTGCTCCAAGAACAGGGAATCCCATGTGTCTGAGAAGGGTTTGAGAACAAGGGAGAGATAGTAGATAAACTCAGAGAGAGAATAGGTAGCCAGGTTATTGTAAGGACTAGTGAAATGGAAGCCATTGGAGGTTTTGAGCAGAGAAGAGTTTTTTTCTAACCTATATTTTCAAAGATCACCTGGCTGCTGAGTTGGAATTAGAGTATAGGGAACAAGCATGGAAGCAGGGATACCAGTTAGGAACCTATGTCAGTAATCCAAATGACAGACGATAATGGCACACACCAGGATGATAACAATGGAAATGGTTGGATTCTGAATGCATTTTGAAAGAGTTTACAGGATTTACTAGGGATTGGACTTGGAGATGAGCTTGGGGGGAGGAAGAGGTAACTTCAAAGGTTTTTGCCTAAATATGGAGTTATATAACCTGAGATGGGAAAGACAATAAGGAGAGATGTTGAGTAGGCAGTTGGATTCAGCAGTTAGTTGAAGGGGAAGGTCTGTGCTAATAAATGAATTTGGGAATTATCAGCAACTAGTGGCCCAGTGCATGAAATTTGTGCACAGGGTTGAGGGGGGTGTCCCTCAGCCCGGCCTGCACCCTCTCCAATCTGGGACCACTCGGGGAATGTCCGACTGCCAGTTTAGGGGATCAGGCCTAAACCGGCAGTCGGACATCCCTCTTGCAACCCGGACCCGCTGGCTCCTAACCGCTCCCCTGCCTGCCTATCTGATCTCCCCTAACCACTCTGCCTGCTGGCCTGCTCGCCCCCAACTGCCCCCGCCCCATGCCGGCCCAATTGCCAACTGCCCCTCCTTGCCGGCCTGCTTGTCCCCCAACTACCCCCTTATGCCGGCCCGATTGCCCCCAACTGCCTCCCCTTGCTGGCCTGCTCACCCCCCAACTACCCCCTTATGCCTCATCTGCCTGCCGGCCTGCTCACCCCCAACTGCCCCCCCTCACCAGCCTTCTCGCTCCCAACTGCCCCCACCCTGTCAGCCTGCTTGCCTCCAACTGCCCCCCTGCCGGCCTGCTCGCTCCCAACTGCCCCCCCACCGGCCTGCTCGCCCACAACTGCCCACCTCTGCCAGCCTTCTCGCCCCCAACTGCCCTCCCCTGCCAGCCTGGTCACCCCTAATCACCTCTGCCTCAGCCCCGCCACCATGGCTTTGTCTGGAAGGACGTCCGGAAGGTCTCCCGGTCTAATTAGCATATTACCCTTTTATTAGTATGGATAGTGTTTAAAACCATGAGACTGAATGTTATCACCAAGGAATGAACATAGAAAGCAGCAGAGAACCAAGGATGGTATCTTGTGAAATTAGGTGTTCAGGGAGAAAGAGGATCAACCAACAATATTGAGAAGGATGAACCAGTGAATTTAAGGGAACAAACAACCCGAAAAGGAGGGTGTCCCAGAAGTTAAGCCAAGATCCATTATCAAAGAAGAGGGAGTAATCACTGTGTCAGATACTAAAGTCCAGTTAAGACTGAGATGAGGATTAGCTTTAGTATTGCCATTGATGGCTATCACCATCTGTTTCATTTGAGTGCTGGAGGCAAAAACCCATGAGGAGAGTTTAAGAGCAAATGGGAGTAAAGGAGTGAGTGACAGTGATACAGACAATTCTCATGTTTTGCTGCAAAGAACAGAGAAATAAGAGGATGGCTGATGAGGGAAGTGGGCTGAGGAAGTAGCCACCTGTTTGTTGATGGGAATGGTTCATAAAGATGGGAGATTTGATGGTGAGGGAGAGAAGGAATGATTGTATTGTTAGAACAATATCCTTGAGTGTTGGGTAGGTCCTAGAAGGGATAGGACCTGATGCATAGGTAGAAGGACTGTATTTAGACAACAGTATGGAACAGTGGTCACCAACCTTTTGGACCTCACGGACCACCAGTGGTCTACAGACCACCGGTTGGCGACCCCTGGTATGGATAGTTCGACTATTAGTGAAAGGCAGGTAGGCAAAGTATATGGATATAGGTATTGGTAGGTGATTAGATGTAGTTTTGAGAGTCCAAAAGTTTTCATTGCTTCAGTTTCCTCAGTAAAGTAGAAGTCTTTGAATCCCACTTAAATACATTTATAATATTTGATATCAGCATTTTGACATATGACCAAGTTTATTCAGACTAACAAATACAGAGGTTGGCAAAGGTAGGTTTACACATTACAGGTAAACAATACAATAATCTTACCTAATAATAGACAAACATGTAAATTGACCATCCCTCTGCTATGCTCACCAGCCAATCAGGAGAGTATGCAAATTAACCCAACAAAGATGGCGGTTAATTTGCATACGTAGGCGCGAAGCGGCGGAGCGAAGACTGAAGGCTCCAGCTGGAGTGAAGGCCTGGGTCCCGGGTGCCGGAGGAAAACCAGTGCTGGCAGCCAGGGGAAGGGAAGGCCTATTGCACGAATCTCTTCGTGCAGCGGGCCTCTAGTTAATAAATAATGATACAAGAATAAACGGTGTTTCACATACTCACAACTGTAAACCTACTTTTGCTCACCCTGTATATTGAATACATACTGCGTTGTTCTAGATGGTAAATATATAACTTCATGGAAAATCTATGTTAGTGGATGGAAACAGAATAAGCATATAAAATGTCAGCCTCAATTGATATGAGTAAGAATAAAATAGCATAAGCGGGCAGGGAGACAATCCTTCAGTTGGTCACAGAAGTCCTTTCTGATGAAGTGACATTTGGGGCAGCAATCTGAATCAAATGAGGGAGTGAACTATGCAAGAACCTGAGAATACCGTTCAAAGCAAAGAGAACAGCCAGTGCAAAGGTTCTAAAGCAGGAACATCTTCTATTGAAGAACAATAGAAGGGACAGCCTGGAGCCAGTGAATGAGGAAGTGGAAAAAGAAAAGTTCAGAGAGTTAGTAGTGGAGGGCCCAGATCATGTAGGTTTTGCTCTCCATTAAAAGAACTTTTTTACTGTGAGATAAGATGCTGGCATTGGGATTTTTTTTCTAATCTTGTACTTAGGTACATTCTTCATATGGCTGCCAAATTGCATGCCCTTTCCTGCCTAAATGCTTTAGTAGCTCCCCATTACCTTCACTAAGAAGCCCTGCACTTCTCCAGATAGAACAAATCCATCCATGCCATCTTTTTCAAACTCATCTTTTACCACTTTATACCTGTACCCTAATAATACAGAACAATTTATAGTTCTCTTTACAAAATATTATTTTATCCCTCTCTGGCTTTAACCATTCTATTCTTTTAGCCTAGTGGTCGGCAAACTCATTAGTCAACAGAGCCAAATATCAACAGTACAACAGTTGAAATTTCTTTTGAGAGCCAAATTTTTTAAACTTAAACTATATAGGTAGGTACATTGTTATTAACTTAACTAGAGGCCTGTTGCACGAAGAGATTCGTGCAATAGGCCTTCCTTTCCCCTGGCTGCTGGTACCGGTTTTCCTCCCGCACCCGGCACCCAGGCCTTCGCTGTGGCTGGAGCCAGCCCCCGGGCCATCAGGCTTCGCTCCGCTGCTTGGAGCCTACATATGCAAATTAACCGCCATCTTTGTTGGGTTAATTTGCATACTCTCCTGATTGGCTGGTTAGCATAGTGAAGGTATGGTCAATTTACATGTTTGTCTATTATTAGGTAAGATTAGGGTACTCCTAAGGCTTAGGAAGAGCCACACTCAAGGGGCCAAAGAGCCGCACGTGGCTTGCGAGCCGCAGTTTGCTGACCACAGGCCTAGGATGACTTTCCTCCTTTGCTTGGCTAAACACTAGCTTGAAGAATCAGGAAGCTTTTGTGAACCAACTCATTCAGTCCACAGTCAGCCTCCATAATACACTGTATATCTGTATCACAGTTCTTACTCTCTTTTGAATTTAACTTTTTTATATGTCTGTTAGAGTATAATTTTTAGGGTCAGGAATGTACATTTATCTTCCTCTCCCTAGTACCTATTATAGACTATCTCTTCCTGGTACGTGCTCTATAAATATCAAATTTTAAGAGAACAGGAAAATGAAGGGGAAGGAATGCAAATGTGATCTGAATATTGTCTGAATCAGTGACTTGACAGTAAGGAGGAAGAATGGTGTGTGGTAAATTCTAGGCTAAGTCAAAAGGTAAAGTTTTGAAAGAAATGATAAAGATGTACATTTTAATAATTGTAATATCTATACTTTGTATAAAGGAATATAAATGCCTATGTCAAAATAACATAATTAGAAAAATCATTTTTAACTATTCCTTGTAATTCTAAAATTATTATATAGTAATTTGCAATTACTAAGAGTTCTGATCGTATATGTTAGAATGTATAGACTTTACTTACATAATTTGTAGTGTTTTCTCTTTTTAATACTTTTATATTAAATTTTTAGGACATCAATGCAAGACTGAATAAGAAAAAGTTCCTTCCTCCTAAGCCATGGCATATCAGTTATACAGAAATACCACTTTGGGAAACAGTCTTCAGGAAAGCCTCGATGAGCTTATACAGGTAAGAGACTAAAAATCAGCATTTTTATTTAAAGGGGTCTATAATAATTCTTATTATAGTCCTTATTCCAGGCAAAGAGGTTAAATATATTAGATTATTTGGCCCAGTAAATCAGTATTCAGATTAATAATCTCAAATTCCATCCTACTATGGATCATAAATGTAATGATGATTGAATGATATAGTTGCATATATCTGAATTTTCAAATATTTTTGTTAAACTTAAAGATTAGTGTGTTTGTTTTCTTCTCATATGTATAAGAAAGATATATTTTATGTAGCTTTAAGGTAAATTTGAACAATTTTTTAAAGTTTTTTGAGACTTGAATTTTAATTTTAACAGAATTTTTTATACTAATCTCTCTAAGAACATTAAGTATTTCCATTTGCTTATTTCCATTTGCTTTTATATACTTAATGAGCTTTAATGAGCTTTATTAGATTTTTTAAAATGTATTATTGGTCCTATGTTTTTTATTTAAATGAAGCATGATTTCTTCAGTTTATCAAATGCCTCTTTCCAGATACTATAAGGAATGATAGTCAAAGTTTTGTCCAGGCATTGTAACATCACTGCATGTTTTCTTTTCAAAATTATATTGTGTCAAGATAATGCAAGAAAATATTGTCAGGCTAATTGCCTAATTGTCAGTTTTGGCAAAGGAAGATAAGGGGTGTGAGCTTAGAGGCTCTGGTTAGCCTCAGTGAAATTTTTTCATGATAATTCGTGTTTTTGTTTATTTTGTCTTTAATGCTCTTCTGATGTATGACCTTTACTTTTCCTCAGTCTCAACAGATCACTCCCCAACTTGCCCTTCAAGTTCTACTTCAGTTTGATAAGGCTATAAATTCAGCATTGGCTCAAAGGGTCAGGAACAGAGTCAATTTCAGGGTAAGGATATTTTTTCCAAAACCTAGTAGCCTGAACCAGTGGTTGTTACAACAGTGTTTTTTAGGACCCCTACATACTTATTAGTCATGAAAGGAAGAAATGGCTCAATCAAATTTTGGAGCATGTTTTATAATAACAAAATTATACTTTTACTTAGTACCTTGATACTAAAGTTCATCCACTTAATGTGAGATACAAAGTTTATTTTAGATTTTTCTTATTTCATTGTTTCACAAATTAACCTATGTATGTTTGGCTATCTTCCTTGAAGAATTAGTGAGATTTCAAATGCCTGAAATATTATCTGCAGGTTTGAAGGTGACAGAGTAATTCCATTAAGGTTATGTTTTTCAAACTCCTGCTCCTAAAAAAAAAATCTCATTAGAAGAATGTCAGTTACACAAGACAATAATATTGTAGTCTTAGTGGCTAATACAGTAATTCCCTGAGCTAAGTCACAGGATTAAAATTAATGTTTTGTACAGTTGTGGAGAATTAACATACATGTTCTTTTAAACCGTGTTTACATAAAAATTCAAATGAACTTTCATAATTTAGCCACATGAGGGCAGTAGAAATACAGATTCAACTTTTCTAAGAGTTCAAGTAGGCAATACAGCTTTCTTCAGATTTCAGGTGAGCAATTTACAGACTTACAATGCTGAAAATAGTCTGCCAACAGAAAATTTAAACTCTTCCCTTAGCAAATTTATCTAGGGATCTTTTTTTAATTGTTAGGATGAAAATTAAGGAAAATATTAAGCAAGGTAAATATTAAAGAATTACACTATTTTAAGAATTTTGTACTTGGTGGCTGAGTCTCAGATTGCTTTGGAGGAAAATGTGAGGAAAAATGACTTCATATTATGTCTAAATGTTTTGTTTTAAAGGGCTCTCTAAATACATACAGATTCTGCGATAATGTGTGGACTTTTGTATTGAATGATGTTGAATTCAGAGAGGTGACAGAACTTATTAAAGTGGATAAAGTGAAAATTGTAGCCTGTGATGGTAAAAGTAAGTGTTCACCTAATTACTGTGAAAGCAAAGCTACTTGAAATCTTGTTTTATGAGTCTTTAGAAAGTCGAAAGTCTTCATCTGAAACTTAGGTGGAAAACTGTCAGTGATCCACTCCTAGAAAGAGACCTGGCTTCTCAGCTAGATTCTGAATTCAGATCTCACACTGACTTTAGTATAGATATTTCATGTGACACGTAGACGACTTCAAGATTGAGTTAGGGGTGTGGGCGGATTTCAGCTACAGATTTGAAGTATTTATCAGGCTTTTTCACCACCACCTATTTTTTTAAGGAAGCATTTAATTTTGACAATTTACCCTATGGTTTCTGTGTTGCTGGCTAACTGTACATTTTATATTTAAAAAATGGTTATTTAAGATTTTAATTAACCATAAGAACCTTATCAATTATAATAGTAAGTATCCATTTCTAATCTGTGCTGGTGTATTTTCCACAGCCAACCAAGGGATTTGTTCAGGTCCTTCAATGTTTCAAAAAGTATACATCTTTGCTTTCTGTTTCATGATTAGTTTTCCTTTTGGCTAATTGTATTTTAAATATATACTTAATTTTACTTTATCATCTGAACCATTTGTTTAAAGCAGCTATTCCTGAAATTAAATAGAGAAGACTGTCCAAGAAGGGGAGTTTTAAAAAGCAAGAGACCTCAGAGGGAAGGTAGGGGAGAGTGGGAGTAAGGGGAGAGATCAACCACAGAATTTGTATGCATGCATATAAGCAATGGACACAGACACCAGAGTGGGGTGGGGGTGGGGAGCAATTAGGGGATAAGGACACATGTAATACCTTAATCAATAAAGAAAGGGGGCAGGAAGGCAAGAGAAAGATAAATATATAGAAAGTAACACCCTACATTTCTCAGGTTATGGGTTGGGGTTTTTTGTTCTGTATATTTGGGGTTTTTAAAGAAATAATCACTAAAAAAAATGTAGAGGCAACAAAAGCATACAGAAGAAAAACATTTGTAACAACATTTGATGTTATCTGAAAATAACATTTTTAATGTTTTTTTGTATAACCTAGTCTTGTATTTTTACAGTAATATACATATGCATGTATACACATGTGCAAATCATTTTCAAACATAATTGGTAACTCTTCTCTTAAACCTGGTTTTTAATGGCTGCATGAAATTACACCTTTAGCCCTTTTGAAAGAAATGGTCTCTTCCAGATGTCAGAAAGCCTCTGAAACTAGCAATGTTACAATGACTTGTACCTTTCTAGCCAATTATGAACTTCAAAAGCATATGACTTTTTAATATAGTCATCAAATACATCTTTTTTGTCATTTCAGCAAGGAACAATGTTATTTTATATTTACCGGATCACAAGATAACATTTCTATACAGTGGGGCCTTGACTTACGAGTTTAATTTAACGTTCCGTGACGGAGCTCGTAACTCAAATTACTCATATGTCAAATCAATTGTGAACGAGTGAGACACGTGATGCTGGGCTGATGTTGTGGCGTTCACTGTGATGTTCGCTGCGCCAACTAGCGGTGGGGTATCTGAAGCTGGCTCGTAACGCGAATTTTAGCTCGCAACTCAAAGCAAAAAATCGGCCGAGAGACAGCTCGTATCTCGAAAAACTCGTTAGTCGGGACACTTGTAAGTCAAGGCCCCACTGTACTTCAGATAATGTATATTTTTGTTCACATATTTTTATAATTTAGGCTAATAGTATAGCATTCTCATAACCTTTAAGTTTTTAAGTTTTTACTAGAATTTAGGCAATAATTTATAACTCCTAGACCTATCTAAATGAGGTAGCCCAGTACTGTTCTGTAAAACTTTTGTACTGATGGAAATGATCGTTGTCTGCAATTTTGTTAGGGCAATTGAGAAATCTAATGCTTTAATTTTTATTTAACTTCATTTGTTAACTTTAAGTAATTTGAATAGCTGTATGTGGCTAGCCAGTGGCTATCGTATTGGACAGCACAGATGTAGACTAGTAAAGTGTCATTTTAAATCATTGGAAACAGGGAAGAACCACAAAGTCAGTAAAGAAGGCCTCTGAGTAAACGTACATATTTTACTCACAGCGGCTCCCAGTTTCTGGTGGTCTTCAAGTATATTACTCTTGTTTAAAGATACAAGTTACCTGTTTTTTTCAAACTTAACTGGATGAAAAGAAGCAGATCAGCCTCATCTATTGCAGTGGCTCCTGAGGAGCTTGCCCTTCTGCAACACATTGTAGTAATCTTCCAAGGAAACCTTGTTGAGCATTAAGAGAAGCTTGGGTTGTGTGCCATTAGTCTGTGTCAGCAGAAAAGAATACAATTTTAGAAATTTTCTTTCCAAAATTAAAGCAAATGGTCTGGCATTCAGAAGTTGAAGTTTAAGTAATTAAGAAAATTCCTTTTCTTAGGTATCAAATATATATGGTGCTACTATGAAATAAGCTCATTTTTTCTAAAAGTCAGCTTTCTGAAATAAAGTTACATTCCTGACAGAACAGCAGAAAAAAGTGATGGTGGCTAGAATTTTGGTCTGTTTCTCACCAGGAATTAAGTTATATAATTCTCTTCTGATTATATGTGATAGCCCTTGTGGTTTAAAATTTTGGGATAGTAGAGAACCTGGAAAAAAAAATATGGTTGTTAGCAGTTAATAAATCAAATGTAGTATGTGGGTTTTCTCTAGCATAATATGGAGAGCTAAGCATTGTATTTTACCTCTGTCTTAAAGGGAAAGTTATTTTAAGTCCTCTAGGTATTCTCATGGTCAGCTTCCCCTCTTCTTCCCCACCCCTCAAACCATCATCACCATTAGTTCCTGTTTTATTTTTAAGATATTATTTTAAAAATTAAATTGCTCCTTGAACTTACTCTTTCTCTCCTCTATTTCCTAGATACTGGCTCCAATACTACAGAATGAATAGAAAAGTGGCTTTTTTATGCCATCTTCTGTTATTATTCATCACTTTTTAAAGAGAAGCATAGAAGAGACTTTATTTATTCTAGCATTGCAGAAATGACTACACTGTGCTATACTATCAGAGAATCCAGTAGCAAGATGCTTGTAACTCTGTAGCCTCTTACATTACCTTTATTCTACAGCATGAAGAAACAGACTTTTTTTTAATGACAAATCAAACGTCGTTGCCTTCCTAATATTCTTTAATAAATTCATTTTAAAACTCAATGTGGGTATTAACTGGTAGAGCTATTAAGCTAGAAATATGAAGATATTAGATAAGCATTTTGAAAGAGCACAATGTTCCTTGCAAAGGAGATAAGGAAATACATTCATTTCAATAAAGTCAGGTTAGTTTTATAATTGTAACAGCTGATAAAAGCATCAGCAGGAGCAAAACCAAATTCTGGATTGGAATTTTACTTAGAAAATCCCTTTTCTAAAAGTACAAAACCAAGAGTAATCACTATAAAAAAAAATACTAAGTACAACTGAATTAGGAAAAGTTAATCGTTAGCTTCCATAGCCAAAACAAAACCAAGAAACTTACTTCCAAACATAAAATAGTCTCCACAAGACATGTAAATTATTTCTTGAACTGGCCATATTGGTCAAGTTATATACATTTTTAACTGATCGACATTTTGCCAGGTATTGGACTTAATAAGAAGGGGGAAAGTTTCTCTTGTTTGTCAACCTAGGACTATATAAATGAAGAATGTGGCATTTCTGAAATATCACAGAGGGAGAATGTTGCACAAGGTAGCTGAGCAACTAGAATTTAGAACTGCCTACAGGTGAATCAAGATCAACTATTTTTTTTCATTGTTTGTTTTTTGGATCAACTGTTTTTAATAAGGACCCGGCCCTATTTAATACTTATAGTAGACTATTGACAGCCCCCCATCCTGTAGTGAACCCCAATTCAACCCTACTTAAATGTGCTGAAGCTACCATGTAGAGATGAAAACTCACTTTTCTCCAGCTGAGAATCATAGCAGTAATCTTCAGCAAAATGACTTTTCATAAACCTGTTAAAATGTTAAATAGTTCTTTATAGTAGACATAGTCCCCTATTTTCAGCTGTAGAAGCATGCTCTGTAATAGATGTGTGTTCTTTCTATTTTTTATTTATTTTTTAATTCATTCCAGAGAGAGAGAAACCTTGATGTGACAGAAAAACATTTATCGGTTGCCTCCTGCACACACCCAAACTGGGGATCAAACCTGCAACCTGGGTATGTGCCTGACCAGGAACTGAACCTACCAACTCTTTGGTGTACTGGATAACCAACTGGGCCACACCAGCCAGGGCAATAGATGTTATTTTTAAGCAACCAATGCTCAAATCTGATCCATATAGCAGCACAGAAATAAGACTATTTGTAAGATAGTAGCCAACATTACATTATTTGGGTCAGACCAAGTGCTATGTATCTTAGATATAGTCTCCTGGATAATCCTCACAACCCTGAAAGAACTTTGTTCCCTTTTTACAGATTTAGAAATTGAAACTTAAATTACAAAAGATTACAATAATTAGGATTTTCTTAATCGCAATTGGTCAAAATCTAGGTCTTTTACTTTGGAGGTTCAACATCGAATTTAGGAGATAGGTATGTTATAGTAAACTTAAAATTCCTATTTCTTAATAAGTGATGGTTTAAACTTTTCCGTTATTAATAGTCACTGAGATCTTATAGAAGTATAGGGCAGGAGTTTGTATTCCTGTTTGGGGATTTAAAATCCTGTGAATGATGTTTGTAGATTGTGCTTACAATCTATTGACAATCTCAGCTGGGGAAGCAACACATTGACCCTGGGTGAGGAGTTTCTTGTAAGATAGGGTAACCTGGCTTGACCTACTAGTAGTAATAATGACTGCAGCCATTCTCTGGACGCTCCTGCGGTGTTACCTCAGCATAGTAGTGTAGTCCTTGACACTCGCATTAAAACTCATCCTTGCAGCTCATTCTGTGTCCTCTACTCCAGTATTTCATCCTCATCTTCTTTACCAGCCATCACATGGTCAGCTCCAGTTAAGTTTGAAAAAGAAACAAAGTCAGATCTGAGTTTTACTTCTGTCTTTGGCTATGCAGTTTCCTACATTTTTCCTGCCTTTCAGAATCAAAACCCTACCCATGCTTCAAAACTAAAACCCAGTTGTATCTCTGTCACCCGCATTGATCTCTTTGCTGTTGACCTCATACAAAGAAATTATTTATATACACGAAAGAAAACACAACAAAGGACAGGAAGAAATTGGGTCAGTCCCAGTACTCACTCATACTCATCCAGGTAACTAGTATGTAATGCCCAGGGTTTATACAGCATTCCATCAGATGAAACCGGTTCTGAGACTTGGGTTAGCCCCATACCCACCCCTGCTTTTGGCTGGGTGAGAGTGCAGAGTCCTAGCCAGGCATTTCCTCCTGTCAGTTCTAATTGTGTACACATCACACGGCTGACACTTGCATTGTGGTGTAGAGCTGATTTTCCACAGTGACACTCAGACTTTACTAAGATTACAGAAAAGAGTGACAGCAAGAGTTCATACCACTTTGTACTCTCCCACCTGACCACAGGCTCCAGTGATAAGCTTACTTGCCTGTTAGTGTGGAAGGAGAGAAAATCCATCAATTATCTACTGTCAGAACTAAGAGTACAAGTTGGGCTTTTTGTAATGAAGAGTCGATCCTCTCCGAATGCATTACTAAATGCTATTTTAACACCCGAGCAGTGGGCAAAGAATAGCCTCTGGATTTAATGCCGGACTGGTCATTGTTACGCTTGTTTATTGTGAGCTATCTTCAGCTAATTTTATTTCTTGGTAGACATTAATCACAGTGTCCTAAGGTATGCTACCATCATTTTTTAGTGGGTCATAATTAAATCACTAATAAAATTTTGAAATTTTAAAATATGTATATATATTTAAATATATATTTCAACTGGGGAAGCAATTTGTAGGATAGTTAAAAAATTTGGACTCAGTAAAACTGCAAGGTAAGAGAAGGTGCAAATACAGAAGAATTTGCAGCCTTTGCTTTGTCAGTCCATTCTAAAAATGTACTCTAATTTGTTCATCCAGCTTTTTTTAAAAAATATATTTTATTGATATTTTACAGAGAGGAAGGGAGAGGAATAGAGAGTTAGAAACATCGATGAGAGAGAAACATCGATCAGCTGCCTCCTGCACACCCCCTACTAGGGATGTGCCCGAAACCAAGGTACATGCCCTTGACTGGAATCGAACCTGGGACCCTTCAGTCCGCCGGCCGTCGCTCTATCCACTGAGCCAAACCTGTTAGGGCCATCCAGCTTTTTTCTTTTTAAGATTTTTAAATGGATTTTTAGAGGCGGGGGGAAGAAACATGGATTGGCTGCCACCTGCATGCCCCCGACCTGGGATCGAGCCCACAAACCAGGCATGTGCCAGCAATCGAACCAGCAACCTTTCAGTGCACCAGACAACACCCAACCAACTGAGCCACACTGGCCAGGGCCGGCTCATTTTCATATGCTGTAATAATAATGGAATCTATTATTTTCTTAGTGCATAGGTAGGTAGAATTTGCATGGGGTGTGGAGCAAAGCATTTCACCTTGACAACATACCAAGATTTAGTGGGATTAGCTTAAAAGGGAATTGTGCAGAAAGACTTACCAGTATTCTCCCTTGAATGCCCTACTCATTCTCTTGATTCTGTGAACTTCCTAAAGTTCTGTTACAAGAGAAATTGGCTTCAAAACTGGTTCTTTTGCCCCTGGGTAGACAACTGAGATTGTTCTTACCATTGCTGTACATGCATGGACAGCACTGATCCCTTTTCTGGATTAAGAGACTGAACACATACTCTGTGCTTTTCTCCCTCTGCTTTTACTCATTTTATTCCCCCAAATGAACCACAAAAGACCCCAAATAGCTAGAGCAATCCTGAAAAAAGAAGGAACAAAGTAGGGTCATCATGCTTCCTGATTTCAAACTCTATTGCAAAGCTACAGTAATCAAACAGCAGAATATTGTCATAAAAACAGACAGATAGGTCAATGGAACAGAATAGAGGCCAAAAATAAACCCACACATATGTGGTCAATTACTTTATGACAAATTTATAACAAAGGAGTCAAGGATGGGTATATATTGGGGAAAGGACAGTCTCTTCAGTAAACGGTGGTAGGGAAACTGGGCAGCCATGTTGCTGAATGAAGCTATCTTAAACCGTAACAAAAATCAACTCAAAATGGATTAAAAAGGAACATAAGACCTGAAACCATAAAACTATAAGAAAATGGGGTAAGCTTCTTGACATTCAGTCTTGGCAGTGATTTTTTGAATTTGGCAACAAAAGCAAAAGTAAGGAAGACGGCATCAAACTAAAAAGCTGCACAGCAAAGGAAACCAACAAAATGAAAAGGCAACCTGTGGAATGGGAGAGAACATTTGCAAGTCATATCTGGTAAGCGGTGAATATTACAAAATACAAGGAACTCATATAGCATATGTGTATATACAACTCAATAGCAAAAAAAAAAAATAGGGGCAGAAGACCTGAATTGACATTTTTCCAAAGACAACATAAATGGCCAACAGATTAGAATGGCTGTTATCAAAAAACTAAGTGTTGGCAAAAATGTGGAGAAAGGGGAAGCCTTCCATACTATCAGTGGGGATGTAAATTAGTGCTTCTACACAGTTGGTGGGAATGTAAATTGGTGCAGCCAAAATACCGTATGATACAGCAATTCCACTTCTGGATATATGCCCAAAAGAATTGAAAACAAAGACAAAAAAACATTTGTACAGCCATATTTATAGCAGCATTATTCATAACAGCCAAAAGGGAGAAGACATGGACGTTCCACCTCAGAATTTCTTTTTTAAAGATTTTTAAAAGTTGGTAAAATATACGTGAAGTGAGAGCCTGCAGAGGGACACTCCCTGCCTTGGTCTGGGCCCAGTGAAACTGATTGGGACTTGTGGTCTCCAGGACCGTGAACAGTACCTTTTCTGCTGTTTTAAGGCCCCAAGTTTGTGATAATTTGGTCCAGTGGCCATAGGAAACTATTAGCCAAAGATGGAGCGTTTTTAGCATCATCAAAACAATTGCAGTGAGTCACAGCATGTAAATTTTGTTTTTAAACAATTCATGAGTTCAAGATGATACCAAAACCCATCCCTACACACACAAATTATCATTAGGTAACCAATTCCTTGTTCTGAAAACTGATAGGGGGAAATAACTTCAGATTAATAATACAGTTGATGAGGAAAGTTTCAGTATAGGAAAATATAAAGAATTACTTATAGAATTGGGATATATATTACCATTTTACAAATTGTTATGAAATAACAATGATCATCGATGGCTACTAAAACAGTTAGGAGAAAGTGTTATGGGAAATTTACAGTCAGGCTGACAACTTCCAAACCCCACAGTTCAAACATTTAAAAAAAAAAAAAAAAGACAAATGTACCTCCTGATTATACAAAATACCAACTATGATATTTTCTTGACAAAAATTAAGCTTCTAAATCTAAGTACCAGTTTACAAGACATATCAGGGGCTGAGGAGTAAGTCACATGATACTACTGGGATTCTATGAGCAGAATCCCAAATATGGGGAGCTGTAGAGGAAAGAGACGTAGCTTGTGCCACAAATAAATGGCCAAAATAAAAAAGATGGAAGGACAAATCTAAAATTGAAAGACATTTGAGAGATTTATCAACCCAATGGGTCCTTATTGAAATAACCAAACTGTAAAACATGATATGACACAAGGGGCTAAATTAAAAACTGGTTTGGCCCAGCCAGTGTGGCTCAGTGGTTGAGCCAGGCACCAAGCAGTCACCAGTTCAATTCCCCATCAGGGCACATGGCCTGGGTTTTGGGCTAGATCCCCTGCAGGAGGCAATTGATGTTGCACCAATGTTTCTATCTCTCCCTCTCCGCTCTCTCTAAAATCAATAACATTTTTTAAAATAACTTTAGAAAAAAACTGGTTTGGTATATGATTAAAGAGTTATTGTTATGATACAGTTGGTTGTGTTTTTAAAATATTCATTACCTATCTTAATTGAAAGATACCAAAGAATTAATGAATGAAATAATATGACATATAGGATTCAGTCCCGTTTGGTTTGGAAAGTTAATGGGAGTGTAGCTAGAACAAGACTGGGCAGCAGTTGATAACTGAAGCTGGATGATGGGTACATGGAAGTTTCACTATGACATTCCCTCTACCTTTGTGTGATTGAAGATTTCAGTACTAAGGGTTTCTTTTTAAAACATCTACAGATCCTCATTGCTTACAGATAAAGCCCAAACTCCTTGACAGCAGCAGAACACCAGGTTTCTTGCCATCTGGTCATCTTCCAGGCTCACCTTCACCTGCCCTCCTCACAAGCTACATTCAATGCCCTGAACGTACCTCCTATTTTCATACATTTGGTAATCTGATTTGCCTGTGTGGAACACCCTTTATCACTTTTGTTATTTGGTGAACTCCATGGCCCAGTTTAAATGTCACTGTTTCTGTAAACTTTAATAGACTCCTTAAACTAGAACTACACACTCACTTTAAAGCAATCCCAACACATCCTGGACAGGACACTCCACTATAACCCTATGTTATCCCATCGTCATCCCCTCCCCTCCCACCTTACCCGGATTAAATTCCATGGCCATTATGATCACTGCCCTGTACATAATCTCCACTCCTTTGCCTCTCTCATACTCACTTGGGTAAATCACAAATCTGGGTAAATCCTCTGCCTACACTATGCTCGAATTCTTGCAGCTGAATGTGGATGTGCGGCTGATTTTTAAACTGACTTTCCCTAAAGTCAATGGGTCCTTAATGCTGCCTGACATTTTTTCCCCCTTGGTCTAATTTTTATTCCAGTTTCCAATCTGAAACAATTATGTTACACCTTTTTCTTTTTCCAAACCTCCAATATCTCCTGCCCCATCCTCATTTCATAAAATCATCTTGCTCTTTATTTCACTGAACAAAAGAAAGTAATCAAAAGAGAACTTCCAGAGTTTCCAATTCACTGATAAGCATATGAAACTACTCAGCATCATTAGTCCTCAGGGAAATGCAAATTAAAACCACAATCACAGCCCTGGCCAGGAAGCTCAATTGGTGAGAGCATCATCCTGATTCACCAAGGTTGCAGGTTCAATTCCCTGTCAGGACACATATAGAATCAACAGTGAATGCATGGATGGGTGGGACAACAAATCAATGTGTTTTATTTCTCTTTCCTTTTCTAAAAATAAATTAATAAATATTTTTTAAAAGCAAACTTATAAATAAACTACAATCACCGCCACTCAGCAGAATAGTTAAAATGACAAAGTAATATTAGCAAAGAAGTGGAGTAAATGAACTTTCACACCTTGCCAGTGGGAGTTAAGTTGGCAGATCTTGTAAAACTGTATGAGCATTCACCTAAGTGAACATAAGTGCATCTGACAGCCCAGCAACTTCACTCCTAGATACATACCCAACTGCAGTGTATACACATGTTCTCTCTAATACATGTTCAAGAAGGTTCATAATAGGAGCACAATTCCTAATAGAAAAAGCCATCATCAATAATACAATGAATAAATTATGATATTACACAGTAGTGATACTCATTGAACTACTATGACACAACAACATAGATGAAATGCATAATGTTGAGTTTAAGGAGCCATAAACAAAAGTGAACATAGAACTTGACAAGGAGAAAATTCTGAGATGTCCTAAATTAAATTACAGCTGGCCGGAGAGTAGAAGGAGGAGACAAAAGTTAACAGCTGCAGGCCAAATCCAACCAGACTGCTTACATGCCTGAGTGGATGTTGGAACTGAATCATTTCTGTGGTTTGTAGACAGAACAGCTGACCACCCCCATGAACTTGCGGGTGCTCATAGGCAATTCAAACAAGATAGGAAGCCTGTAGAAGTGGGTTTTTAGGGGAAGATGAGGAATTTTATTTCAAGCATATAAAAATGGAGGAGTCTGCCCTGGCTGGTTTTGCTCAGTGGATAGAGCATCGGCCTACAGACTGAAGGGTCTCAGGTTTGATTCCAGTCAAGGGCACATGCCCGGGTTGTGGGCTCAATCGCCAGTAGGGGGAGTGCTGGAGGCAGCCCATCAATGATTCTCCCTCATCATTAATGTTTCTATCTCCCTCTCCTCTCTGAAATTAATAACAAAAAAATTTATATAAATGGAGGAGTCTATCAGACATCTTTAGGGACTAGGCATCTATTCCAGAACTAGCCCCAACTTCCCCTTCTCCTGACCCTTTTATCTATAGCCTCTGTAAATTCTTTTAAAACAACTTACATCTTTCTTCCTCAAACTCAGTTAAGTTTTGTGTTTTTTTTAACATATTTATTTATTGATTTCAGAGAGGAAAGGAGAATGAGAGAGAGAGATAGAAACCTCAATGATGGGAGAGAATCATCGATCGGCTGCCTCCTGCACGCCCCCTACTGGAGCTTGAGCCTGCAACTCAGGCATGTGCACTTGGCCAGAATCGAACCTGGGACCCTTCAGTCCGCAGGCTGACACTCTATCCACTGAGCCAAGCCGGCTAGGGCAAGTTAAGTTTTTTGGTGTGTTTTTAATGTGCCCCATGTGTGAAATAGCTCTGGCCACCAACACAGGCATCAAGCTAGGATGAACCAATGATTACGTCTGCTTTGCTCTGACCATATAAGAGCAAAACCACTGGTCGGGCGTCTCCTTGCCCATTGCCAGGGGGTTTCAACCAAGTTCTTATCTCCATACTCCACAAGAACTGCTCTTATCAAAATCACCTCACAGCCCTAACCGGTTTGGCTCAGTGGATAGAGCGGACTCAAGGGTCCCAGGTTCGACTCCGGTCAAGGGCATGTACCTTGGTTGCGGGCACATCCCCAGTGGGGAGTGTGCAGGAGGCAGCTGATCGATGTTTCTCTCTCATTGATGTTTCTAACTATCTATCCCTCTCCCTTCCTCTCTGTAAAAAATCAATAAAATATATTTTTTTTTTAAAAAAATCACCTCACATTGTTAAATTCAGTAGTCACTTCATCCTGTTACTGACCCAAAAGAGGGTATGCCGCCCTATGCGTAGCAAAGCCAAACACTGTACACCGAGGTATGCAATGGAGAAACTAAAGCCGTTTTATTTGCAGGGTGCCAAGCAAGAACAGGAAGCTATCGCTGAAAACCCAAAAGTCCCTGCTGGCTTTTAGTCAAGAATGTTTAATAGCAGAGATTGAAGGTTAGGGGTTAGGGCAAACAGGCTGATATACGGAAGCGCTGGCCATGTAGGTTTTGGTTGGGGGACTTCAGACCTTGGTCATTTACCGTAAGATAAGGGAAGGGCTTCAATACTGGGTCTTCCTAGACAACTGACCCTGCACTTCTGGAAGATTCCAGGGTTCAAGTCCGGTTAAGTCTCAGTCCTTTGGTTCCATTTGGGGGGGGGGGGGGGGGGGGGGGAGGTACGCGAATTTGGTTCTGGGTGCAGCTGGAAATCAAAGTTTTCTCCGCTGCCTATGCTTTGGCTGCTTGACTTGTGGTTTTGGTCTGCCGTCTGCCACCTCAGAAAGGCAACCTGGTATCTTGTTAGAACCAGATATGATTCTGAGCTGGTTCTTGGGTTACACTCATCTTCAGTGACTTTCAGCAGCTTTAGGCACAGTCATCAACCTCTTTCCTGAAACACTTTCTCATCCAGGCTTCCAGAACACTAACTACGTCATTTCCCTTCTACCACCCCTGCTGCTCCTTTCCAACTTTCTCTTGGTAGTTCCTCCTTATCTCGGTGGCTCTGTGTTTTGCAGAGCCCCAGAATGCATATGGCTGTCCACTCCGTTGGAATTCTCCAATTTCATGGCTTTACACTATTCATAAGCTAATGAACACCAGCTAAACATCTTCAGTTCTCTCCTGGCCTCAGATTCCTGTTGTATTTGTCTCCTCCACATCTCTACTATTCAGAGATCTAATAGGCATCTCCATTTTTTAAAAAATATATTTTATTGATTTTTTACAGAGAGGAAGGAAGAGGGATAGAGAGTTAGAAACATTGATCAGCTGCCTCCTGCACACCCCCTACTGGGGATGTGCCCGTAACCAAGGTACATGCCCTTTACCGGAATCAAACCCGGGACCCTCCAGTCCACAGGCTGACGCTCTATTCACTGAGCCAAACCGGCTAGGGCAGGCATCTCCATTTTTATATGTTTGGAATCAAACTCCTGATCTTCCCCTAAAAATCTACTTTCACAGTTTTCCTGTCTTGGTTAATAGTAAATATCCTTCCAACTGACCATCAAGACAAAACATTTGGAGTCATTCTTGACTCTCATAAATAAACTCAATCTGTTAGCAAATCCTCAAATTGAACCTCCAAAACATTTCCAGGATCTAACCACCTCCCTTTCTACTGCTGCTGTGCTACCCTGATATAAGCTGCTATGGCTAGTGTCATGATTATTGCCACAGCCTCCTAACTGGCCTCCCTGCATCCACCATCACCTCCCCATCAGTCTGTTCTCAATGCAGCATGAAAATGTTAATCAGTTCATGCCAGTCCCCTGTTCAAAGCCTTCCAGTGGCTTAAGGCACTCGGACAAGATGAAGGCCATGTAATGGGTTACAGAGGCCTTCACAACAGCCCTGCTCCCCTGTGCTCTGCACTCTTCTTCCCCCGCCCCCTGCCCCCTCCTTTTCCTCTGCTCTGTGTACACTGGCTTCCTTGCTATTCCTCAAACATGGCAGGTGTGTTCCTGCTTCAGGGCCTTGCCAAGTCTCTTCTCTTGGCCTAGAATGCTCTCCCCCCATGGGCCCTCATGGATCATTCCTTCATCGCCTTCAGATCTTTACTCAAATGTCACCGTTTCATTAATGGCATCCCTAACCACACTATTTAAAAATTTAAGCATCCTCCCTCCCCACCCCGCTCTCTTAAGGTTTCTAGCACTTCCTTCAATTTCTCTTTAGCTGCAGCACTTGTCTACACACACACACACACACACACACACACACACACACACAATTTGTTTATAGTCAATTTCAAGCTAGTATGTGAAGAACATGAGAGTGGAAATGTTTGTCTTCTTTGTTGATTGCTATATATCCCCAGGGTCAAGGACAATGCCTAGTAAGAACTTAGTTAATAGTTGTGGAATGAATAAAGATTCACTAAGTGGAAGAATAAATCTTCAGTTCAATAAGGTACTTAAGCCATATAATGTATTTAATGGTTCTTTCCATTTTTAAAAAATACATTTTTTATTGATTTCAGAGAGGAGAGGAGAGGGAGAGAGAGAGAAAGAGAGAGAGAGAGAGAGAGAAAGAGAAACATTAATGATGAGAGAAAATCACTGATGGGCTAACCCCTGCACGGCCCCTACTGGGGATTGAGCCCACAACCGGGGCATGTGTCCTTGACTGGAATCAAACCTGGGACCCTTCAGTCTGTAGGCCGATGCTCTATCCACTCAAACCAGGTAGGGCAGTTCTTTCCATTTTTAATCCAAATACATAGTCTCCTCCAAATAAGTTACATCATCTGTTCCTAAACAAGATTAACTGTCTTTTCTTCCTTAAAATAATTCACTCAATCAAGAGCACAAAGATTATAATAGGCAGGCTGTATATCAAAATAGTTATTAAAACAGAATTTACCAATAGTCCACAAATCAAAACTAAAGAAGTAATTCAAACCTTGAGAAGTAATACATGCCTAGTTGCTCATTCATTTATAAGATTTTTCCTTTCCAGAGAGAGGTTAAAGAAACAAATATGACTTAGAGGGAAGAAAAAAATCAACAAATGTGTTCACTTAATTGTATGATTTCTAAAAATAAACTACACAAATGAGGGAGAAATTGGACCCTTCAGATAGGAAGACCTTGTGTTATTAAATAAAGAGCACTTTCTATGCACTTGAATGTATTTCAAGGGGGGGTGGGGGGGATGTCAGTACTTGGAAAATTCCAGAAATTTCTTCCCCTCAAATGACAAGTTCACAATTTAGTTTGTTTGTATAAAAAAGATAATTTATTTCACATGAAAATATACAGAGGAAGTCAAGTATGAGGCCAAGGACCCAAGTTCTTTCCTCAGAATGCGTGCATTCTGGGAAGCTTTTCTGCCCACTTCCCACAGCAGTGAAGGTGTCTGTGAGCTCCCCTGCCAGGAAGAGGCCTTACACAGACTCATCTGCTGAGCCCTTGACTATCCGTCAGGCATCTCGGAGGCAGGGCTGGGGGCAAGGTGAAGAGGACTCAATAGTATGATGCAGGTAAGTTGGTAGTGGCAGCGCCCATTACCAAAGGAGTACAACTTTACCAAAAGCAGTCACTATAAATAGAAAATTCACTGTCAGACACAGTGATAACTACGTCAGAGTACATGGGTTACAGGGAACATTGATAATGAGAGAAACACTTGATTGAGTCATAATAAGAAATGACGAAACAATATCATGACATATTAATGGGAACATCATTCAAATTACACAAATTAATTTGTATTTAAATCATTTTTCCAAAGCATATTATATGCAGAAGATGAACTGTACTATATAAAAGATATGCCTCTTTTTCTGTAGTCTCCCCGGTCCATCACAGAAGAGTATTACCAATAGCCAATAGCCTTCCATAATGCTATGACAATTATCTCTGGAGCCTCAGAGATCATTGTTTCACTGGGTAGCATTTACAGGGAGTGGAGGCAAATACACACACACAAAATTGTCTCCCCACGAGGAAATGTATAAGCCAAAGAACCACAAATAGTGACTCTTCCATTCACATACTTAAGAGTTTTCACTCAAAAGGCCTAAATGTGAAATAACCCGATTTCCTGGTTTAGCTAAACAGTCCTTGTTTATTTTTGTTTCCCCACATAATTGTAATAGTACAGCCACCCTCCCCTCCTGTAAAAGTGTTCCAGTTTAGACAATAAATTATATGGTGGACTTACCTAAACTAGCTATTATCTTTGTTATGGAACGTTAAGCTTTGGCTGTGAAGCCGGCTAAATTAGGGTTGTAATTTTCCCATAAAGATATGGTGGTCAGATTGGTTAAATCACTCTGCCTTTTCCCATACAGAAGAGTCACAAATCTGGCAATGTAAACAACATGAGGAGGGTTTTCAACAATGAAAGCATCAGCTCTGTACCTTTATATTTTTTTGAATATGCTATTTATACAGCCTGCCATGATCATTTTGGAATAATGGGGAGTCTCTGGCCAGCCACGAGGGATTTTAAATGCCATCAATAGTAATGAAAAAAAGTATCACACTTTTGTCTTATTTCTGGCTTCCCAAACAGAAAGCGGAGGTAGAGGTTTGAATTAGGAGCTATTTATTTTTAAGTTAATCGTACATGAGAAGGCCCTATTTCCATCAAACTCCCCCTTCCCACTACCAAGCCTAGAATTATTAGGAATGGCATCTCCACAGAATGGAAAAGCTGGACACCAAGCATTCAACTAAAGTCCAGGGTCCCCTGTCACACTTCCCTCCCTGGCTCTCCCAAATAACTAGTTCTTCTGCTCACTCTGTGAGAAAGTCAGTGGAGGGGCTACTGGGAGTGGGGTGAGCTAAGTCAGTGTTCATCCGGGATAGCAATTTGCAAGGCAACAGATCTACTTACCCACACTCCAATAGCAGCCCCCTAACCCTGTGGGATGCCGTGGATTCCAGAGACCTGGTCTCCCACCCCACACTGTCCCAGCACAGTCTGGGCATGTTTGCAGATGTCCTTGCCCCACATTTCAATCTGAGGTAGCAGTTCTCTCAGTGTATCTCAGAGTGCAGTCTGTTGATGGCCTTATACCGTAAGTATTCTTCTAAGCACTGAAGAACATTATCATCCACCTTTGGGTCGAACTTGTTGGCCAACAGGTGATGGTTCTGAAGAATCCAGTGAAGGTCCCCAACGCCATAAATACAGACAGACCGCTGATGGGTTCCAGAGCAAGGCGCATAAGGTGCCCCCATGCTGATGTCTCCTTCATGGCCCTGCCATTTTACCAGCCTGGCAATGGCAGCCATGTCTGACATGTGAAACTTGGGGTGGTAGGGAACAGAGCCAGGCATCCATGGGGCACGCTGAAGCGTGGCCCAGAGGTGTTCATCGGGGCTATAGGTGTCTTTCACCCACTCAATCAGTTGCCGGGCTTTGGGGTTCTCAAAGACCTGCTGGACAAAGCCTCGAGAAGCCACAATGTAGGCATTCCCTACGAACATAGGTAAATTATTAGGGGGAGGGTCCTTCTTCTTGTTAGTTATGTGTATTGTGTCTGTTACCTCATAGTGATATTGCCAGCGAGATCTTTTGTACTCAGTAGGTATCTCAGACTCCATACTGTTCTTCCCATTCAACATCTTGAGGGCCAGGACCATCTCGGCATTGGTCTTTATGGGAAAGTCTGTCCCGCATGTATTCAGCAAGTATTTCCAGGGCACTGAGCTCTGGAGCAAGTCTTCCATACAGTTCAGGTCCGCCTGCACCCTGGACCAGGAGGCATAAACCACCCGAACCAACTTACTGGCTATAAAGACATTTGGGAAGCATGAAATAATTGCCCCGACTGCCTCTTTGAAAGTGTCTGGGGACTTCTGATCCACGTGGACACAGTATATGTTCTGAGGGGCATACACAGCTCTCAGCAGCCTTTCAAAGTTTTCAATCTTCTCATGGACCACCATAGAGTATGCAATAGGGAAGTCTAACTCCTCTTTGCTGAGTGGGTACTGTATGAACTTCCTTTTGGCCTTAAAGTACTCACAGTCTC
Source organism: Myotis brandtii (assembly GCF_000412655.1). Classification (NCBI taxonomy): domain Eukaryota; kingdom Metazoa; phylum Chordata; class Mammalia; order Chiroptera; family Vespertilionidae; genus Myotis; species Myotis brandtii. The sequence continues at coordinate 5,689,330 of NW_005355159.1, forward strand.
TGGTCATGTTGATGTAGTCAGTGTCTGTGAAAGGCTCCCGCTTCTTCTTGACCTCCAGCCTGTCCAGGAGAGCCTCAATCACTGCTTCCTTGTCCCCTTGGATGATTCTAGAACAGTTGATGGATCTCCTTGCTGTCAACTGCAGGGACTTGTACAAGATGTCCCTACAGTGCTTGGACTCCAGATCCAGGGAATCAAAGTCACATTTCAATCTGAGAGAGAATCTCAGAGCAACAATGGCCAGCAGCAAATAGCAGCCCAGGGCCCACAGGTAATGCTGCCTGCAGAGTTTCTTCTTCCACCAAATCATCTTCATGGTCTGGGAGATCAATAGAGTTTGGGCCCAGGGAAGGAAGAGGAGGTTGGAATCCTTGGACAGAACAAAATGCCTTCGATTACAAACTAACCCTGAATGTGTTCCCAGGAACAACAACTCCAACTCCAAAGTGGTGGCAAAATATATTTCTTCTCTAGGCAAATATCCTCAGTCAAGACCTGCCTAGGAACTTCTTACCCTTGGGTTGCTAAAGGAGGTCTATAACTGACCCTACAAACTAGCTGCTCATGCTACAGTCAGGACCTAGCTCCACCTCTACCCCAGGAGAAAGGGAAATGGAACTGAAGACCTGCTGATGTAAAGGTGGAATTAGTAAGAGGAAGTCCCTACCCTTTGTTCCCCATTCTTCCCTCCACCCCTTACAACCCTGTTTCTAGCATAGCTCTTATTGGGACCTAGATTTTCTGGTAGGTCTAGAGAGAAAAATTCATGAATTTCAGACTCTCAGTATCAGTTGTAGAAATTCAAAATGTAATATCTAACCACCCTTTTATAAAAATATTCCTTCACCCTGGCCAAGTAGCTCAGTTGGTTAATGCATTTAATCATTCATATAGATAACACTTAATCTACCCAAATTTAAAATATATTTACACACAGAGCTATGCATATATAATATTTAATGAGTGCTTTCTATATGCCAGAAATATTTCTTTACATTGTCCCATTTAATCTTCATAACATACCTAAAATGAAGTATTATTAGGCCTTTTCTAGATAGGAAAAAGATGCTAAATAACTTGCAAATATCACATATTAAGAAGCAAATCTGGAACTCCCTCACTTTCTCCCCCCCCCCTTTTTTTTGTCTATAAGTTTAATACTTATTCCTCCAAACCACAGCTACCTTTCAAAAACAATACAGGGTACTGAGTACCATTCAAAGAAAACCAGATACTATAGATAAATCCCTAAAAGGAGAGAATGAAAAACAAAATGTGATACATCCAGCAATGATTGTTTTTCCCCTTTTGCATCCTCTTTCTAAGCATAAGATTTGTATCCTCTTCAGTAATAATTTTTTGGGAATCTAAGAGGAAAACATGATGAAAGATTAAGAAAATTCTCACCTTTAATAGCTTCTTTCTTACTTAGGGTAGATCTCTTGCCACTGTTTGTTTCTGTTTCCCAGGGAAGATTGGTTGGGTTCCATGGAAGCAAATGTGAACACCATATCCCTTGGTCTTCTTTTAACTCCTCCAAAATATACTTTCTGATATTCACAGGGCGTCCAAGAAACTGTCTCCGGCTCCTTAATTTCTGCAGAGTAGAGAGCAGCAAGTGGCTTCATCACTCACCTTTCAGTTTCCTACTCTCAGATAAGAGAGCAAGCTCAGATATGTCATTCAGGAGCATAGTCACCAGTCATTCAGGGAGGTGAGTAAGGCAGGGAAAAATGCTGTCACTATCTGAGAAGGCAAGCAACTATTTCAACCAGGACAGCCCAGTTTATATCCAGGCTCTCCTGCCAGAAAACAATTCATAAAAACCTGTCACTGCTCATATAAGAACTTGAAAGCTTCCCCACCCCCACCCCCACCTAACAAAGAATCATAGAAGCACACAGGTATTTCCTCTGCCTTCTCCTAGCCTAGAGTCCAAGTGCCACTCCTCTTATGTTCCCTGAACATTAAAAGAGTAAAGCAATACAAAGACAAGGATTATTTCTTTTGTTTTTTGCTTTCACTTTTTAAAAAAATGTCAATGCAAACCAGAAAGTATTCTTCAGATGGCAACTACTTGAAAAAATTCATTTGCCTGTCTTTTCATGACTGTTAATAACCTGTACACTAGAAATAGCCACAGGGTTCCAGACTGTAGATCTCCCTCATTAATACCTGTGAGTCTAGGGTTCATTATAGTCTGAAGAATGGCAAACACTCTGGGCAGTTGGACTTCAGTGAGAGCCCCATGAGCTGATCTCAGCAATGCAGGGTGGAAAATGCCTTTTTCAAAGCCACTGACATTGTCACTGTTTGCCCCATCTCCTCACCCCTAAACCAGCCCCCCCAAAAATGTAGCATCCTGGCCAAAATGTTTGAAATAGCAAGTTTAATATAAAGAACTGAACTGGGTATAAAGTTAAATAAATAATTGAAAAGGCGTGTGTAGTGGGAGGGGTAGAGGGCACTAAATTATTAGGGAAGTAGCAATTGCTGGAAGTAGCAACCAGCCCGAGGCTGAACGAATGAAGGAAAAAAATGGGAATTATTAAACTTAGAATTTGAGAAAAAAGGGTGCCAACACGCTGAAACTCAGAGCTGTGATGGGGACTGTACTGCTATGCTGCCACTGAGCTCAGCGGAAGGCCCCCTAAGGCTGAGATCCAGACCTCTTATGAGGTGGCTGGTGTCTCTGTCGGCTGAGTTTACAAACCATCACTCCTCCAAAGCGTAGGCATGGTGATGCTCAGAGGCAGGAAGTAGATAAGAAGCAAACAGGAAGTCCCGCCTTCAGCCTCACCATCTCCCTCCAGCGCCCCCTGTTGGCGGAGCCTACGAGGTGGCTGCTAGCAAAGCACAACAGTCCCCCTCTCTGCACTGCAAACCTAGTCCAGGGGCTGGACTTCCTCTGAAGGCAATAGCATGACGATCAAGTGTTGCTGTCTTCCTACAAGAACTGTTTATGCAGACCCGAATATAGCATAGGGGGTTGGGCTCTTTTCACTTTCTTTCTTTCTCTCTCTCTTTCTCTCTCTCTCTC
>NW_005355159.1:5692393-5713659 GCF_000412655.1 Myotis brandtii
CTCCCTTCCTTCCTTCCTTCCTTCCTTCCTTCCTTCCTTCCTTCCTTCCTTTCTATTTCTTTCTTTGTGTTTCTAACTGTAGATGAAGACAGGCCAATGGCAGGGAGCCGTATAGAGTCATCTGCACCCCACTTTTATTGGTGCCTTTCCTCTGCCAGCTTCGGTCACTCTGATTCTGAGTAACTCTGTTGAGCTGTAAAATCTCTGAGGCAAAAATGATTCAAGGATAAACACCAGCTCCAGTATCTGAATCTAGAAAAATCTCTCCCATTTCTTTCTATCTGACTTTTCTTTGATGCTCCCACCTTCTTTCCCATAAAAACCACGCATCACAGAGTCTCTCAATAAAGAGAAAACATTTTGAATATTTGATTTATAAGGTAATTAAAAGAGGTATCCCATCTTAATTGCTAAATATGCTAACATAACATTAACAAAGTGTGTATATGCTTTGTTGAGATAACCTATATGTTAGTAACACCAAGTAATTAGTATTAGGAGCACACCTGGGCTTTGGCAGGACAGAGGTGCAGGGAAGATTTCACAACACAAGTGCAGGTGACTATGAAGGCATGTTTATTAAAGCTGGGGACAGTGAAACAAGAAAGGTCTTAGCATAGAAGAAGCAAAAGGAGAGAGCCTAGTCTAGGCTGTTTTAGCTCATTGGAAAGTCAGTGAAAAGGGGGCCTTGGGGCCAGGGCCAGGGGGTTAACCTGAGACGAGCTGTCACTGCCCATTGCTCCCCTGGTTGCAGGTCTCATGGAGTCACTTAGAGTTTAGAAGGTCTGTCTCTTTGGGGGAAGAAGTGGGGGAAGAAGAGGGAAAAGAGAATGGTGCAGGCATGCTCCCCAGAGGGAGAGCATATGCTGGGTTCTTTGTCTCCAGGATTCTCTCGCTCTCTTGCAGATGGTAATCTTAGGAGAGGGTTTTAACAGAATATTCATCAGTTTTCCAGGTGTGCTTCTTCAGGGTCCTGGTCTCTACTGATTGGTCAGTGCCTGGGAGGGGTTGGTTAGTCATTGCAGCTGGTCCTAGTGTGCCTCGTGTGGTTTTGCTGCTTTTCTGGGCCTGGAGCTGAAATACAACTGAGGCAAGATGTTATCTCTAGGGAAGTGACCTGTATCTGGCTGTAAATTGCCCGACCTGCTCCTTCAGCTATCTGTCTGTTTCTCTATTCCATTTTTCTTGGCTTACTGGCCTGCCTCACTACTATGGTGCTGTTTTTAAAACAGCAAACTCTTCCCACCCAGACCCCTCAGTCCTTTTCTCCAAATGATTAGGCCAATAACTTTGCCTGCATACCTTGAGTTTTGAATTATAAACACTGTATGTTTGTTGGAGGGTCTAAGAGTTCCAGCAGTGGAGAACAGAGAAACTAAGCCAGGCTCACTGGGGTAGATGGAAGAATCCAGTGGAGTTTAATGTTAATTTAGATGGGATTCATTAACTCTCTAATCTATCATAATATCATACCCTACAGTCCCAACAACAGGGTCAGAGGAGGGTCCAGATAGCAGAGATCCCACCTTTGTAAGCAGAATTTACAAACTGACATATGAACCCTTTGGCTTATTTTATTACGGTGGCATTTACATCTGGTAAGTGTCAGCTTTGCCCTCTCAGCTGTCTTTATCTCTGTCTTTATCTCAGCATCAGGGAAATAGTTATTGGCAGAATTCCAAGGCTTCCCAGAAGAGAAAAGTCCTGGATAGCAAGGACAGTACCACAGACCATAGGAGAGACATGACTCAGAGAGGCAAGAAGTGAAAAGAGATAAGCAGGCACAAACTAAGTTAATGTGTTACTGAATGGGCTGAAGCTGGGGTTAGAAAGAGACGGAAGAGGAAGAGGAATGGGTGGTTCTTTATTTAATGTTCATTGTTAGTGAGCTCATAGCGAAGATGGGGCTATGAGAAGGGGTTAAAAGATCTAACATGCCCTGGCTGGTATCCTCAGTGGTTAGAGCTTTGGCCCTCGGAAACCATACAAATCCTAGAAGAAACCATAGGCAGCAAAATCTCAGACATCTCTCATAAAATATCTTTACCAGCACATCTCCTAGGACAATGGAAACTAGGGAAAAAATAAACAAATGGGACTACATCAAAATAAAAAGCTTCTGTACTGTAAAAGAAACCATCAACAGAATAACAAGAAAGCCCACTGCATGGGAGAACATATTTGCCAATGTGACATCCGATAAGGGTTAAATCTCCAAAATTTATAGGGAACTCACACAACTTAACAAAAGGAAGATAAACTAATAAAAAATGGTCAAAGGACCTAAATAGACACTTCTCAAAAGTAAACATACAGAAGGCCAAGAGACATATGAAAACATGCTCAAAGTCACTAATCATCCGAGAGGTGCAAATCAAAACAACAATGAGGTACCATCTCACACCTGTCAGAATGGCTATCATCAACAAATCAACAAACAACAAGTGCTGGTGAGGATGTGGAGAAAAAGGAACCCTCGTGCACTGCTGGTGGGAATGCAGACTGGTGCAGCCACTGTGGAAAACATTATGGAGATTCCTCAAAAAATTAAAAATGGAACTCCCATTTGACCCAGTAATTCTGCTTCTAGGAATATATCCCAAGAAATCAGAAACACCAATCAGAAAGGATATATGCACAATGTACAATAGCAAAGATTTAGAAACAGCCTAAGTACCCATCAGCAGATGAGTGGATTAAAAATCCATGGTACATCTACACAATGGAATACTATGCTGCTGTAAAAAAGAAAGAACTCTTACCATTCACAATAGCATGGATGGACCTGGAGAGCATTATGCTATGCGAAATAAGCCAGGCAGAGAAAGATAAATATCACATGATCTCACTCATTTGTGGAATATAATGAACAATATAAACTGATGAACAAAAATAGTTCCAGAGACATACAAACATCGAACAGACTATCAAACCTCGGAAGGAAGGCAGGGGAGGGTGGGGAGAGTGGGTAAGAGATCAACCAAAGGACTTGTATGGATGCATATAAGCATAACCAATGGACACAGACACTAAGGGGAGTGAGGGCAGGTGCTGGGGGGTGGAAGCGGCTGGGGAGAGGTCAATGGGGGGGAAATGAAGACATATGTAATACTTTCAACAATAAAGAATTTAAATTTTTAAAAAGAAAAGATCTAATATGTCCTGGCTGGTATTTCTCAGTGGTTAGAGTGTTGGCCCTCAGATCAAAGGGTCACAGGTTCAATACCCAGTCAAGGGCACGTAACTCGGTTGTAGGTTTGATCCCTGGCCCCAGCCGGGGCATGTGCAGGAGGCAACCAATTGATGTGTCTCTCTCACAACGATGTTTTTTTTTCTCTCTCTCTCCCCCTCCTCCTTCCCTTCCATTCTGTCTGAAAATCCGTGGAAAAAATATCCTTGGGTAAGGATTCAAAAAAAAAAAAATCCAATATAATCAACTTTGTTTCCAATCAGGTTGTAAGATGAAGCTCATGGTCAGCTGTGGTTTCTGGCTGTGGGGGTGTTCTGCAGCCCCTCCTCAGAGCTCCACTCGCTCTGTGCACTCAACACTCTCCCTCCCCCGGACACACTCCGAGTGACTTGGAGTAAAAGAGAAGATACTCAAAGAAAAAAGAAAGAAACCCCACAGAACTCAATTCGCGGTAATAAGTAATTGTTACAGAGGAAAATTCTGAAAGTAGGCAAGGCAACAATCTTTACAGATGAAATAATGCAACTTGCCGGAGAGGGCAATACCGCCAGGTATTTGTGCCGCCTCACAAACGGGTGGAAATGCACTTGACCTCATTGTGTCAGGAGGGCAAAGACCGTGTCTGACTCTGCTTTGCCTCCCACAGGAGCTAGATGAGAACTTGCAGGTGGTAGATTCCCCAGGAATACTTCCTGGATGAACAGCCGCCTCAGAGTTCCAGGGAGGGTCCTCGGCGTCCTGGAATCTTGGAACCAGCGCTCACTAATATTTACCTGAAGAAACGCATAGAGGCTCCCTGAGGTGAAAACACAATGACAAGAGTTGAAGCTAATTGAAACCCAAACAGCACTAAAGGGATTAACTTTGCTTAGGAAACTTCCTCAGAAGGAACCTCCTAAGAATGAGATTTGGAGGCCTGTTAGTAATGAGATTAAGGTGCCTCCTACGGTGTCACTGGGAAGTAACTTTCTAAATGGAAACGATAACAAATGGTAGGTAATTTGGCAGCATTTTATGCATTCACTCCATTTAGCAATTGTTGATGGAGGAAGCTGCTAAGTTTTAAAAGCTAGAGACACAAAGTTGATTAAGACAGTCCCTACTCTCAAAGTGCTCATAGTCTTGTGTAGGAGAAATATTTGAAAATAGATTATAATAATGCCATCAGTGCAAAAAGAGGTATGCATTGGATGTAATGGAAGCCCAGAGGTTAGAAATATAAGTGCCAACAAATGAGAAGCGTGTTGGCTAGTGGTTACAAGAGGAGCAAATACGAGTTTTTAAAAAATGTCCCCAGCCTGGCCAGTGTGACTCAATGGTTGACATCGATATATGAATCAAGAGGTCATGGTTTGATTCCCAGTCAGGGCACATGCCCGGTTGCAGGCTTGGTCTCTGGTAGGGGGCCTGCAGGAGGCAGCCAATTGATGTTTTTCTCTTCCATCGAGGTTTCTCTCTCTCTCTCCCTTCTCCTTCTCCCTTCCTCTCTCTCTAAAAATCATTTTTAAAAAATTTTTAAAAAATGAAAGAATCATAGGTATGAAAAAGGCACATGTTTGAGGGGAGTAAAGAGAAACTACTATGAAGCCTGAGGAGTACAGCTTGGAGCTCTCCTTCCCTTCTCTCCACCGCCACCTCTCCCATCTCCACACCACCATTTTTTGCTTCTGATTTAAAAACACATTTCAAGGAAAAGTGTGTAAAGAAAGGCACTAAAACATTAAGCACAGTATTCAGGGTTGTGTGATTGCTCCTGGTTTTCAGTTTCCCCTTTTTATCACTTCAGTTTTATAATCTATCTAAAATGCATATGCTTCTTTTAAAAAGGTATTTTAGAATCATCTGAAGAAACAAAATAAATAAAGCTCTCTGACTTCAGAAGTTAACTATGCTTTTTCTTTTTTACCTCTGTGCAGACCTGTGTGGACAGATCTGGTCTTCATTTTATTGGGGAAAGTAGATTGTGTGTGTGTGTGTGTGTGTGTGTGTGTGTGGTGTACATTTATGTCTAACCGGATACTAGTGGAAATAACTTTTTATGAATGTTAAGTTGGATGTTATAATGAGAGCAACTTAATCTAAACAACGTTGGCATCACCTTACATTCACAGAACGTCGCTTCGTCCACTCATTATCTTTTTGAGGAATAGACCAGAGACCAATATATGAAAACATAAACATGCATTAAATGACAATACACAATACATTTCAGTTCTATTTTCTTAATCTTAAAAAAAATACAAAAATAACTGCAGGCTCTTCATGCCATCCTTTTTGGTAGCAAATGAGGAAAGTATTTCCGGGGACTTCTCTGTGCTGTCCTCGCCCATAAGGTCTATGAACTGTATACACTGTGGACCCCAAAATTTTTATGTGTGTTGTTATGGGGTCACTGCCGTCTTTCAGGCCTAAAGCAGTGAGGCAATGTGCTGGGCCCTGGGCAGAGAGAGACTGCCATCCCTGGTGGGGAGCAGAGCAAAGGTGAGGAGGGTGAGTGCAGGACTATAGAAACCAGGGGCGAGTCTCTGACTTCTCACCCACACCTACCGGTCAGGAAGGCAGAGAGTGGAGTCCTGAGCAGGTGAGAGGCCCCACTGAATGAACTTGGCCCCCAGGACCTTTCAGTCCTCAAATCCTGCAGTTTCAGCTCATCAGAGGGAGCTATGTCTTTGAGCATATTTCCTGTCTGTGGCCCTGGCCAGGGGCTTTCTGCAGCTACAGCCCGTATCGGGCCTGGGTATGTATCTGCTTCAGATAATCAAGAGTGGACTAGAGCCCATGGTGGAACGGTTGTGGAATTCAAGGACCCGAGTGAAAATCCTAGCTCTCTTTATCCTTGGGAAGCCCCTGGGTCCTCTCCCTGCCTCTGTTATTTCATCCATAACTGGAACCATGCAAATGCAGCCATGTAGGAGCTCACGGGTTAGTAGGGAAGAGCAACAAACAAGCAGTAACAATAATGTGTGAAAAGTTCCAAGGGGACCTATAGCAAGTAGACCCGAAGGTGGGATTCCTGAAAGACATCCTGCAGGGGGTGGCATTTAGGCCAATACCGGATAGGTGAACAGTTCAGTCAGGCAAATAATAGGGTTAGAGGGAAAGGCCAGGCTGAAGGTCCCAAATAATTGCCTGTCCTCAAGATCACATCTGTCCTTGCCCCAGTCCGTTCTCAGGAGTCCTCCTGCTTTTCCCTTAGTTCCTGGAAACAAGGGGGCTCTCCCTCAGTTTGGGACGCGGACTCGGGCTACCCCGTCTTCCCAGAGGTGATGCCCAGCCTGCCTCCTCCAGGTCTCAGCTCGGCTCTGACTTCCCCGGGGCAGTCTACCAGACCCCCCTCCTCCTAGCTGACATAATGTCCTGAATGTTCCCACACTCTACTCTCCACTATGTTATAAGCTCCTTCATCAGGACAAGGACTGTGCTTTCTTGTCCACTTATTAATCCTTAATGCTTCACAAATAATAACAGACACTAAGACTCATTGTGTGTCAGGCACTGTCCTAAGCCCTTTACGTTGAATCCTCACAACAACTCCTATAAGTAACTTACTCAAATTCTGAGAGGGACACAGTCTATACCCTGGTGGTCTGGCCCCACTCACACTCCCTTATTCACTCCACTCCACTCCAACTGTCCACACTAGGAATACTTTCCTCGACAGGCCACCTCTCCTGGCACAATTCTAGGTCTGCTTTGGCTTCTTCCTGGCTGGAAAGCCACCGAGGATGCAGCCTTTCTCTTCACTGAGCCTAACTTTCTCCATCCAAAATGGGAGCTAGAGTGGATCAAGTGTAAGAGTGCCATGCGATGTGCTCAGCTCAGGCAACCGCGGTTCAGAGTCAGTTTGTTTAACTCATCACCTGGGGTGCACAATGTTTGTGGAGTGAGTGAGCAAGTGGATGAGTGGATGAACCCAGCCCAGCTCTGGAGGAAGGGAGAATCACTCAATTCTAAGATATTAATCCATCTACTTAGGTATCCTCCTAGGAAATTTCCAGAACATATATCAATGTCGGGTCAATGAATATTATTTCTCCAAAAAAATTAGCCCAGTGGTTGGCTCAGTGGTTGAGCATCAACCTATGAACCAGGAGGTCACAGTTCAGTTCCCAGTCAGGGCATATGCCCAGGTTGTGGGCTCGATCCCCAGAAGAGGGTATGCAGGACACAGCCGATCAATGATTCTGCCTCATCATTGATGTTTCTATCTCTCTCTCCTTCTCCCTTCCTGAAATCAATAAAAATATTTTTTTTAAAAATTGGATATTTTACCTGCCATTTTGAAACTTGCTTTTCAATATATATATTGAAAGTCATTCACACTTAGTACATTTTTATGAATGTAAAAGAAGTTCTCTCCAATGCATCCTATATAAAAAGAGGTAATGTGCAAATTGACCCTCATGCCATAATGCCATCACAAGATAGCTGTGCCCACAGCAGAGGTGGGGTTCCTGTAATGAGCTGTAATGAGCAATCAGCAGGGACCTCAGGCTTCACCCCCTGCCCGGCGGGGATTGGTGGGGGACCTCAGGCCATGCCCTCCACCCAGTGAGGCTTGACGGGGGACCTTGGGCTACACCCTCCGTCCAGCGGGGCTTGATGGGGGACCTCACACCGTGCCCCCTGCCCTGGTGCTGGGCCGGGGGACCTCAGGCCGTGCCCCCCGCCCAGTGGGGCTTGACGGGGGACCTCAGGTCTCACCCTTTGCCCCAGGCCAGGGGATCTGAGGCCATACCCCATGCCCCGGCACCCAGCCGGTGGACCTGAGGCCGTGCCCCTGCCCCAGCCCCGGGCCCGGAGACCTCAGGCTGCGCCCCCTGCCCCAGTGCCAGGCTGGGGATCCTTAGGCCGCATCCCCCACCCAATGGGGCTTGATGGGGGACCTGAGGCTGCACTCCCTGCCTGGCAGAGCTTGACGGGTGTGGGGCCAGCCAGGTCTGGGTCTCGTGTGATTTCAAGGTGCATGCAGGTGGTTGGGGACTTGACTCTGGGACCGTGGTGTGCCCCAGACTCTGACAGGAGGAAGATTTTCATATACATTTTACTAACTTTCTTTCATCTCTGACACTTCTATTATAGAGAAAGGGCAAATAGCAATATTAAAATATTTCCTCTAATTAATTCCCTTTTGATGTGCACGAATTTCATGCACTGGGCCACTAGTTTTAATTTAAAAAATTTTAAAAACTACATATAGCTTTGTGCATTTGTGTAACTGTTTTTTTTTAAATATTGATTTTTTACAGAGAGAAAGGGAGAGAGATAGAGAGTTAGAAACATCGATGAGAGAGAAACATCGGATCAGCTGCCTCCTGCACACTCCCCACTGGGAATATGCCTGCAACCAAGGTACATGCCCTTGACCGGAATCGAACCTGGGACACTTGAGTCCGCAGGCTGATGCTCTATCCACTGAGCCAAACCTGTTAGGGCTGTGTAACTGTTTTTTATAGCATAAATTATTAGAAATATAATTTCTGGGTCAAAAATTATGCAGCTTTAGAATTTTTCACTGACACCGAAAAGGAAAATTGGGAAGAGAGTGGTGGCTTGCAACCTAGTTCAGTATCTGGTTAAAACTGTAGTCTTACTTCCCCACTCTGACTGACTTGGGTATAGCTGCAGAGCATGCCCCCAAGGCCCCGCCAAGACTGACTTGGACGGAGCTGCAGGGACCCTCAGGGGCCCACCACAGGAGGAGATTTATAGGTCAGAGCCTCCCCACGAGTTCAGTTCAGGCTTTGGATCTGGAATTCCCTGGACTAGCGGATCTGTGAAATAAAGGTTAAACTCTCCTCCCTCAGAGCGCTGGCTGATCGTTCTCCCAAGCATTCTGCCACAACAACACTACCCACAAGGTTTTAATCACTCACTACATAACTACCTGTTTCCCCCTGTCATCACCTAAAATTATCTTTTGTTTTTGCTTTTCCCACAATCAATAGATGGAAAATGATACCTCACTATGGTTTTCACCTGCATTTATTTTATGATTCGTAAGTTTGAGCCCCATTTTTCAGGTTTTTGGCCATCTGCACTTCTTAAATTTCCTTGGTTGTTGATTATTTCTACCTACTTTTTATGGGCTTATTAGTTGTTTTTTGAATTTGTAAGAGCCTTTTGAATTTATCAGTTATTTGCTCTTCATTCTGGTGTAGATATTTTATCCTAGTCTGTTGTTTGACTTTGAATGGGTTTTATGGGGGTTTTTTTCACCCTAGGAGTAATGCTGCTATATAGAAGTTTGAAACTATTTGATATGATCAAATTTATCTATATTTTTCCTTTAGCTCCTGAGATTCATAAAATTTTATGGGTTTTTTGTTTTTTGGGTTTTTTTTTTTTTTTTTTTTACATTTAAATTTTGGATACACCTGGAATACATTTTGATGTAAAGAATGAAGTAGGAAGCCAATGCTTTTGGATCAAACAGCTGTGCTTTGAAATAAAGCTCTTAACCTTTTAGCTTGGTGCTTTGGGAAAATGCCAAATATCAGTGAAACAGGGGAAAAGGGGGAATGGGTATGGAACCTAAACAAACAGCTGCCTAGAAAACATGTCACTATGTTCCAAAAATACGTTTGATTTTGGGTATGTAGATACCAGTCAGTGATTTTGTGGGGTCAACCAGAACCTAATTCATAGAAGAGAAAGCAAACAAGCCAAATCTTAATTGGCATTACACAGGAGATTTCATTACCTCTATTAGAAAGCCACATTCTAATCTTGGCCACATTCTGAGTGGCAGAGCCCATTACCTGGAGTGCTATTTAACTAAGATACTCTTGTGGGCTCCAATCAGGTTCCTGTTCACAAACAACCAGATATAATACATATCGTGGTCTGTGCCAGCGTGCAAAGATAAATGGCATTTAACGCCAACGTGATCCAATTATAACACGGGGAAATTTTTTTCAATTAAGGGACTAACTCACTTTTTGGTGCTCTGTTAGAGCCAAAAAAAAAAAAGGAGGGGTTAGTTGTGAAAGAAGACAGAAGTGCACAGAATTAATTATGGAAGTTTGAGGAAAAATCTGCCACATGTCAAATGAACGGCAGAATACAGAAGCCAGAGCTCTCTGGGGCTAAGGCAGGCAAGACACTAACACCAAAGGAAAGCAGATGGGAACTGCTCTGGGAATGTGTTGAATGAGGCCAGAAAAGCTTGAATGAATTGGCACTCCCTTCTCCGTGCCTATTAATGGAAATGAGGAGGGAACAGGATAATATTTGGGATTTATGTACAGGGTACATTCAACCTGATTACCAATGTCTTTTAAAAATACTCCCACTCTGTGTGACTTTCATAAGTTACTTGGCTTCTCTGGGCTTCAGTACATAGGAGGCCCTTTATTAACCCTTAACCCTAAATCTGGAAAAAATAACAGCTTTTTCGGTTCAGAAATGCTGTGACCCTGCTGTGGAGCGTCTATGTCCTGGGGGCAACATGCCAGAGCCGTGTTCAAGAGTCCTTATGTGGATTTGTGGAGAGTCGTGTTTTTAACTTTTATGGAAATTACACTTTAGCAAGATTGATTTTTCCCCTCCAGGCTGGCCTCAGTCTGGGGTCGCCATGGTGAATTTTGGGTCAGACGGCTCCTGGCTTTCAGACTGGTTTCCAAGCCTTCTTAAATCTATCCCAGTGGTGCTGTTTGAAAGGTTCCGAGTTGGACCGGGGTCACATAGAACAGACTCAAGGCTCAGTGTAATAAAAATGATATTTATTCAAGGCATCCGGGTGCAGATGGGCTGAGTTTGAGAAAGAAGTCAGCACCGAATGGGGAGGGAGCAGGCTTTTCATGTGCCTAGGGAGAGCGGCAGGCTTCGGCTGACACTCGCATCTGGACCATGCTGCAGGCGGCTTCTTGTTAACGCGCTGTATCTGGGCTGGGCTGCAGGCAGCTTCTGTTGAACACATATCTGGGCTGTGCAAGAGTTGTGGTCTCAGAAGTTCCTGTAAGATATACAAGGGGAACATCGTTTTACAAGGCTCAGGCTTGCAGAATGAGTTTCCCTTTGACATTTGTTAGATTTTTGTAAGGCTCAAGCCTTGTGTTGAAGTATGATAGCAATCATCTCAGGTAGAAACTATAGTTTAACTTTAACCCTGCTGTTTGGCTTCTGTACCTATTTGCTTTGTTTAACAATAGAAAAGTTATTTTGATTTTCTGAATTATATAAGTCATCCCATTCGATTAAATACCCTATTGATTGTAATGTGAAATCGCATTTGTTGTGGTCATACTGGTCTTAGAAAGCACATTTTCCTTTACCTGGGAAGGACAGCATGATTATCCCAAGGTCAGAGGGCTCCAGTTAACGTGTCCCTGTTGACTCAGTGTTCCAGAGACCCAAAAACTGTAATTTAGATAACATGCTTGTCTGACCAGGTTCCTCATTCCAGACCTGAGGGCTCTAGATAATGTGTTTCTGTCAATTCAGTGACCCAGAGACCCAGAACTATAATTTAGATAACATGCTGCTTCTGCTTCTGTAAACTGCTTTTTTGCAAACCAAGTTCCTCATTCCAAACCTTGGGATGTAACCAATACTTTTGTGATCTTTGCCTATATAAGTCTGGTATTGGGGCTGGGGCGGGCACTATGAGATTTGGGAAAGCAAAATGGCCCCTCATAGTCCCGGATTGCAATAAATGTGACTCTTTAATTCGACTTCTTGAGGCGTCCTTCTGTGATTCGTGCTGTACATTACAACAGTGTTCTCCAGTGAACCCTATCACTTTTAAATTCTTCCTGTCTCTCACAGCCCTCCTCTCTTCTCCCTGTTGTGACTGACCTGGTGGGGCCCTCATTGGCACTGGGACCACTGCAATATCCCTCCCACTGGTCTCCTCACTTCCAGCCTTTCGTGCCTTCCTTCTGTGCCTGGGGGGATTAGGAAGCATCTCTCCACAAAATACACCGAACATGTGTGGAAAATTGATTGACTCACTATTCAAGGAGAGAAGCAGTAAGATGGTAAAGTTGGCTGAGAGGGCATCTTGAGAAACTGGCTATGTGGAGACATTTATAAAGGAATCAAGTTCCCAGGTTAGATAAAAAAAAAACTGGCTCATGCCCTACAAGATGATACAAAGCCATAACACTTAGGGACAGCTCTTCTCCTGGGCAGAAAGCATTTTCATCTCTACAGACAAGATCTGCTGTGGGGCTCCTTCAAACCTAACTCCCAGGCTAACTTGCCCCGGAAAGCCCCTGCGCCCTTCCCACTTCCAGGGCAGATGGCAGGCTTTCCCACACCCCTGTCCTTTCTTCTTGCGAGTTCATTTTTGACATCTCCCTCATCTGCAGGTATCAAAAGGCAGCAATCAGTAGATTTGTCATGCTAGAACAATATTCACTGGTTCCAAAATGAGTATTTCTGGCATGAGAGGACAATTTATGATCATCTACAGCATGTCTTCTGTGACACAATTTTAATAGGTTTTTCATTGCTTTTTCATTTAAGAAAATGAATTTTGTGACTTTTTAACATTTAAAGTAAACTGGGTTCCTGGACCCAATTCCACCATGGAAGGGGGTTCCCCATGCCCACAAACAATTCTCAAACAGCAGCGGTGGCTGAGAATTCAACTCAATTCAGATACTACCTGCCATCAGATTCCACAGGTTCAGGGGTCCAGTCCTACAAGACTGTTCCTCCTCTGCCCATCCCCCAAAACACACACTTCAGATGCAAGTGCAGGCTGCCTGTTCTGACCAACTGGCCACAGATTGGAGGTCCCAAGGCCACCAACTCAGAATGCCAATTGCAAGTCCAGGTTATTACCTGCATTTCTAACTGATTGGCTATAAACCACAGGTTCCCACAACCTCTTGGGTTCCATTAATTTGCTGGAATGGCTCAGAGAAGCATGTTACTTACTAGGTCACAGAACAGCTAGATGAAAGATGCACAGGGAAAGGTATGTGGGAAGGAGCCCAAAGTTTCCATGCCTGATCCAGGTACGCCACTCTCCACGCATCTCCAGGAGTTCATGAACCTGGAAGCTCTTGTAGCCCCATCCTCTTGGGTGTTACAGAAGCTTCATTATGTGTCGTCACAAGGGATGAAATCATTAGCCTTTAGTGTTTGATCCACCCTCCAGCCCCTCTCCCTTCCCT
This sequence comes from Myotis brandtii, assembly GCF_000412655.1. Classification (NCBI taxonomy): domain Eukaryota; kingdom Metazoa; phylum Chordata; class Mammalia; order Chiroptera; family Vespertilionidae; genus Myotis; species Myotis brandtii. Next base: position 5,705,711 of record NW_005355159.1, read on the forward strand.
GGAGCATCTGGGGAAGTGGGACAAAGTTCCAACCCTCCAATCCCTGGGTTGTTTCCATTAGCAACCAGCCTTATCCTTAGTCCTTTCAAAATTCACCTCATTAACATCACAAAAGACACCTTTTTGACTCTCAACATTTAGGAAATTCCAAGAATTCCAGGAGCTGTGAGTCAGGAATTGTGAACAAAGACCAAATATGTGTGAGAACCATATATTTGGTTATCTGAATGACCAAATACATATTTCTTATAAAACACAATATTGTAGTCTACCCTTGGTCTTAGAACACAGATTCTTTACAACAAAACAATCATAAAAGTCAAAAGGTATGGGCATGTAACTAGAATAGCAGTCATTAACCAACCAGTTCATCATCAGATACAAAAATGTCTCCCAGGGTAAGGGTACAGTGTTAGGTCTGATCAAATAATTGGATCCATAACCCCTCCCTGGGAACTGACCGTTAGACCACTTCACAACCGACATTCCCTTTCACTTAGACCACATTCTAATTGCTAAGACTGTTAGGGGCAAAAATAGAATACTGGGGACTAGCTTTGGTAATGGGAAATATTAATCTCTAGAGGCCTGGTGCACAAATTTGTGCACGGGTGGGGTCCCTCGGGATGGCCTGTGGGGATCAGGCCCCAGCTCACAACCCCAGCCTCCCAGCCCTGCCTGGCACCACCTTGGCCTGGCATTGCCCCCTCACCTGCTCCACCATCCCACCTACGGGGTGATCAATTGAGGCCTCAGGACCTGGGAGCCAGGTGGTGGTCCTGCCCCCTGCTGCGGGGCAATCGGGTCCCCACTTGCACCCACCTTGGCCTGGCACCGCCTGCTCACCTGCTCCACATCCCGCCATGGTCCCGCTCCCGTTGGGGCCCCTCGGGGCTGGCAGTGTCTCCATTGCCACCCACTGCCAGTGCTGCATCACCAGTGCTGCATTGCCAACACCCTCCATGTTTCATGCTGCTCCCTAGTGGTCAGTACATGTCATAGCGAGTGGTCAAACTCACGCTCAAACTCCTGGTCCAGGGAACTATTTGCATATTAGGCTTTTATTATACAGGACTAGAGGCCTAGTGTACAAAATTCGTGCATGGGATGGGGGGGGGGCATCCCTCAGCCCAGCCTGCACCCTCTCGCAATCCAGGACGGCTGGCTCCTAACCGCTCGCCTGCCTGCCTGATTGCCCCTAACCACTCTGCCTGCCTACTCGATGCCTTTAACTGCTCTCCTGCCTGCCTGCTCACCCCTAACTGCTTGCCTGCCTGCCTGATTGCCCCTAACCACCTCTGCCTCGGCCCCTGCACCTGGGACCCAGGCTTCCCTCCTCCGGCTGGCCACAGGAAACCAGGACCCAGGCTTCCCTCCCTCTGGCTGGCTGCAGGCACCTGGGACCCTGGGCAGCTTTGCCCAGGCCCCAGCTTTGTCAGGAAGGACATCGGGAATGACATCCAGAAGACATCTGGTCTATCTGGTCTAATTAGCATATTACCCTTTTATTAGTACAGATGCTCTGTTAACCATGATTGCCTGGTGTTGGTTAAAGAAAGGACATTCTGACCTGGCTTGGAGTTGTATGCCCCCAGGACCTGGGAGTCAACCCAGGACCTGGGAGTCAAACTTGGACCTGGGAATCAACCTTGGAACCATTCTCATTCAAGAACTACCTATTATGATGGAAATATTAACAACATTGTTGCCCAAACAATGGAGTCCCACCCCAGCCTTTTACTTCCCCATGCCTGTAATCCCTATTTCCCCATGTAATCCTTGCTTATCCATATATATATTAAAAGCCAGTGACTGGAACGCCAGAACAACCGAAACAACCGGAACAACCGGTTACTATGATGCCCAGCAAACTGGCCCGATTCGGGGGGGCAGCTGGCCAACTTCCCACGGCCCCTGATCCCACCCCAATTGGGGGTGGGACTGGCTGGCATCTTTACCATCCCCCATTGCCTCCTTCAGCCCCTCCTCCCAACTGGCCCCACCCCCAATGAGCCCCCACCATCCTGATCAGCCTGCAGCTCCTCCCCCAAGCTGGCCACACCCCTGATCACCCCCACCCTACCCTGAATGGGGTGGGGGGCCGAGCAGGGGTCAGCGGCCAGGGGAGGGGCTGGGGGAGGTTGGCCGGCCAGTCCCACACCCGATTGGTGTGGGAGGGCAATCAGGGGTGGGGCTGGCTGGGGGGAGGGGCTTCAGGCTGATCAGGGTGGTGGGGGCCCATCAGGGGCAGGCTGGCCGGCCCACCTCCTACAGCCCCTCCCAACAGTCAGCCCCATCCCAAATCAGCCCCCCCACCCCAATTAGGGGCAGGGCCAGCCTGGCCCTGATCAGGCCCCAATAAGGGTGGACCGGCCAGCCAACCTCCTGACATCTCCTCCCGACAGGCCTGGCCCCGATTCGCCCTGATTGGGGCTGGGCCGGCCGGACCCCACCTCTGCACAAATTTGTGCACTAGGCCTCTAGTCAACCCGTACCGATGCACAGCTGATGACTGCTAGCATGGCAAGGCATCTTCATCATCCGCCATCTCTGGACTGTTTCTCTTCCATCTTGTCAGCGTGTTGCTTGGGGCCACTGCTATTTGGGACTGGAGTAGTTGTCTATCTGCAGCCACAGGTACAGGGTGAGCAGTTCCTTGCTCGGATTCATTGTTGCAGGAATCCACACAGGCTTGGAGAAGGTTTATGGAAATACACAAGCATATCCTTGACCAAAGGTTAATAAAGGGACCCTTCCATAAACCAGGCTTGGGATTTTTTTCATTTTAACCAAACCATTTTCCTTTGGCTTATTCTGACACCAGTATAATTACATGGGTGTCTTGCCATCAGCATTACAAGTGAAAAAATTTTAAAAGTGATGAAGGCTTGATGTAGTTTACTTATAGGATATTTCTCCACTATCCCCCCTTTTTTTGTTTTAACATGCAAGGGGGACAATTTTTTGCTTCCTGTACAATATTTTGGCTTCTGAAAATCCTGCAATGCAGCCTTGATAACTTTTAATTCAATTCTTAACTTTTAATTCAATTCAGAAGTATGATTGGTCTGAATTCATTGCATGATAAGCAGCTTTACTATGAGATGAACCATCAGTAAAAAATAGTTAATGCTCCAGGAATAGGTTCTTGCCTAGTACAACTAAGTTCCCCTGAATATTCACTTATTTCAATTTGACAATTTAAATCAGTCTGAAATAAGGCTTATTTTCTAACTTTATTTGTCCTTGGGTGTGGATAGTAAGTGACACTAATTGGATTTCTGCTATCAGTCTTTGAGTATATTGACATAAGCTTTGTTAGGGAGGCAAAATGCAAATTACTTACTTTTCTTTTTGAGGTCTAATACATTGTTTTTTAACTACAGTTTTCCAGTTATTTGAAGGAAACTCCTTATGTTTTTTCCCCCAGAGTAATTTCTAGGCCACATTTAGGGAGTTTTGTTTAAAAAGTTTTTCCTTTCTTTTAAACAGAGCAACAAACTTGGTTGCTTTTCAGATGCTGGCCAATACTGTAATGCATATATATCAAGTAAATGAATCTCTTTTTTTACTTATGGTGTCTTATTAATGATGAGATTTAATGCTTGAATAATAACTTTTAGTTTATTTTGTAAATAGTAGTGGAAGACATTTTAAAATTTCTCCTTTTTTTTAAAAAAATAAAATATGGAACGCTTCACGAATTTGCGTGTCATCCTTGCGCAGGGGCCATGCTAATCTTCTCTGTATTGTTCCAATTTTAGTATATGTACTGCCAAAGTGAACACTAAAAATTTCTCCTTTTTATTAAGCTTAAAATTTACTTTTAAACAGTATTCTTTCTGGCTAATGCTCATTTGCATACATATTCAAATTTTTACTTTGGCCTTTGTTAGGCCCAATTATTTATAAAAATATTGGCTTCTCATATAACTGAATTTATATGAGACCTTGATTATATTGTTAAAAGCTAATTTATTAAGTAATTAAAGTAGGCATCTTTATTGAAAAAGCAAAGTAAGCAAACTTATACATTTGACCTATGAAGTACAAATGCTGCCCCATCCCCCAGCCTATTTAAAGAGCAGGCTACCTGAGGCTTCTTATCTTAAAATTCCCTTGCTGAATAATCTGGTTTTGCTTAAGAAGTATTCAGCAACTTTGTCTTGCCCTCCTTTACAGGTTGAGGCTTTTATAACATTTAAAATATATGTATATAAATAAAACATAGTTTTATTTTTTATTTGATAAAGCTTCCCACGTGTTTTCAAGTACATTAGATCAGACTAATTTAGTTCAAAAATATTTCTTTTAAGAAGAGAGTAAATCCTTGAATCATTCCAGGACCCTTGAAATGTCTCAAGGCTATCTCTTGGTTAAAGTCTTGAAATTTAACTTGGAAAGACCACCAAATATATATAACCCAAAGATTATATTCTATACTTTTTGTAATTATTCTAAAATATATTAATTAAATTTAAACTGGTTTTTATATTAAAAATTTGGTTCAGACCATAGAATTAATCCTCCTTTTTAAATTAGACCATATAAAATATTATATCTTAGGTTGAAATCTTACTACATGTAGTACACATCAGGACTAAAATGTATTTTGAACTACTAATTTCTCCAGAAAAAACTCAAGATTTATTTTTCTAAAAAATAAATTTCTAAACTTTATGCATTTTATTATCACAACCATATAATTTCTCCTAACTTAATTTGAATTTTAACTCTTAGAAGCCTTAAATTTTAGGTGGCAAGTTAAATACTTAGCAGTTCTTAGATTAGTAATACCTTCATATTTTTAAGGATATCCTAATTATAAAAAGCCAGGGCCATCACGAACAAAACAACCTGAGGAATGACCAAACAGCAGGCTGTGTGGGGCAACCAGGCCGGCAGGGGGGTTAGTGAGAGTCGACCAAATGACTGAACAAGCAGTCTGCGTGGGGCAACCAGGCCGGCGGGGGGGATAGTGAGGGATGACCAAATGACTGAACAGCAGGCTGCATGTGGTGACCATGCCGGCAGGGGGGTTACTGAGGGATGACCAAACGAATGAACAGCAGGTTGTGTGGGGTGACCAGGCCGCAGGGGGAGTAGTTGGGGGGGACCAGGCCGGCAGGGGGGCAGTTGGGGGCGACCAGGCCGGCATGGGGGCAGTAGGGGGCAACCAGGCCAGCGGGGGGCTGTCAGGGGTGACCAGGCCAGTAGGGAAACAATTAAAGGTGACCAGGCCAGCAGAGGGGGGAAGTTGGGGGCAACCAGGCTGGCAGGGGGGCACTAAGGGGCAACCAGGCCAGCAGGAGGGGCAATTAGGGGCAACCGGGCTGGCAGGGGGGCAGTTGGGGTTAACCAGGCTGGCAGGGGGGCAGTTTAGGGATCAGGCCTAAACCAGCAGTCAGACATCCCCCAAGGGGTCCCAGATTGGAGAGGGTGCAGACTGGGCTGAGGCCCCCCCCCCCCCGTGCATGAATTTCATGCACCGGGCCTCTAGTATTTTAAATAAAATACAAGACATATTTAATTAATAGATTCAATTATGTCCTCTAGATTTTTCATATGAGGCAAACTTAGATTGCTATTCCAGCATTTTGTCATTTTAAAATACCTATATATTTCATAAATTTTTATTATTTAATTCAGTAAACTCCAAAGTTATAAGTTACCAAAGACTTTGGAAGCAGGCCTGTAGCCCTTTGAATTTTAAAACTGCCACATTCTTCCTTAGAGATAACATCTAAGGTTACTGCTGTGGGGTTCTCCACTTTTACAGGGAGAAGAGTAACCGGACCCCCACCATCAATATACCTATAGTTATCACTGAAAAGCTCCACTACAGATCCTTCATTTTAGTTACATCTATTTATTTATGTTTTAACAATTTTGAGATTCTAAAGAAAATTATAACCATCTTAGGCATTTACTTTGGCAAATTCTGTAACAGAGATAACTTACTGGCTTTCAGTGGCTTCAATGTTAACCTTGGAATGTGGTCCATTATTATTCAAGAACTTTCCATTATTATGGAAATACTAAGCTTGTTGCCTAAATACAGCCTGTATATTTTCCTTGTGTCATTTTCGCCATCTTTTAGAGAAAAAAACAGTCGGGTTTATTCTATAGCATCCATAAAGAGATTGAGCTCAGTTTAAGAGGCCATCCAAAATCAGGCGGGCTGTGCCTTTCTCTTAAGCCAGCCTTTTTCTCTTCACCAGTACAGAAATCCCAGATCATCCCTAAATTCTGCCAAATTTTAAATGATGGACTGGGAAATAAAAACATGGCAAAAATTAGACTTTTAATAGCACTCTTGAGAGTAGGTGTCCATTTTACAGGATCACCAAAAGACTTATAATTAATGGGCCACGTGTACCGCTCATATTCTTTCTCCCCACACCCACATCCTGTTTGCTTTGGGGAAATTCAGTAAATGGCCTGGCTACATAGGTTTCTTTTCTTATTAAATTAAATTAAAGGCATGCTTAATAGACTAACAATAAACAACAAAGACAAATAAAACAACAATCAACGGACAAGCACCTATAACATATAAACAAGACATAAAAAATTAGAGTTCTTTTCATGGATTTTTTTCAGACGCTTTACATTTGCCTGGGACTTACAGCCAGAATGTAGCCTAGATCTCAGCCTATTGTTCACAGATTTTTTTTTTTAATATATTTTATTGATTTTTTACAGAGAGGAAGGGAGAGAGATAGAGAGTTAGAAACATCGATGAGAGAGAAACATCGATCAGCCGCCTCCTGCACATCTCCTACTGGGGATGTGCCCGCAACCCAGGTACATGCCCTTGACCAGAATCGAACCTGGGACCTTTCAGTCCGCAGGCCGACGCTCTATCCACTGAGCCAAACTGGTTTCGGCTGTTCACAGATCTGATCTTATTCTTCTCTTCATAGCATTTACTGGTGTCTAAAGTTATTTTAGCTAAAATCTGCCTGTCCCAAGTCATCATATGGTAATTTTCAAACAAAGCATTAAAGAGTCCCCCTGTGAGAGGACTGACAGCTCCATCCTCTCTAGCTGCTGAGCCCCACCACACTAGAAGTGGAGGATCTGGGGCCTTTTTAGTTATTACAGACTTTTAATCCCCAATATGAATTAGGCATAAAGTAATTTGAACAAGAACCTACATAGTTAAAGATGACAAGGGCACTCATTTTTCTTGAGCTTGATTTAAGAGAGTACCTTTTGACATTTTAATTATTTTATCCTTGAGCATACAAGCTAAAAATTTACAATGATATTTTTGCCTTTTAATCAAATTCTTCCCCATTATAGCCTGGCTTGAAAAAGACATTCCAGCCCACTTTGGATCACGACTTCCAAAGCGTGGTACAGGCTTTGTGTGCAGTGAATCTTCCCACCTTTTTCAGTGATCCCCACCTTTTCCTGGTAAATTTACTTTTTTCGCTCCAGCGAATCTTCTTCTCCAAGTGTCCCTTTCGCGGTACCAAAATGCTGCAACCTTTTGCAGTAAGGATTCAGGATCTGGAGAAGGGGCTGCACACAAACAAATATACTATACAAGAAATATAAATTTAGAAGGCATGGGGGAACCAGGCAGAGACCTACTCTCTAGTGGAGTGGCTGCCTGAATGTCTAGAGTAGACCCATAGCTTTTTATTTACTAGAATATACATTCGCCCTTTAGTAAAGCAAACATGCATATCAAAGGTAAGGTTTGGTAAAACAGAAAAAGATTATCAGGTTAAGGGATTGCCTTGAGCCACTATTGTCTCAACAGAACAATAGGTACATAGCTTTTAGCCCTTGCTAAAGACCAAGGTCCATCAGCCTTCTGTGTTCCCTACTGCACTTTCATGATAGTGTAGACCAGTGGTCAGCAAACTGTGGCTTGCGAGCCACATGCGGCTCTTTGGCCCCTTGAGTGTGGCTCTTCCACAAAATACCACATGCAG
>NW_005355159.1:5713904-5714474 GCF_000412655.1 Myotis brandtii
CCCAGGGTTCCCACTATAGTTTGACAGTCTGTTCAATGCTGCTCTGCCTCTGTATCCATTTTTGTTCATCAGTCTATAATGGTCCTTATTATCCATAAATGAGTGAGTTCGTGTGGTATTTTTCTCAGCTTCCCAGGGGCTATCTCAGCCTCACAGGGGCTGTCCCAGCTTCACAGGGGCCGTTTCAACCTCACCGGGGCCGTCTCAACCTCACAGGAGCCGTTTCAACCTCACCAGAGCTGTCTCAACCTCACCGGGGCCGTTGCAAGCTCACCAGGGCCGTCTCAACCTCACCGGGGCCGTCACAACCTCACTGGGGCCAATTCAACCTCACCGGGGCCGTTTAAGCCTCACTGGGTCTGATTCAACCTCACCAGGGCTGTCTCGACCTCACCGGGGCCGTCTCAACCTCACTGGTGCAGTCTCGACCTCACCGGGGCCATCTCAACCTCACAGGAGCCGTTTCAACCTCACCAGGGCCATTGCAACCCCACTGGGGCCGTCTCAGCCTCACCAGGGCCATTTCAGCCTCACTGGGCCCCTTTCAACCTCACCGGGGCCGTCTCAACC
>NW_005355159.1:5715260-5715660 GCF_000412655.1 Myotis brandtii
GTGGGGTCCCCGGGAATCACCAGGGCGGAGCAAGGGGCAATGGTGTCTCCACGACTCCTCGCCTCTCCGCGACTCTGCATCTCGCGTCTCCGAGTGCCGGCGAGCAGCTCCGTGAGACAGCCACTCTCGCTTTCTGGCCCGTTGCAAAGCCGTCCCGCCTCTCCCCGTAGGGGTCTGGAACCTTAGAATTCCGCCCCAAACCAGCTTAGTGGACTTGAGAGTCTGCAGCCCCTTCCAATTGAAAAAAAACCGCGCATCCAGTTGCAGCCCGCCTGGCGTGCGACTCTGTACCTCTGTTCTTGGAGCCTCTGCACAACCTACTCAGTCTCAATGCTCTTCTTTCTTTCCTTCCAGTTGTAGAGCTTCCACTGGGCCAGCTTTCCCATGGTTCTGAATGATA
>NW_005355159.1:5715821-5750195 GCF_000412655.1 Myotis brandtii
ACATCTTGGTTCTCCTCTCAAAAGAAATTTCAATTGTTGTACTGCTGATATTTGGCTCTGTTGACTAATGAGTTTGCTGACCACTGCTGTAGACAATGGGTAGCTTCCAGGAAAGTTGATGCCACAGTCTTCTCAGAGAAATAGAAGAATAGGTGGTGCAGGGAAGAATGAGTTTGTAAGAATGAAAGTGCGAATGAAAATAATTCCACACAGCTGAAAAGAATAAAATAGTAAGTAAGGGTAAATTAAAAAAACACACCATCAAATAGCATTTAGGGTTCAGCCAAAGACTGCTTATACAAGTTTGTAATGAAGTCAAGCAACCTGGTTCGATGTTTTTGCTTTTTGTTCTGCCAGCACTATTTACACAGTGTGTGGGCACACGTACAGGAAATTTGGAGCTAGGTTAACTTGAGATGGGAAATAGACTAAACTCCTGAAAAGAAAATCAAGGGTGAGAAGAAGGGAGGAAATTTATGAGAGCAGAGAAATGGTTGAACATGAGGTCCACACTGGATAGAGAAACAATGAAGCCAGTGCGGACCAAGGCATTGAGAGAATAAGGAAGAGTTGAGGAACCAGAAATTGAAGTGCTATTGCAGAGCAGGTGTACAAGGAAAGGGGATAGAAAAAAAGGTAAAAGGTCACTGTCAGAGAAAAGAACTTCAGGGTTTGTAATTTCAGTTCTGCAACAAGACCTGACCAAGTGGGTGGCTGAAGTGGAGAGGAGGAAGACACAGTGAGGCCAGATGCTGGAGAAGTCACTCATCTGAACACTGGAGACAATCCAGATGACCACCAAGGACAGAGTGCTAGGCAAGCCTCAGATTCAGGGGCCAGGATACTTAAGGCATCTGGAGGTATACGCAGCAGGCAGTGTGGCTGGCTGGTGAAGACTTACGAGGGGCCAATCAAATCACTGTCTGTAAGCAGAAATGGAAAGTAGAGAGGTGGTACATTCTCCTGGTGCCAGCATGCAGGAATTGTGAGGCTGTGGGGAGGGATGTTAAAAAGAAAAAAAAAAAGGCTGAGCCCACAAGAGTGAGGACAATGATAACAGCAAGGACTTCCCAGTGCAAGGGGTGGGAGAGTCAGGTTGGGTGAGGAAGTCAGGCCACTCAAATGAAGGCGTTCCCTTCTGAACCTTGAACACCTCTGAGCCTCATAGCATCCCCTCTCCTATCAGCCTTCAGCTGGCTTCCTGAAACTTCAACCTGAGATTTCCTCTTGAAGTTTTCCTCAAGTTACAGGATTTCAGTGGTGGCATCGTTCTCTTTGCCCAAAGGGCCTCCAATGCTCACTTTCTGGATTAAAATAATAGGTTTGAACTCTACAGAAGATCTTTCAAGGAATAACAGGTGTTCAATAAGTAATGGTCTCCCCCGAGGTAATAACTGGATGTACCTGGACAATTGCTACATGACAGGTGGCCCCTTGGCTGGACAAAGGTTCTTGGTAAATTAACTACCAACAGGGAAATGTTGGTGAGGAAAAATTCTCAGAAGGAAAGAATCTAAGAACCAACTGTTCTCAAGCAACTTACTCATTTTTCTTCCTTTTACTTCCTTGTTACTCTCCTCCCCCACCACACCCCACCCCCATCCTAACAGGCTGCAAGGAGGCCATGTTGAGTAGTGGTTTTTTTTTTAATTTTTATTTTCTCTTTATTGCTTAAAGTATTACAAAGGGTATTACATTGTGTCCTTTTTTTTCCCCCGCCCTTGACAATCCCCTGGTTGAGTAGTGTTTATAAGCAGTTTGAGTCTCCAGTGCAACTCTGCACTGGTCCTAGCTCCATCACTCCCCAGCTCCCCAGCAAACTGCATAATTTCTGTAAGTTCCAGTACCTGCACCTCTAAACAGGATGATAATACCATTTACTTTATATAGGGTTTTGTAGCTGTTAAGTGAAATGTGGTTTCAAAGCCTGGCATATGGTGTTTAGTAAATATTAGGTATTATTCCTGATACTAACCATATTAGTATCAGTACTGTTAATATTAAAATATTCTACACACATAAACATATTGTACATATACTAGAGGTCCAGTGCAAGATACCACATGAGACCCAGACTCGCCGCACCGGCGGGACCCAAACTGACTCCCACCCACCAGGCGGGAGGCAGGACCCAGACTGACTCCTGCCACACAGGGCGGGACGCGTGGGACACAGACTGACTCCCGCTGCACGGGGCGAGGGGGGGCGTGCGGAACCCAGAGTCAACTCCCCACCCACCCAGGTGCACACACAGCCCTGCTGACCAGTCTTTGGTCGTTCCATGTTACAGCCTCACAGCCACAGGCCTTTTATTAGTATAGATGTGTATGTATCATATAGCAGGTCCTCAGGGAATGTTTATTGAATGAATGAATGGACGTCCATGCCCTTCTCCAGGGATGCACTAATCTAGTCATGGACATTAGAGATACTGAGAAATTTCTTGCATATGAAAATTGAAAGATATTTGCCCTACAAACACATTTCTCCATTGGACAGAAGAAGCAACTTGGCCACCCCTATTTTGTCTTTATGACTAAGATTTATAAAGTCTGCCACAATTGCCTGCTGCCTGGTTTTCATTACCTGTGCACCAACCACCATTCCGTTCACCCTCCTTCCTGCCCAGGCTCCAGGCCTCCTTTCTGAGAGGCAGTGGCCTCAGGTATTTCTCTCCTCAGGATTTACTCTTCAGCTTCCCCTCTAGCTTCTGGTCATCCTCTCTTCTTCCTTCCTTCACTAAGCTTCTCAGCGTGGTTTCTTCATCCACTGTCTCCACTTCTCCACCTTCTGTTCCTTCTTAAGACTTTCTGAAATCTGGTGCCTAAGTCCACCAATTTATTGACACTGTTCCTTTTAAGAGTTACCCTGATTAATCCATTTTTTTTTTCCTGGAACTAGACTCAAAACTGCATTGCCCTCCTACTTCATTCCTCCTGGGACCACTTATTGTTGGACTACAGCCATTGTCAATGTGGATATCATACTCTTCCTATTTCTGGAGCAAGCGAGTCTGTGCTAATATACAAAGGAAGAAACTAAAAACTTGTTTTAGTCATATAGGCTATATTTCAAATAACAGTATTTTAACACAATAGTAATTATTAAGTATATCTAATAATGTTGAGAATTTTTTTCATGTGCCTATTTGTCATTTTGTTATTTCTTCAGTGAAATATCTACATTTTGTGCCTTTTTTTTTTAGTTTTTGCTTTCTTACTATTGATTTTTGAGATTCCTTTATATATTATCAATATGTATAACCAGATATGTGATTTGCAAATATTCTGTTAGGCTGTAGCTTATATTTCAATGTTATTCAAAGAAGCCGTTAATTTTGGTGAAGTCTAATTTATCCATTTTTTTAATGGCTTACATGTTTAGGACAATATCTAAGAAATTGTTCCCTAACTGTAGGTCACAAAACTTTTCTTCTATGTTTTATTTTAGAAGATTTAGTTTTAGGTTTTACATTTAGAGCCATTTTTAACATAATGCAAGGTGTAGATTGAAGTTTTTTGTGTTTGCATATATTCAATCATTCCAGTGCCATTTGTTGAAAAACAAGCTTTTCTCCATTGAATTGCCTTTAAAAAAAATAAAATAAAAAGAACAGAAATCATTAACGTTTATTGCTTTATACTTTACAAATTCTTATCTATACATCTGAGAGCCCTTTATAATCCTTTCTGGTAAGTCTTTCAACACATTGGCACCTGTTCAATTTGTAACAATAGTCAGTGACCTTAGTTCCTGTTGTAGACTGAGATCCAGCTTCCTATGACTCCTGGGATGACACCTGGGAGTAATGGGTAAGCTCTTTCAGCTTTTAGGTCCTGCTCTACTCATTTGTAGATATGGTAGTTAGTTCAAATTGCGTAAAAATACACAGAAGTTCAGCATTCACAATCAAGAAAAATGGTAACTGCTGGGGACCTGCTGAGTATTAAGTCCTGCTCCTGTGGTCTCCCTTCAGACCTCCCCAAAGGGCATCCTAGGCCTCAGTACAGAGCCAAGGATGGAGGTTAGAACACAAGGCCACTCTGCAGACCTCAGCCCTAGTACTCAATCCCTGAAAACCCATTTGATGTGGAACAATTGACATTTACCAAGGTTTCCCATTCCTCTTGGTTTTAAATCTCTCTCTCTCTCTCTCTCTCTCTCTCTCTCTCTCTCTCTCTCTCTCACACACACACACACACACACACACACACATCCCAAATGTTCTGTGATCAAGTGAGGAACAAATTTTTCAACTCCCAGTCCCTCTCCGCTGGAATTCAGATCTGTATATTTCTCTGCCCTCAGATGTCTCATGCACGTGGACTTAAAATGTCTAAAGTTAGGCTCTTGATATCCCTTCCATTAACCAGCCCTCCTCCCAACCAAATCAGCTTCTCTTCCAGGTCGCTCTTCAGTAAATGGTTCTTTTTTTTTTTTTAATTAAATCTTTATTACAGTTGTTCCTCTTTTTTCCCCCCATAGATTTTTTATTATTGATCTTATATTCTGCACTCTAGCTAAACTTTTTTTAATTCTAGTACCTCCTTATGGATTCCTTCATATTTTCTACAGATAGGATCATGCCATCTGCAAATAAAAAGTTTTATCTCTCCCTTTCCAACCCGGTTTCTTTTCTTTCATAGGTATTTTATATATTAAAAAGCAAATACCTACATATGTTTTATACCCTTTTTCACAAAAATGGCAGCATCCTTTACATTGTGTAGAGTTTATAATCTATCTTGAGAATCAGTCTGTTTCAGTACCTAAAGTGTTGCTGCTGCTTTTTCTTTTTTCTTTTACAGTTGCAGAAAAGGTGTAGTGTTTGCTGGTCAGTCACATCTTCACCACCCTTTCTGAGCTTATACTTTTTTTTTAACATAATAATCTCATAGTTTTATATTTGTTTTTTACTGTTTAGAATGTAAATCATTTGTTCTTTCTAACACTTTGATAATTTCAGATATGTAGTTTCCCTTTCTAGATGGGAAACTGGTGTAGAGAGGTTATGGCTTACTCGAGTAGAAACAGTGAAGGGAAGATCTGAGACTGGCGTAGGTCTTGGGCTTCAGACCCAGAGCTTTTTCTACTGCATCCAAGTTTCTGCCATTCCTCCTGCCTAACGTGTGGGACTTTGCAATTAACCTTTGTTTGATTTGGCCTATTATTCCTGTTATTTGGGATTGTGGCAACTATTTAGGCCCTCCCAGATGTGCATTGTAGGGGAGATCTGCTTCCCATATCTCTAATACACTGATATGTGAAATGTTAAGGAATAGCCAGAGTAAACCAAGTGACTGCCGCTCAGAAAGCGCTGAGTAAATGTTTGTGTTGAATGCGAGATCTGTCGCTCAGTAATGGCCTCTTGCTGTGTTGATAAGAATATTATATTACCATTCAGCCCATATTACTCCATTTTGCCCTCAAAGATGTCATGAGAATTTCTGTCATTTGTTCAAATCAAGTACTTACTACAATTCTTTTGTCTGCCAGTTAGTGACCATGTCTGCTAGGGGAAACGAGGCTAACCTGGCAGGGCTTGCTCTGCCTGCCTTACAAGCCCTCGTTGAAGTTATCAGATTGGTGATCCATTCTAAAATATTTCAGGTCATTAGTTTTAAACCCACCAATTACAACATTTCCTGGCCCCGGACATCTAACATAGCTCCCTTCTCCAGGATTCTGTTGCTAAGTTTCCTGAAGTCCCTGGAATGTAGTTTAGTTTATCTAGCTCAGGGGAGCAAGTACCTGCAGTTTCCTTTCCTGACTTGGTCTTCAGTTTACCTCTACCAAACCTGCTTAAGGAGATGAGCAAGATGTTCCTTCCCTCCCAGTGAGATTCAACTCATCGTCTGGGTCAGGGCCACTCCCCAAGGGGATTGTTGCGATAGGCAAGTTTAAGAAATACTATTTTATACTGTATTTATTCAACTACAGTTTGATAATATTTTTGTCACCCACTAATATTCCACCATCACCTTAAATCCATGAATTTTTCCAACCTTCATTGCTCTCCTTGCTCTGAACTTAACTAAAAAGGCCTTTTGGGCTTTTTAATGCTTTTTGCAGCACTCATTCAGGACTTCTCAGGGGCCTTTCAGCTCTGCAGCGTTTACCCTCATCTGAGTGTCTGAGCCTGATCTTAGAAAGCACTCTGCTGCTCATCGCTCTCTGTAATTACCCCTGGCCCTCTCCTCTCTCATCAAAACTTAGGCAGGTGTCCAGTCAAAATTTCATTCTGAAGACTGACCAGGCTGACTTTTGGCTAGCACCTTCTTCCATTTTCTCAAGTCCTAGGAATATACCCAGTTTGTCTGTTTGTCTGTCTGTTGTCTTACCTTCAGGAAACAGCTCAAGCCCTTATTCAACCACAGCAGCATTCTCCTCCCTGTCATAAATCCTGTGGTAGCATGCTCACACTGTCACAAGCTTCATCTCAGCAGTTTGAATTGGATAAGAAAGGGCTCTTCTTTGGTTGGTGACTGTTTTCTTATTCTGTGGGTAATTGTGCCATTGACTGCAGGTAATGACAACAGGGTCTCTCTTGTTTTTTCTAGGTGGTAAACCGTATGATTTCTTCTGACTTGTTTTGTCTTCTACCCGTAATTTCTGGAGCTCAAACTCTTACCTCTGCACTTTACTTCCGCACCTCCTCTGAGTCTCAGTGTGCTTTTCTCTTTCCTTCTAGTTGTAGAATTTCCACTCAGCCAGCCTTCCTGTGGTTCTGGGTGATGTCCGTTTTGTCTTTTAGTTGTATTTTTGAAGTGGTTGTGCGAGGCAGCAATTTCTGGTGTTTACCTACGCTGCCATCTTGGTTTCTCAGTAAATGGTTCTTATGAGAAACCCAGGAGTCATCATTGACACCAACTTAGATATTCCCCAAAGCAGAAGTATTTTGTAAACATTAAGTTGAATAATATAGACAAATTGTTTGACATAAAAGTAGGTGCTCAATGTCTAATATTATCTTGTTAGGATCTATATCAAAGGGCTGTTAGGCAAAGGGGTGTCACTGCTGTACCTACATCTGTTGCCACATTTGTGGGACCTCTCACAGTAAAATTTTAATTTGGATTCTTTATTCTTTTATATTATTGATTTTTTTACAGAGAGGAAGGGAGAGGGATAGAAAGTTAGAAACATTGGTGAGAGAGAAACATCAATGTGCCCTACTGGGGATGTGCCCGCAACCAAGGTACATGCCCTTGACTGGAATCGAACCTGGGACCCTTCAGTCTGCGGGCCGACACTATCCACTTAGCCAAACCGGTTAGAGCTGGATTCTTTATTCTTTCTTAAATTTCTCCAACGGGATTACATCATAAAGCAGTTTTCCTTTTTAACTTCTTATTTGGACAATTTTAGGCTTACAGAAAATTTGCAAAATTAGTACAAAGAATTCCCTTATATCCTTCACTGAGATTCCCCAAATATATTTTGTTTGCTTTCTGAACCATTTGAAAGTCAGTTACAGACATAGTGCCTCTTTACCACTAAACATTTCA
Source organism: Myotis brandtii (assembly GCF_000412655.1). NCBI lineage: Eukaryota > Metazoa > Chordata > Mammalia > Chiroptera > Vespertilionidae > Myotis > Myotis brandtii. The sequence continues at coordinate 5,723,330 of NW_005355159.1, forward strand.
ATTTGTATTTGCTAAATATAGAACATTTTCTTAAATTACCATGATACAATTACTAAAATCTGAAGATTGACATTGATACAATGCTAGTGTGGTGGGGTGTTTTTTTTAGCACAGAACTTTTTATTCAGAGAAAGAGGCAAAGGGTTGGAGCAAGCCTCCCTCCCCATAAATCCTAATCTTGTTCTGACAAAAGTTGGTGGCTAGTCCGGCAGGTTTGGCTCAGTGGTTGAGCGTTGACCTATGAACCGGAGGTCACAGTTTGATTCCTGGTCGGGTGCATGCCAGGGTTTCAGGTACAAACCCCTGCAGTGGGCATGCAGGACACAGCTGATCAATGATTCTTTCTTGTTATTGATGTTTCTGTCTCTTCCTCTTCCTTCCTCTCTGAAATCAACTAAGATATATTAAAAAAATACGAAAGTTGGTGGCTAAGCAGAATATTACATGGTCAACAGTCACCACAGAGAGGCTACTGTGTCATTGGTGTGAGGACACAAGGCCCAGGGGTAGACAGGTTATGTGTGGGTAACACATAACCCTGGCTGTGGCCCAGTCCAGCCCCTCCCAGAGTGGGGTCTGAAGTGGCTGAGGTCTAGTATGGAGATGGGCTCAGCGAGGAGAAAGGGCTTGGTCTGTGTGCAGGTAAAATGCCTCCCCACCAACCAATCCGAAAAGAGAACAAGTCAAGATTCAAATGTTTATGATCTAATCTATAGATCTTATTTACATTTTGCCAATTGTCCTAATTAAGTCCTTAGCAAAAGAAAATTCTAGATCAGTGATGGCGAACCTATGATACGCGTGTCAGAGGTGACACGCGAACTCATTTTTTTGGTTGATTTTTCTTTGTTAAATGGCATTTAAATATATAAAATAAATATCAAAAATATAAATCTTTGTTTTACTATGGTTGCAAATATCAAAAAATTTCTATATGTGACACGGCACCAGAGTTAAGTTAGGGTTTTCCAAAATGCTGACACGCCGAGCTCAAAAGGTTCACCATCACTGTTCTAGATCATGCACTGCATTTAGTTGTCACAGCTCTTTCAACCCCTTCGATCTTAAACATTTCCTCAGTCTCTGCATTTAATGACATTGATATGTTGGAGAGGCAGGTGGTATTTTGTAGAATGTCCCTTACCTTGGATTATGTCTGAAGTCTCCTCATCATTGGATGCACATCAGGTGTTGTATTAGGAGCACAAAAGTGACTTTGTGCTCTGCTCAGTAATGATACTGTTTTAAAATGAAATCTGTTGGATAGACAAAAGATTACCCAGCAATGCAAACAGTAGAAATTGCCTAGTCTCTCAGACTGGAAGAGTTGGAAAGACTACTCATGGATTTTGAAGGGCTTGTCACTCAGGACTGAACATCTATTCAAAGGATCTGGGAGACTTCTAAGAGAATCCATTTAATTTCTAGCATTATATAACTCAGCTAGGGATAAAAACCAGATCTATGAGTTAAATAAAATAGAAAATGCTTTTCTATGTTCCTTAGAATTATACTTTCAACTCATAAAAGTGTTAAAAAGGTAGAGATTGCAAGCACATGTTCTGGGGTGGGGAGATGTGTCAGCCTAGGCTGTGAATGGCTGAACATGAATTAGAAGCATCTTTAGGCTCTATTTCAAAATCTTAGACTTGTAATTATGCAAATAAGTGTATGCTACTCTCTATTTAGAATAGGTACATTTAATGTGCAAGCACTAGGCCCATGCAAGCATACCAGTGTGCTTATGCACATTTGTGCACATATACATCTAATCAGTGAAGAAAATATTACTATACAATGGCAGGTGACTTTTGAGTGATTTGATTTGATTTTTTAAAACATGTTTTTGATTTCAGAGAGAGGAAGGATGAGGGAGAGAGAGAGAGAGAGAAATATCAATTATGCCTCCTGAATGCCTCCTACTGGGGATGGAGGCCACAAACCAGAAATATGCCTTGACCAGGAATCAAACCATGACCTCCTGATTCATGGGTCAATGCTCAACCACTGAGCCACACCACCAGGCTTGAGTGATTTTTATATGTTTAACAAACAGTAAGAATGTTAAATAAGGTTGGCATTTTTTAGTAAGTTCAGACAATTAAAAGAGTCCTTAGAGAGCAAAAAATAAATAAAAATTAAGTGGGAGAAAAAATCCTATGCCTATTTTTATTGAACCAGGATAAGTTACCTCCCAAAGATATTCATTTGATTTGAAATGTTGCCAATAGATAAAACAATGATTTATGTTCCAACTTCTGGGAAATTGTCAAGTTCGAGGCTTATTACAACATCTGGAGTTAAGTTTCCATCAGTGATACCAGTAACATGACAGTAATCAGCTTTTTATTATTATGATAGTCATTATCAACTCAGTAGCAATATAACATTGATTTAAGTTGGCACAGTCTCATTTATCTAGAATAAAATTAAAGGTAACATTTCCTCCTCCCACTCCCCACTCCCAGCCAAACCATATTCTTTCTTCCTTTTTTCAAGCTACAACAAATGAGAAGGTGATATTGGAACTTTTCTATACATTTTTTAAAATCCAGTTATGTCATTAGGTCAAAATTTATTCACCCAATTTCCTACACCATTTCCAGGCACAACTGCTTTTACAATTATGTTAATCAAGATTATGGCACATAATCAAGCTCAAAGAAAGATAAGTTATATGACATGTAATTTTAGTGTAATTTTATTCCATAGTTATGAGTTGATTGCTTAAAATTTAATTATCCATTTGATTGTTGCCAAATGGAAGGGGGGTGCAGGGAAGGTGAAAGTGAAGGGATTAAAAGGTACAAATTGGTAGTTACAGAATAGTCATGGGGATGTAAAGTACAGCATAAGGAATATAGTCAATAATCTATACTAATAATAGAGGAAGGTGCAAATTGTCCGGAACACCGTCACAGTAACGGCCAGCAGGCTGCTTGGGGCAACAAGGCCAGCAGGAGGTTTAGTGAGGGATGACCAAACGACTGAACAGCAGGCTGCGTGGGGCGACCTAGCTGGCAGGGGGGGGGGGCAGGTAGGGGCGACCAGGCCAGCAGGGGTGGCAGTTAGGGGTGATCAGGCAGGCAGGCAAATGAGCAGTTAGCAGCCAGTGGTCCTGGATTGTGAGAGGGATGTTCAACTGCCAGTTTAGGCCCAATCCCCGGAATCAGGGGTCCTGAATTGGAGAGGGTGCAGGCTTGGCTGAGGGGAACCCACCTCATGCACAAATTTCATGCACCAGGCCTCTAGTATTCTAATAACTATGTATAATGTCAGATGGGTATGAGATTTATCAGGATGATCACTTAGTAAGTTATGTAATGTCTAATCACTGGGTTGTACACCTGAAACTAATATAATATTGTATGTAAACTGTGGTTGGAAAAAATTTTTAAATGATTAAAAATAAATAAAAAAATAAATAATTTATGTGTAGTAAATATAGAAAATTTCCATTAAATAGAACTTTTGGTAAATGAGGCCACATCTGGTTTTCTAACCTTTTTGTATAAAGAAATCACTGTGTTAACAATGCTATACACCAAGTAGAAATTAATAGGATAACTTCCAATAGTGCTTGCCAATTTCCCTGGTATAAATACTCCTATCATACCCCATTTCAAGTTACTGATGGTTTAACAATCAGCTCACAAATTTTCTTTACAGAAAATGTAATAGGTTCTTGTAAGTGGTGTGAACAGGCTCCAGAACACCACCAATTCTGAAGAAAATATCTGCATTGAAGTACAGAGAGAGACAGAAGATGAAAAATGAAGATGAGAGGTAAGAGAAAAAAGGGTACAGTGAAGTCCCAGAGGGAGAGGAGAGAGACAATGGGGTTGAAGCAAACTTCACCAAGAAATTACCTGAAATACTCTAAAACTGATAAAAGACTTTAATCTACAGATTTGAGAAGTATTGTCAACCCTAAGCAGAATAAACAGACACCTTTTTTAGACATATGGTAGGAAAACTGCAGAGGACTAATGGTGAGGAGAAAATCCTAAAATCCAGAAGCAACAAGAGGACAACAATTTTCAAACAAAAATTAGACTAAGAGCTAACATTTCAACCTAAATAATAGAAACCAGAAGATGATGAAAAGATATCACCATACTTCTGAAAGAATAAACTGTCAACCTAGAATTCTATAACTAGTGAAATTATCTTCAAGAATAAAAGTAAAATAATTTTTAGACAAAAACTAAGAGTGTTACTGGCCAACTGCACTAAAGGAAACATTAAAGAGTGGTCTTCAGGCTGGAGAAATGGATCCCGTGTAGAAGTGCAGATATGAAGGAAAGAACAAAAACAAAACAACAAGTCTAAGAATATAAAACATAACAGCAGTATCTTGTGGGGGTTAAAATACACATAGAACCAAATTATTTGACAACAATTGCAGTTAAGCAGGTGGAATGTAAATGAACTCAAAGAACCTCAAGGTCCTAAGATTATCAGCAAAAGAATAAAAGCACCAATAAACATTAGCTTTCCAAATTGATATGTAGAATCAACATATGATTTAGATTAGGATTAGCAATCAATCCTAATCTAAATCATAACTGCCTTTTTTGTAGAAATTATCAAATTGATTCTAAAATCCATGCAAAAGACTCATATTAGCCAAAACAACTTTGAAAAAGAACGAAGTTGAAGTGCTAACACTATCTTATTTCAAAACTTATGAAACTAGTCAAAACAGCATAATATGGCATAAAGATAGACAAGAAGATCAATGGAACAGGATAGGGTCCAGAAAAACCAACATACATACAAACTGATATAAAAAAAATACAATGTGCCAAGCCAATGCACTGAAGAAAGGAAAATCTTTTAAATTAATGATCCTGAGATAATTAAAGATATATATTAAGAGAAAAAAAACTTGAACACCTACCTCAAATTAACTCAAAAAAATCAATCATAGAACTAAAAGAACAATCTAAAACTATCATGTTCAGAGCAAATCATGAAAGAAAATCTTTGTGACCTTGCCTAACACAATAACTTCTTAAATATGGCATTGAAAACACAATATATAAATGAAAAAAAGATAAATTTGACTTCATCAAAATTAAATATTCCTGCTTTTTACAAGACACTGTTAAGAGAATGAGAAGACAAGCCACAGACCAGAGAGAAATCTTTACAAAGAATATATATTCAGGAAATATAAGAAAGTCGCAATTAGAAAATAAACAATACAATTTAAAAGTGGGTTAAAGATTCAAATAGACACTTCATGAAAAGAGATATGAGTGTCAAAAATAAAGCACATGAAAAGATGATCAACATCATTAGTCATTAGAGAAATGTACATTAAAACCACAAGATACCACTACACACCTATTAAAATGGCCAAAATTAAAAAGATTGGCCATACCAAGTATTGCTAAGAATGTGGAGAAATTGGAGTTTTCACTCTGCTAGTGGGAATAAAAAATAGTACAACTACTTTGAAAAACAATTTGGCAGTTTCTTAAAAAGTTATACACTTATAATGTAATGGAGCCATTTTACTCCTACGTATTTACCCAAGAGAAAGGGAAATGAATGCCCATAACAATGACTTGTGTGTGAATGTGTATAATAGTCTTTCTAACAGTGTGAAAAACAAACTGGAAACCCAAGTGTCTATCAACAGGTAAATGGCTAAACAAATAGAAAATGCCAGCTAATCTATAGTGACAGAAAACAGATCCTTGGTTGCTTAGGGAGGGGAGATGAGGGGCGAGGGGGAAAGGAGGAAGGGAATACAAAGGAGCAGGAAGAAACTCGGGAGATGGTGAATATGTTCATAATCTTGATCGTGGTGATGGTTTTACAAATGTACACATATGTCAAAACTTATTAAATTTGTACACTTTAAATACGTGGGGATTATTTTATGTCAATCATACCTCAATAAATCTGGGTTTGTTTGTTTTTAAAAAAGCACTGTTTTGAGGTACCATTTATTGCTCATTAGATTTAAAGGCATTAAAGTGTGACAGAACCACATCGATGGGACTGTGCAAAAACAGTTGTTTAGGTAAGGGGCTGCCTCTATGGAGAGCTATTGGACAGTAATTACCAAAGTAACAAATGCATCTTCTCTCTGACCTGTAATGCTGCTTTTCATCCTACAGAAGTACTGAAATATCTATAAAATGTGTTAGGACAAAATTATTTACTGAAGCATGGTTCGCAATAGCAAAGCAGTCGACACAACTTCAATAGGGTCTAATTAAAGTTAATTAAAATGAATTATGGTAAATTCATATAAAAAGGGGAAGAAACCCTTTATATACTACTAATAAAAAGATCTCTAAGATATATTTTTAAAGGACAAGTTATAGAACAGTATGCATAATATATGAAAAGACTAGCCTCAGAGGTGGAGATGATATTTATAACATATATGGCAAAAACATTCTTTTTTCAAGTGAGAAAAAAGACAAGAAACAAAGGGGAGGCGGAAATGATAAGAGACAGACATGTACAAAGTAGGATATCTAAATGGCCAACAAACTTGAAAAATGTGCTCAGCTTCCTAGTAATCAGAAAATGCAAATTAACACCACCTTGAGCTAGTATCACAGACCTGCTGTATGGCTAAAGTTTAAGACTAACAACGTCAAGTGTTGGTAAGGATGTCACGTAACAAAACCCGCCTACACTACACTGGTTGGAGTATGAATTGTTACAGTCGCTTTGAAAACAGATTGACAACATCTACTGAAGTTGAAGATATTCATATTCTACAACTCAGCACTTCCACTCCTGCATATATAGCCAACAGAAATGTGAGTGCATGTTCACCAAGATGCTCCCAGCAGCCTTATTTTTAATAATCCCTATAAATTCTGCTCGTAAAATCTCAATGTGGGGGAAAGAGATCTGACACATCACTGAGCAATTCTGACACCGGTTGGTGTCCAAAAATTCAACTCAATTCTGATACTATCCACCTGGAGACAGAATCAGATTCCACAGATTAAGGGCTCCATCCCACAAGACTGCCTTCCACAAGCCCTGGTTGTTATCTGTGCTTCTAGCCAAATGGCCATAAATCAGAGGTTCTCGCAACCCCCTCCTTTAGTTCGATTCAGTTACTGGCTCACACAACTCAGGAAATCCGTTTCCTCACTAGATTCCTGGTTTATTACAAAGGATATTTATCAACAGCCAGATAAAGAAATGCATAGGGCAAGGTCTGAACAAAGGAACTCTGTCCTCATGGAGTTTGGGGACTGACACGGTGGCACATGGAAGTGTTCCGGCTCTCCAGTCTGGAAGATCTCTGAACCACTCCTTTGTGTGTGTGTGTGTGTGTGTGTGTGTGTGTGTGTGTGTGTGTGTGTGTTTTACGGAGGCTTCATTACACAGGCATGGTTGATTAAATCACAAGCATTGTGATAGATTCAACCTCCAGCCCCTCTCCCTTCCCTGGAGTTCAGTGGGTAGGACTGGAAGTTCCCACCCTCTAATCACACGGTTGGGTCTCCTGGCAATCAGTCCCATCCTTAGGTGCTTTCCAAAAGCCACCTCATTAACATAACCCAGTTATGGTGGAAAGAGGCTTGGGATGAAAAACAAGACACTCATTTTGCCTTTATGGCTCTGAAGCTACTGAGGACTGGACACCAAATATTATAACAAGATACTTGCATTGTTCTTATCACTCAAGAAATTCAAAGGGTTTTGGGAGCTATCAGCCAGGAACCGTGGACAAAGACAAAATATATATAAGAAATCATATCTGAATGACTATATGTATTTCTTATAAATCACAATTACACCCCCCCCCTCAAACTGGAATAAACACACAAATGTTCACCAGTAGTAGAATGGATATATAAATCATAGCATATTCACACAATGGAATAATATACCCAGCAATAAAAATGAACAAATTATAGCTACGCACAACATGGATGAATCTAACAAATCAAATGAGCAAAGAAGCTCAATACAAAATGTATATGTAATATACAAATCCAGTAACAGCACAAACACCAGCATGTAGAGATATAGACCTAGGTTAGTGGTCGGCAAACTCATTAGTCAACAGAGCCAATATCAACAGTACAACGATTGAAATTTCTTTTGAGAGCCAAATTTTTTAAACTTAAACTATCTAGGTAGGTACACATTGTTATTAACTCAATTAGGGTACTACTAAGGCTTAGGAAGAGCCACACTCAAGGGGCCAAAGAGCCGGATGTGGCTCGCGAGCCGCAGTTTGCCGACCACGGACCTAGGTGATATAAAGCCAGGAAGTGATGATCGTAATCAGGACAGTGGTGCCTTTGGGGAAGGAGGGGATGGACAGGAGAGGGCTCGTGGGGTGATGCAGTGTTCTGTTTCTTGACCTGCATGGATGATGGCTTCACAGTGTTCACTTTATAACTTACTGAGCAAAGCATTATGTGTTCTGCTTTTCTGTGTGGTATATTTCATTGTAGAAATTTAAGGTGCACAGTGAAAAGTCCTGCTGCCACTCATTCCTTCCCTCCGCCACCAGTTCCCACATTCTCTGATGAAACACCACCTCTATTAGTTTCCTATGTATCCTTCCAGAGTTATTTTCAAATACATACTAGTATACAACCACATATCAATTTATATTCTTACTAGCCCTTCTTTTACACAAGATAACAGTATACTGTTCTCCACCTTGACGTCTGTTGGTTGGTTGGTTAAGTTTTGTTTGTTTGCTTTGCCTTTTAGTTAACAAGAGATCTTGGAGATCTTTCCAAATAATTATTCTCTTCTGCAGCTGCCTAGTTTTTCTTTCTGTCTGTGTGCCACGGCTAGTCCTCCACTGAAGGACATTTGGGTTATGTCTAATCTTTTGCTATTGCAAAGAATGTTACCATGAATAACACTGCATGTGCATAATTTCACATGAACGATACGCATATATATCTGTAGGAACAAGCCCCTGAAATTGAATTGCTGTAACAAAGAGTGTGTGCATTTGTAACTTTGATAGATGTTGCCCATTTAATACCAATTTTCTTTTCCACCAGCCATATATGAAAACGCCTATTTCTCCTATAGCGTTGGCAATGATGTGTGCTATCAAATCTGGGAATTTCTGTCCATCTGGTTTCTCAGCACAGTGTTAATTTACATTTCTTTTATTATGTGTAAGGTTGAGCCCCACCCTTGCATAGAACCATTTTTATTTCCTTTTATGTGAACTGTTTGTTCATATTCTTTGCACTTCTTTGAGTTTTAATCCTGTCCTTCTTGGTTTCTAGGAATTCCTTTCACACTAGGGAGATTAGCCCTTTGCCCTTACTCTGCGCTATGAGTTGCACCTATTTTTCTCCAGGTTGCTTTCTGTCTTTTCTTATGGGGTATGTTTTGTCCTGCCAATTGGAAGGGTTTGTTTTGTTTGTTTTTAACGTGGCCAAACTTATCGTTTTGGACTCTATTCGAGTTGTATTTAGAAAGGTCTATCCCTACTCTCAGCATATAAAGGAATTCTCCCATGTTTTCTCTTAGTTCTTTTATGACTTCAGTTTTACATTTAAATTTTCCATTTCTTTGGAATTTATCTCTGCTAACAGTGTGAGATGTGAATCCCATTTAATACTTTCCAGATTATAACCTACTATTTCCTTACCACCTATTGAACAGTCCATTGTTGTCTACTAGTTTTGCTTAGTATTTTAATTTGAATCTCCCAACAGCAAGAAGAGATTACTTCAAGTTATCCTCATTCTGTGTCCTTAAAGTGCCAAAGATATCAATAGTATCTCTGTCTGCCATGAGCCCTGCTTTAAGTGAAACGAAGGAGAATCACATTGGTTCCCCTGTTAAATATCAGGAAAGGTGTAACCAGAGTAATAGACCAGCCTCCAAAGCCCTACGAGTAAAAAGTCAGTACTGTGTTCCTGGCTTCTAGATTAGTCAACAAAGGTTGCATCTTCCTTTCACCAAAAATCCTGGTTGGGAAAAGGGGAAATGATTAAGAAGTACAAATTGGTAGTTATAGTCACGGGGATATAAATGACAGCATAGGGAATACACTCAATAATCCTAATATATATATAAAGAGCTAGGTGTCTTCACGACCGAACGGGCGACCGGTCACCATGAAGTGCATGGAGCACCTCTCAGTCCCCCCCTTCCCCCAGCCCCCGAGCCACTCACAATGGGGAGGGCTGGTGGCGGGACAGGACTGGGGACTGTTGAGCAGCAGTGGCTGTGAGCTTAGCGGAGCAGTCAGCTGGGCGGCAGTGAGTTTCGAGAAGTAGTTGCTGGGCGGGGGAGTTTCGCAGAGCATCCAGCAGTGAGCTTCGCAGGGTGGCAGCAAGCTTCACGGAGCAGTCAAGGGGTGGGGGTAGCCTCACAGAGCAGTCGAGGGTCAACAAGCATCGCAGAGCATCCTGGGGCGAGGAGCTTCACGTAGCGTTGCAGGGTGGCAGAGGCCATGCGACAGAGGCCAGGCTAGGCCTAGGGACCCTAACGGTGCATGATTTCATGCGTGCTAGGCCTCTAGTCTATATATATATATAAAAGCCTAATATGCAAAGTGTCCCCTCGGGAGTTCAACCGACTGGGAGTTCAATCGCTCGCTATGATGTGTGCTGACCACCAGGGGGCAGTGCGGAACAAAGGAAGACCCCTGCTGGCAGCCTCTAGGGACCCTACCCGTGCATGAATTTCATGCACTGGGCCTCTAGTATTGTAATAACTATGTATGGTGCCAGGTGGGTGCTGGAAATATCAGGGGGAACACTTTGTGATGTAAAGTACATGATTGTTTAACCACTATGCTGTACACCTAAAACTAATTCAAAATAATATTGTAGATATTAAATAATATTATATCTTTGGTGTTTTTTTGTTGTTGTTGTTGTTTTTAAAAAAGCTCTGGTTGGCCCTAACCGGTTTGGCTCAGTGGATAGAGCGTCGGCCTGCGGACTGAAAGGTCCCAGGTTCGATTCCGGCCAAGGGCATGTACCTTGGTTGCAGGCACATCCCCAGTAGGGAGTGTGCAGGAGGCAGCTGATGGATGTTTCTCTCTCATCGATGTTTCTAACTCTCTATCCCTCTCCCTTCCTCTCTCTGAAAAATCAATAAAACATATTAAAAAAAAAAAGCTCTGGTTATAAAGTTCTAAGTTCTTTCTAAGATTTTGTTAATCAAGAAGCTGGCTTAAAATACCAAATAACTCATTCAATTTATTCTTGCATTGCATTCCTCTTTCCTCCCACTGAATTACTTTGCCCATCAAAATACAATGGTCACATATTTCAATTGAAAAGACATTATTAACCAAGGTTGTAATGATATTATGAATACACTTTCCCACTGAATTTCATGGACACAACCATAGTAACAAAGGCATATAAACAGGATCAGAGGTACAGATTGGAAAAGAGTACAAGAAGAACATAAATTATAAAGACAGCAGAGAGCCAGATGGTTTATTTTCTTTAAAAAGTTCTTTTCTCATTTATTTCCCTCTCCCTTCTTTAACCCACAATGTTGACTACCTTCAATGGGGCAACCCCCTGCTAACCCCTGCTTAGGTGTGGGTAGATCTCATTTGGAGAAATTCTGAAATAAACAGACAGCTCAAGGGAAAGGATTTCCTCTCAGTGGTGTGGTACAGTTGGAAGAGCATTGGGAGAGGAGTCCAGAACTTGGGTTCTGCTCTTTATCTATGAATAACCCAGGACAAGTCACTTAATCCTTCTCCAAACCCCAATTTCCTATTCTGTAACGTATCTTCCATCTGTCCCCACAATTAGGTTAAGGGTCAAATGAGCTAATATGTACAGAAAGGCTTTTCAAAGTACACAGAAATATGATTCAGACTGTCAGGTGGAGAAAAGAACAAGTCATAGGCGCCACTCCAACACCTTCCTGTTACCACAGAAAATGCTGACGTGAGGGGGTCTGACAACCTCAGCCCGGGGCAGTGTTGGAGTTAGAACCCTGACCTCTCGATGCCAAGGTCAGTGCTTTTCCAAGCTGCCAACAGGCCACCAACAGTCGGCAATAAGGCTAGAGCATCACTCAGTCACTGGTGTGGCACGGCCTGGGTGTGGCATGGCCTGGGTGTGGCATGGCCTGCAAGCGTCACCAACTGTGTGTGCCCTGAGCCAAGGCTTTCATTCCCTCTGGGCCCTGGTTCCCTTATCAAACCAAAATGGTTGGGCTGGGCAGATTCCATGTGCTCTTCAGCAATTGTGTGTTCTAAAGTGTTATCGCAATGCAAATTTACAGACATACACACATACCTTCTACCTATTGCACAAGCCACCAAACAGGCATTGGGTTATATGAATTCCCAACCCCGCCCTCATCTTCCAGGACTGCACAGCCTTCTGATCAAGTCAAATCTAAATTCCTTTGCTTGACACTCAAGATCCTACGACCACCAATCTGCCTTTCTAATTTTATCACCAACTCACCTGAACCTCTTAGCCCACTGTGCTCCTCACTGTCCCCAAATATTCCTGCCACCTTCCCACCTGTCTGTGCTTTTGTCAATGCTGTTTCGGAGTTGCCATTCTTTCCCCGTTATTATCAACACCCTGCCTGTCTTTGGGGTGGGAGGATGGTGGGAAGGATCCCATTCTTCCAGCCTACCCCGTGCACATGGAGTGAGCAGCTATAGGGGACAAGGTACAGGATCTGCTTTCTCTGTGTCACCACAGTGCTGAGATGTGACCTCTGTAAACTCAGCAAGGGCTCCCCCACCAATGCTTCTACTTCTGAGTATATTTTAAAGTTGTTTGTTTGTTTTTATGGTTGGGAAAAAAGGGTCCAGAGATGAAGGGCTTGGCCTAACACCTCACAGAGGAGCAAGAACACATCTAAGACAGCAGAGCTAGAAAGCAAGCCTGGCTCCCCTGACTTCTAGCCCACAAGTCTGACGCCCTTGCCTCCCACAATTGATGAGTTGAATAATTGGGCATTTGTAAAGTGTGCAGGTGTGTTTACTGGGATTCTATTTTTAAGAGTGAAAAATTGAAAACCACCAAAATAACCATGAATGCATTAGGGTACTTCCAGACTATGCAAGACTATGAAGTCATTAAAGCATTTTAATGGAGTCATTTGGAGTCTTTAAAAAGCGGGGCATCATGGGAAAATAGCCATGACAGCTGTCAACCAATGAAGACAGATGTAGGGGAATATGAATGACATAATTCATCTTTATAAAAAGGAAGCACACACATACAAAGCTAGCAAAGACAGACCTAAACCATTAATAGTGCTTCACTGCACTGGGAGAATTATGTGGAAAACTTTCTTTCATTTTCTGTTTTATACACAGGTATTGTGTATGCATGCATGTGCTATGGACATGCACTATTTTTATAATTAGAAAAAAGTTAGGATCCAATATTCAACTAGGGTAGTGTTTTAAAGTTAAATAAAGAATAAACTCAAATACAAAAGCTCTAGGGAAAAAGGGGGTTAAGATCCATCCATTTGAAGACATAAAGCATCAAAAAAGAAAGACCTTCTTTGTCAGGTACTCCCCCTGCTTCCACGAAGGACGGAAGGCCACCTGGGCCAGCACATGGCACCTGCCTGAAGTCATGACACAAATGCAAACAGGTGAGTGGCTCAGGGTTGTGACTGTTGGAATCACTGCACTGGGTGGTATCAGACCTACAACTTAATTGCTTCCCTGGTTTAAGAGTTTCCAGGATTAGGCCTTGAGCAAGTGCTTAAGATAAGACATTGTTTACTTATAGAAACCAGACGAGACTTTCCTGCCTGGCCCCTGGATGGTCTGAGGGCGTCTCCCACACCACTTTACACAGGTGAACTGCTTCCTGTCCCTGTCCCTCCTAATGCATTCTTGGTTACGACAGAAATTATAAGGAACTAGGCGTCCAAAGTCCTGGGCTGTAAATCTTTCACCAATGGCAAAACATGGAGCCAGTTACTTTCTCTCTGAACCAGAGTTACCGCATCTATAAAATGACACTAACTCAGCCTACCTCCCAAGATTTTCATGCCATGTTTAGAATATTATACAGCCGTGCCTTGGAATTATATGCAGTATTAAAAGGACTGGGGATAGGGTCTCTGTATGAATATGGAAAGAGCACCAACATGGATTAGTAAGTGTGAAAACACTGGGCATGGAACAGAATGTACTGAGTGATCTCGTCTGAGTGGGCCTGGAACTTAGGTTTTAGGTGCTAGATGATTCATCCCTGGACTCTTGAGAAACCTAAACGGTCTTGGAGTGAGATAGGGATGAGATGAGGAAGGAGTTTTCTAGCTTTCATTTTTGTACCATTTGGTCTATCTTGTGTGTACTCCTTTTCTTAAAACATAATTTAAATAAAAATGGATAATGCTCCCTACCTCATGGACAGGTTGAAAAGGCTCAGTGAAGCATTCTGCATAAGAAGCATCTCTGTAAAGGGTAACACAGTTCACCAATATTACTTCATCCTCCTAAACAGAATCAAATATCTGTTTCTTGAACTCTGTTCTAAAACAGCTAAGAATCACCCAGTAGAAAACTTCCATCTTTAAAATTCTTAATGGCTTGAAACATGAGACCAGTGATTATCTGAGGATGCTGTGCAAGCCCCCCAGAGCTTTGCCCACCCTTCCACATCGCTGGTGGGAGGCCATGCCACCATCTAACTGTGCTCCCTGCTCCTTTCTGGCCGTGTCCCTGGCAGTTCTCTACACAGTAGCTACAGGGAACAAGTAAAAATATAAGCCAGATTATGTCACTGCTCATGACCTTCCAATGGCTCTCAACTCAGGCAAAGTGAAATTCCTTACACGGCCCTAGCTAATCTTTGCCCCTGCCAATTCTCAACCTCTCCTCCTTCCCCCTCTCCATGGCTCCTGCCATGGGTCTCTTGGCTGTTCCTGGCATACCAGCTCCTACTTCCTCAGGGCCTCTGTACTCCCCCATGTTCATTACTCAAATGTCACCTTCTCAGAAGAACCTTCTCCGATCATCTTTTCCCCCCTCACCTGAGGATATGTTTTTATTGATTTGAGGGGAGAGGGAGAGAGGGAGAGAGAGAGAGAGAGAGAGAGAGAGAGAGAGAAACATCAATATGAGAGAAACATCAATTGGTTGCCTCCCGTATGTGCCCCAACCAGAGACAGAACCCTCAACCTAGGTATGTGCCCTGACCTGGAATCGAACCCACAACCTTTTGGTATATGGGACAATGCTCCAACCCACTGAGTCACCCAGCCAAAGCTGATCACCTACTTTCAAATTATAGCCCTTGACACATATGCTCACCCTGTTCCCTTTTCCTGGTTTATTTACCTCCATAGCACTTATAACCATATATTTTTCTTATTGACTAGAGGCCCAGTGCACAAAATTCATGCATGGGGGGTGGGGGGCTCTCAGTCCAGCCTTCACCTTCTCTAATGCTTCTCACAATCTAGGGCTGCTGGCTCCTAACTGCTTGCCTGCCTGCCTGCCTGCCTGATTGCCCCTAACCACTCGCCTGCCAGCCTGGTTGTCCCTCAACTACCCCCCCTACCAGCCTGGTTGCCTCCAGCTGCCCTCCCCTGCCAGCCCGATCCCCCTAACTGCTCTCCCCTGTTGGCCTGATTGCCCCTAACCACCTCTGCCTCGACCCCGCCACCATGGCTTTGTCCAGAAGGACGTCCGGAAGGTCTCCAGAATGTCTCCTGGTCTAATTATCATATTACTCTTTTATTAGTATATATTCTGTTTGTTGCCCATCTTCCCCACTGTTGAGTGTGCTCATGAGAATGGGGAGAGTTGGTTTTGTTGATTGCTGCATCCCTAGTCCCTAGGATGGTGCATGATAGCAGGCGCTTGACCCATATGGTTTTGACTGAATTCCATAGGGAGATGGAATAACAAGTTGAATTAGTTTACTTAGCTACCTGGCAAAAGAAAAGACAAGAAAAACTTGAGTAGGTAGGTGGGCCACCCACCTTTTTGGGGTGCAGTGTTAAAATGGGAGGGGTGTGTGCGTATATGATGAAAGCAGGAAAGAAACCAGAGCAAAGAGACCATTTTGACAAGAGTTATGGGTAGACATGAATTATGCAGCTATCGATTGTCATAAAGGGCTTCCAGCTGTCAGGCAATGTTCATGCTAAAGCCTTCCGGAGCACAGGGGGAACATTCTTGCAACAAGGGAACACAGAATCAATACAGCTATTAGAATAAATACAAATATTAATGGTGATAAAGCAGGCAGATTAAATATTTACTCCATGCTTGGGATAAATGAATTAGCCAATCCTGGAGCCTGGGGAGCACGGGGCATTTCCTAGGCAGAGGAAGTCAGATCGGAGGAACAATTTCCTTCTCCCATAATCCCGTGACCCTGCTGGGGCTGGAACCCTGGTGATGGGGCACTGTCAGTTTCCCAGCTATGCTTCCCCAACTCACATGGCTCAGGCATGTGGCTGACTCTTTACCACAAATCTGAAGTCCTTAAGAATGAATCATGGGAGGGCTTATAAGAACAAACAGTGAGTGACTGTCCTACTCGTCAGTCCACTGGGTGGACTCCCATTCTCGTCTGTGCGTCATGAGGAAACCAGAGGGGACCAGAACCTGTACATGAGAAAGGCCTATATAGACACTCCCAGTCCACCCAGTGAGAGGTACTCTATTTCCTTCAACACACCTATCCATAGCTCCGATGGCTAGCCAGGCTACTGGAGCATGTTCTTTGAATTGCCTGAGGTCTGATCTTCCACAATAAGAGGGGGTATCTAATTCTTGAAGAAGAGCAATGTCATTCTGCTTTGGGGAAAGCTCTGCCCCTCTCTCACCAACTATTTCCACCTTCCTGTTCAGCCTCGTCCCTCTCCTTTCCTTCTGTCTGTCCCTCTTAGATCCCACTTCTATTTCTCTCACCATTTCCAGCGACTATCACAGTGCATTGAGTTAGAGGGTGTTAGTGGGGGGCGGGGGGGTGCACACTATTTCTTCTGGATGTTTTTCATTCCTGGAAGTCTGGGCAAGTTAGTATTTAGTTCACTTATTTCCTTACACCCATGCTTATCCTTAAAAAAAGGATTTAATTAAAACATAAAGAAATATGAAGAAATAAAAAATCAGGAATCAGAAAGATAAGGCAAAGGGACAAGACATAAAATGGAATTAGGAACAGAATATGGCTAATATAAAATGCATGCCAGCAAGTCTTATGCCTTTAATTAGAAGGACTACAAATTCAATTCTAAATTTTCTAGCTGGGAAAAGTACATCAGTAACATGAATCCTAGGGTCTATCTGATTCAAAGAAATAAAACGGTTTGAGAAACACACACCTGACCCAATACCAACAGGACAAAGAAGTTTCTTCTGTTGAGGCAATGTAATGAATGATGACTCAACAATGTCTTTAGAATGGGCACAGTGACAGTGTCATAGATCTAGTTCTTAGACAACCCCTCCAGGAAAATCTTGGGCATCTCTACATAGCACCATTTAGTGAAAGCAATTCTAGGGAAGTCCAGGCCACAGACATCTGCTGGTCTGACACACCCAGTCCCAAACTGCAGCTCACAGGTGGGCTTGGGTAGGTGGGACTGTCTTGTGATAGTCACTGCTGTGGTTGCAAAGTTAATGCCTCTAGGACAGCCGTGGGCAAACTATGGCCCGCGAGCCGGATCCGGCCGTTTGAAATGAATAAAACTAAAAAAAAAAAAAGACCGTACCCTTTTATGTAATGATGTTTACTTTGAATTTATATTAGTTCACACAAACACTCCATCCATGCTTTTGTTCCGGCCCTCCGGTCCAGTTTAAGAACCCATTGTGGCCCTCGAGTCAAAAAGTTTGCCCACACCTGCTCTAGGAGGAGCATGCGTGTTCCACTTCTCCACCCTAGTGCTTTAATCCAGTCACTTCATACATTCATGTTGCTTTGGAGACCCCATTGATTTATCTACTCATTAGGCAGGTGTTTCTAAGCACTTTTTATTGCCTAGCACTGTTCTCTGCAAGCAAGCAAACAAAACGCATTCTTCCTCAGGAAACTTAAACCCTAGTAGAAAACAACAGGCAATAGACAATTAAGTGAAAATATGTGGTATATCAGATAGCTAAGTTTTATAGAAAACAATAAAGCAAGAAAGGGAGAGGGAGTGCTAGAGGGAGAAACATTCTATAGAGCAGCCTCACCACCAAGGCTGCTTTTGAGTAATGACCGTAAAGAAGTGGGGCACCTCTGTGGATACCAGGAGGAGCAGCAAGTGCAAAGGCCCTGAGGTAGGAAGGGGCTTGCATTGTTGGAGGAACAGCCCACAAGCTACTGTGATCAGATCAAACAGCAAAGGTGGGCCACAAACATTAAAGGGAAGAAGAAATGGTAGACGATTCACCACCAAGGCTGCTTTTGAGTAATGACCGTAAAGAAGTGGGGCACCTCTGTGGATACCAGGAGGAGCAGCAAGTGCAAAGGCCCTGAGGTAGGAAGGGGCTTGCATTGTTGGAGGAACAGCCCACAAGCTACTGTGATCAGATCAAACAGCAAAGGTGGGCCACAAACATTAAAGGGAAGAAGAAATGGTAGACGGGCAGGTAGCAAAAGACCTAGTAGATGATTGTGGGTACTTCAGGGAAGCCATTGGAAGGTTTTGAGTGGAGAATTGACATCATCTTACTTAGGATTAGAAGGACTGCTCTGATTGCGGGATGCAGTAGGAGATCAGCTGACAGGTTATTCCAATCATCCAGATTTAGAAAAACGGAGTGATGTACATTCTTCAAGTTCCCCATAAGTATGGTTTCTGGCAGACTTTCAGTGGTGTCCCTGGCAAGAAGCAGGCATGTAGCCCATTCTAGGGAGAACTACAGGTTTTAACTGTCAGCAGAGTTGAGAGCATGAACCAAAGAGCAAGACTAAGACCAGCACCTGAGCAGACAACCCCTCCTCCCCTTTGCAGAGGTGAGCTGAGAGAGTCCTCAGACCTCCATCTTCTTCCGCTCTAAGACACAGGTGGCTCACACCCCCAGAGCAGGGCTACACCTTTGGCCTGGAAAATAGTCAAGCAGCAGGAACAAAGGGACTTTCATCTCAGCCACTAAAGAAAAGGGGGCCTATGGAAAGCTTTGGTTTGAGAAAGTCCCTTTGTGAGGCCTCTAAGTCAAACCAATGGGAAAACAAACAGAAAGGTAACAAATCAAAGACTGGCTTCCTGGGATTATAATAATCAGCTGAAAAGTAATTAAAAGCCCCGGGGGGCCCTGATCCTGGCTGATGGCTTCGTTATAGAGAACAATAGCCCTTTCTTCTGGTCTGAAGGTCAGTGTTTCCATGTGTCCTAGCAGTTAAGGCACCTGAGCAGGAAGTGCCCTCCAATGGTGGCCCAAGCCTTGGAGACAGCAGCCACGGGGAGTGGGAGAGGGCCCTGGGCACCCCACTTCTGCAGCTCACTGCGTGGTAACCTTGAGCAAGTCATGCCTCCTCTTCGAGCCAGTTTCTCATCTGGAGATGAGAGTTTTGTGAGGACTAAATGGGATTATAAACATAAGAACTCGGCACAGTTCATAATAGGGACTTGTTCTGTTCATATTGCGTCCCTCTGCCTTTCCCCTGCCCCCACACAGGCTGACCAAGGCCAGGCCTCAAGCAAGTCCCCCACCATTGCTCCAGCACATTTGACTGCTTTTCCATCCCACTGGCCTTTCCCGGGTGCAGGCTAAGGAAGTCTGAAGCTCCCTGTCCTCGAGGAAGGCCCGTGAAACCCGCCCTGAGACTTGAGCAGTTTGTTCCCAATGAAGGCCAGCAGGTCCCTGGCACATTCCTCCGGCTCTCTCAGACCCCACACTCATCCATGCACTGCCCTGGCCCATGCACACCCGCCCTAGGGAAGACTCCACGAGGGAAGCAGGAAAAGTTCCAGAGAGGCCCTGTGAGATCCCATGAGGACTCGGGCTCCGGAAACTTGGTGCGTATTTCCCTGAATTTCTCTTTCTACCAAATAAAGAAAATGCAAGGTTGCAAACAGGGCTTCATGTTTCAAGGCAGACAGAAAAGAGGACGTTCCTTTGTGGAAGAGAAGAATTTTTCTGGGTTTTAATGTGTAAGCAAACTCTGTTCAGGTGGAAAGAACACGACCTGCCTAGGGTCTCCATCTAGTCTAGGAGAACCAGGGATTAGGCCACAGAGGATCCCAACTCTCTGTGGCCAGGTGTCCTTGCCGGCTCCCCAGCCTCTGTCCCGGCCACCTCCCGGGACTGTGGAAGCTGCAAAGAGGCTGGGAGCCAAGTGGCAGACACAAGAGATACACAGAGGTAAAGAGGGGGACTGAGTCATGCAAAAGATGAAGCCCGAGAGGGTAGATGTCGAAAGTCACGCTGCCAACATCTGCAGCCACTGAAGGCCCAGACCTCTCCATCACAGCCCTTCCCTGGGAGAGGGTGCTCAGCTTCTCCTCATCCACAGGCACGTGTCCTCACGGTGACTCACAGCGCTTGAAATAATTTAACTCCAGTCCTTCCACCCAAGGAAGCCACGGTGCTACTGCTCCCCGCCCTTCCTAGAGTTGCTTCCGTCTGAAGACACTAGGCCGCCCGAATCCGAGCCCCTCTTCTCTGGCCAGATTTGGGGGCTTCCAGATTTCCTCCCACACATACTCGTGTCAGATACCTGTCTCCCTCTGTGGGCACCTTTCCACGGGAGGTTGGTTTTTATCAGCCTCAATCCAAGACTCTCCACTCATCCTGACTTCCAATCTAAGTTTCTGCATGTCTCACTTCAGCTCCATAGGCGTGGATTGTTCCCATGTGATCTTGCCACTTCAACCGTGTAGACTCAGAACTTCAGAGTAGCCAGGGAGCTTAAAAGTCATCCCGTCCTTACAATGCTTGAATCCCTTTTGCCCTGATTAGTGGGGAGTGTCCTCCTTGATGAGATAAGAACTGTCACCCTCACAGCCCCAGGGAACCAGCCACCACTGATGGACAGATACCCTCCTGACCTCCTAGTGCACACAAAATCCCCTTCCTCCTTGCAGGCCAAGGCACTGACCTACCTTCTTTGGTTCTTTCTTTTCTCCTGGCTAAACATCTTCTATTCCTTCTGCGCCTGCCCAGACGCTTCCGTCCTGCATTTCCTCACCAGCCCAACTGCTCTTCTTTAAATATGCTCTGGGCTCACCATAAGGGCTTCTCTCACCTTAATGTGCATACAAATCACCTGGGCTCTTCTATCGCCGTTCCCTATGGATTCCGGGTCTAGGTGGGGACAGGGACTCTGAGTTTCCCACAAGCTCCAGGCAATGCCGATGCCACTGGTCACCACTTTGAGTAGGAGGACTTCCACTCAGGGTGTTGTTTCTATTTGGAATCACCTGGATTTTGTTAGAAAGTGACTCTGGGGCTTTCCCCATCCAAACCTCCTGAATCAGAATCTGTAGTTTAAGAAGATCCACAGGTGCATACATTGCATGCCCTTTAAAGCAGTGGTTCTCAACCTTTGCTGCACATTAGAATCACCTGGGAATCTTTTTAAAATCCTGATTCCTGGGCCTCATCCTCCGGAATTTCTGTTTCTTTGTTATGGGGTGGGGCCACAACATTAGTAACAAAGAAACAGAATTTCCGGAGGCCCAGAAATCAGGACAGAATTTCCGGAGGATGAGGCCCAGAAATCAGGATTTTAACAAGATTCCCAGGTGATTCTAATGTGCAGCCAAGGTTGAGAACCACTGCTTTAAAGTTTGAGAAAACAGAGGTTGACAACCATGGCTGCTTATTAGAATCACCTGGGAAAGTGGAAAACAACCCCATGGCCCAGGCCCATTACATCAGAGGGTGGGATCCAGGCATCAGTGGTTTCAAAGCTCCCCGGTGATTCCAATGTGCAGGGTTGGGAACTTGGTCACAGAGCACCTTAAAGTGCATGCCCTACGTCTGAGACCACAGCCCAGGAAGGGCAAGACATGCTGTGTTACCTTGAACTTTTCAGGTCACAGCTTGAGGTCCCATGAGCTCCCGGCAGCCATCCACAATGCTGAGTTTTGAGGCAGTACAGAGCTGTGGTTAGTAGCTCTCTCCCAAAGTCAGGTAGACCTAGATTCCCATCCTGACTCCAGCATTTATCGGCTGCATGACCTCAGAAAATGTACCTAATTTCCCTGTGTTCATTCCCTCGTGTGTAAAATACAACCAAGATAGTACCTACCTCTTACAGTCACTTTGAGGGTTGAATTGAATGAGAAAAGCAGATACAGTTCTTCACACCAGCCCCACAGAAATGCTTAATATTGGTTAGTTGCCGCTAGGAACACTGATGCCATCTATTATTGCTCAAAAGTTTATAATGGTCTTTATTATCCATGAATGAGTGAGATCATGTGGTATTTTTCCTTCATTGACTGCACAATGCCGAGTTTTGAGGCAGTACAGAGCTGTGGTTAGTAGCTCTCTCCCAAAGTCAGGTAGACCTAGATTCCCATCCTGACTCCAGCATTTATCGGCTGCATGACCTCAGAAAATGTACCTAATTTCCCTGTGTTCATTCCCTCGTGTGTAAAATACAACCAAGATAGTACCTACCTCTTACAGTCACTTTGAGGGTTGAATTGAATGAGAAAAGCAGATACAGTTCTCCACACCAGCCCCACAGAAATGCTTAATATTGGTTAGTTGCCGCTAGGAACACTGATGCTAAAATTCCTGGATGTTTTGCAAGTGCTCCTACAATTAAGTCATTGCGTCAGCTGAGGTTTCCCTTTGCAAGCAACTCCTGCTTAACCGATTCTCACTAACCTGTGCAGAACAGAAGACTGTTAGAAGTATTAGAAGACTGTGCCCAAAACTTAGCGCAGGAAGGGGCCAGCTCCAGCGATGTCAGTCAGCTGGAAACTTTCGAGTGCTATCCTGGGAATGACTCGGTCCTAATAGCTTCCACTCAGCTTAGCATTCAAGTTTCCAAGCAGAGTCTGACATTGCTCAGCTAGGACCACTCACCCCCTTTGTGGAGTGGGAAGGGGTCCCATGAATAATGCTTCCAACAGGACCACTGGAAGGAAGCTAGTTCTCCAGAGAAACCAGAGGCTGTCACCTAAAAAAAGGTGGAGCCAAACTGGTTTGGCTCAATGGATAGAGCATTGGCCTGCGGACTGAAAGGTCCCAGGTTCGATTCCGGTCAAGGGCATGTACCTTGGTTGCAGGCACATCCCCAGTAGGAGGTGTGCAGGAGGCAGCTGATGGATGTTTCTCTCTCATCGATGTTTCTAACTCTCTATCCCTCTCCCTTCCTCTCTGTAAAAAATCAATAAAAAATATATATTTTTTAAAAAAAGGTGGAGGCTGGCCAGGCGAAAGGAGATATCCACCTCTACCCTATTGTATTTGAACTCAAAGGCACACACACACACACACAGAAAAGGCAGGAACATGCATTTATTCTTACTAATTTTTTAATGGAGGTTGTTATTTTTTCGAGTGTTATTTTTAAAAATATGGTTTTATTGATTTTTAGAGAGAGAGGAAGGGAAAGGGACAGAGAGCTAAAAACATCAATCACTGCCTCCTGCACACCTAGTGGGGATCAAGCCAACAACCCTGGCATGTGCCCTGGCTGGGAATCGAACTTGCAACCTCTTGGTTCATGAGTCGATTCTCAACCACTGAGCCACACTGGCCAGCTTCCAGTGTTTTTTTAATGACAGCTTTATTGAGATATAATGCACATACCAATAAAGTTCACCTTTTTAAAATAATTCAGTGGGTTTTAACATATTTACAGAGTATCACTATCATCTAATTCTAGGACATTAAAAAAAATTTTTTTATTGATTTCAGAGAGAAAGGGAAAGGGAGAAAGAGATAGAAACATAATGATGAGAGAGAATCATTGATTGGCTGCCTCCTGCACGCCCCCCACTGGAGATCAAGCCCGCAACCAGAGTATGTGCCCTCTACCAGAATCGAACCTGGGACAGTCTGTAGGGCCGATGCTCTATCCACTGAGCCAAACCGGCTAGGGCTGTTATAGCACTTTCTTAATAGTAGAATTCAGGTACTAATGATTGACAAGACAAAGGGACAAAGAATGTAGTACTCACACATCTGGACCCTGCTCTTATCTTTACAATTCTTTCAGTTCATGGTCAACTGCAAATATCAGACCACATCCATGGAGCAGAAACCATGTCTGGTTTCTCAAGAAATATTCAACACCTCCCTTCTGTTTGGTTGGCTTACTCCTTCCTAGGTTCATTCTTCCCACCAAGGTACAATGCTCAGGAAAGCGAGAAGACCCATCCTGACTCCAGTCTGGTGTTTGCTCCTAAGTAGCCTGGGCTCCCAAATATGTAGTCTCCTGCACCCTGTAGTGTGGCCATGGTCTGACTGAGCATCCAGAAGGAGGCCTATCAACTGGGATGGATTTCTCTCCTGTTTTTAGTTCCTTCATCCAGAGCAGGGATTTTCAAGATGTGGTCCACGGACTGCCTGAGCCAGATTCATTTGGAGGGAGAGGGTGGGGGGTTACAACCCCTGAACTACTAAAGCAGAATCTCCGGAGGGTGGATCCTGAAAAGCCTACATTTGGAACAAGCTCCTTAAGGATTCTTACATGCACTCAGGTATGAGAAACAGACATCGGAAAGTATTAATGTTTTAGGTAAAAGTGATTTGTGAATGGCAAAGTGCTATACTTGTATCAGGTCATCATTATTTAAGAAAGTTGAAAGTTGGGGTGAGGTGGGGTGTAGGATTTTCTTCATTGTTTTTTTTAAAAATATATTTTATTGATTTTTTACAGAGAGGAAGGGAGAGGGATAGAGAGTTAGAAACATCGATGAGAGAGAAACATCGATTCAGCTGCATCCTGCACACTCCCTACTGGGGATGTGCCCACAACCAAGGTACATGCCCTTGACTGGAATCGAACCTGGGACCTTTCAGTCCGCAGGCTGACGCTCTATCCACTGAGCCAAACTGGCTAGGGCTTCTTCATTGTTTCTTAACAAATCTAGCTTATTGCTCCATCTAGGGATAGACTTGATAGTCCCATAGTTTCTATAGTTTAGAAAAAGCCCAAATGAGGTTAAGCTGAAATGATTTCTTCTTGCTGAATCTTACGAAGCCAGAGAAATCTATATTGCCCAGCTCTCAGAACACTTGTTTAAGAGAGGTCTTCAATAAGACTTATTTCTCACACTGTCCAGAAATAACATGGAAATGAGACAATGTGCATAAAAGCACCTGGCATGGATAGTCACAATATTTTTAGTCCCCTTCCTTTTGGAATTTCCCCCAAACACAGGCCCTTTAGAAAGATTTGTTTTTTAAAATGCATTAACTAAACAACAACTAATTCATTTTACTGTTCATTAATCCAGGCCAAAACCCACCTGGAACGATGGACTGGAGCTTCTCATTAGTATGCGGCAGGAAGCTGCCCTACCAGGAGCTGTTATCCGCGAGTCCACGTAAGGAAACCAGAAACTTGAGTCCATCTGCAAGTCTCTTCTTCTGTTAGATTTGAACTATTTGGGGGAACTGTGACTCTCCCTTAGGAGAGAGTACATGTGCGTGTGTGTAACGGGACAATGTCACTGGAATTTTCTCCTGCTGTTTGCATGTCCTTGCCCCCCGCCTGCCCCTTCTGCAGAAGCACCCATTTGTCCCAGAGGGAACTCGGAGGGTGACAGCAGGAATGCAAAGAGTTCACATTCAGTTTTGACCCTCAGAAGAGATCACTTGAAAGCACAGGAAGACACATTTTAAAAGCCAGGTTTTGTCATGAGAGACCAAATTTTCTAAATCCCTTCAACTCCTAGTACTGGCAAGTCCTAAAGCAAACCTGCCTCCGTGGTGCCAGGAACACCCCTTCCACCATCAGGGCCAAGGCTCCCCCACCCAGGAATGAGGAGGGTGTGGCTGAGGGGAAGGAGCCCAGGTCTCTCTTTCACCCCAGGGCGGTGTGAGGAGGAGAGAGGAAAGCTGACAGGCATGTCCTCCCTTTCCTTCCTCTTGGGATGAAAACTGGTGAAAATGCACAGGGCGGTTTGAGGCAGCTGAGAACAGAGTGGGCAGAGGGAGAGGGCTGCTGTCTTCCTTATGAAACTTAGCATGTGGTCCTGCCCCGCGTGCTCTGGGCAGCGGCACAGCCTCTGGCAGACAGGTGAGTTCCTGATCAGGTTGGAGGCCTGGGGCTGGTGCACCCCCAGGGGCCTGGGGCGAGGGCAGGGGCCTGCTCTGTCCTGGACTTCTGGGCCGATGCAGAGATGCCCACCCTCTGCCCCTGCTTTCCTTTCCTTGAAAGCCCTGACCATCAACTAACATCGTGGTATTTACTTGCTTGTTTCTTTTCTCTCACTAGAATTTAAACTCCAGACTTTTAAAAATATATATTTTTTTATTGATTTCAGAGAGGAAGGGAGAGGGAGAGAGAGATAGAAACATCAATGATGAGAGAGAACCATTGATTGGCTGCCTCTTGCACACTCTCTACTGGAAATAAGCCTGCAACCCGGGCATGTGCCCTTGACCGGAATCAAACCCGGGACCCTTCAGTCCGCAGGCCAATGTTCTATCCACTCAGCCAAACTGGCTAGAACAAGGCAGACATTATGGTCTGTTTTGTTCACTGCCACATCCCAGCCAATGCAAGGATAATAACTCACTATTATGGGTACAACTTGTCTATGGTACTCACCTGCAAAGCCCCCCTTGAACTTCTCTGGGACTCTGTTTCCTGTTCTAGAAAAATGGTAAAGTTGGGTTCAGTGATCTCCAAGGGACCTTCCATTCCTTGGTTCTGGGAAACAGATTCCCTAGGCGTTTCGATTCCCTCCACGTGGGGGCAGCAAGGGACAGTGAATGGCAGAGGGCTGGCAGGTAGCGCGCAGCTCACTCTTCCGTGTTGACAAGTGAGGGGATCTTGCCAAGGTC
>NW_005355159.1:5750335-5754093 GCF_000412655.1 Myotis brandtii
CCCTCCCTCCAGTCTCAGAGAGGAGTCAGAGCTCTGCTTTCTGTGTGTGCCAACCCAGTTCCAAGCATTAAGTCACAAGTTTGAAAATTAAACAAGGCATGTCAATTGGGGCTAAAAACAGACCAGAGACCAAAGCAATCAGACACGCCTGGGATAGGCAAATTACTACAATAGCTGAGCGCTGAACTTAGCTCCAAATTCCTGGACATTGAGCAGGGCCAGCATCAGGGTGAGGTGAGTGAGGCATCGCTCAAATATGAATGTAAGATGGGGAACAGCCCAGATCCTGTCATCAAGGTAAAATAATATTTTACTGCAATATTTCCAAAAATCCAAATTAAATATATATATACAGGGTGAATGAAATGTCAAAAATTTGAATGAAATTACATTAAAAATTGTATATAGGGCAGTGGTTCTCAACCTGTGGGTCGCGACCCCTTTGGCAGTCGAACGATCCTTTCAAAGGGATCGCCTAAGAACATCCTGCATATCAGATATTTACATTACGATTCATAACAGCAGCAACATTACAGTTATGAAGTAGCAACGAAAATAATTTTATGGTTGGGTCACAACATGAGGAACTGTATCTAAAGGGCCAGAAGGTTGAGAACCACTGATGGGGGCACACTTTTTTTGTTGTTCGTTTTAGTATCAATATGGCTACGCACAGCACAGTCGGGTCTTATTTAGGGTTTGGTATTTTGCTCATCGTGTTTTATTGCTTCTTAAAAATTGCATTATTGCATCCAAATATTATTTATCTTAATTACAGAGATTTCAGTTTTCCAAAGTGTTTCCCTTCACACCCCCGCCCCGCCCCCACCTAGTCCCAGGCCTGCCAGGTCCCTCTCACCAGGAAACATCAGATTCACTCAAGAGTCCCCTGGCCAACAACCCCTGGCCAGGCAGCCTACAGGCCTGAATGTCCTCGGGCGAACCTGACAGACACACAACACACAGGCAGCCCAACCTCGGCTGATACACTTCTCCCACACCGGCACCAGCCTCCCCAGCCTTCTCAATACAGTGCTCCAGGCAGCAGTATCTTCTGATCAGAGCTGGCAGATGAGACAAAATCTTATAAATAAAGAGCTGGGAACTCATCTCGAATAGGAACAACTGGCATAACGTTGTAGAGATGAGGCTGAGGAAAGTTACAGGCCCAAAGCTCCGTCTAGGCCGACAGATGGAAGCACAGAACTGGGGACAGAGCTGCAAGGGTGAGGACACTGCTGCTCCTGGCCAGCGCTGTCCAACAGGACTTCCTGCGATCACAGAAAAGCTCTACGTTTGGCCGTATGTAGCCACCAAACACATGGGGCTATTGGGCACTTGAAATGTGCCCGAGGAACTGAATTTTTAAATTTATTTAACTCAGGTTAATGTATATTTAAATTTAAGTGGCCACTTGTGAGTACTGGCCACGGTATGACAGTGCAGCTCCAGGTCAGCAGTTCTCAGATTTAACTTGCATTAGAATCATGTGCAGGGTGTGCTAAAGCGGAATGCTGAGCTCACCTCAGTTTCTGGTTCAGTGAGTCTGGGCTGGGACCTGAGAATCCACATTTCTAACAACTTCCCAGGTGAGGCTGCTGCTGGCTGGGGACCCTGAGAGCCATTGATCCCGACGGTGTCCTGATTCCGAACAGCTGTGGGATATTGAACACATCACTGTCTTGGGCGTTGGCTGCTTGAAGCAAAGCGGCAGCCTGGGCTTTGGAGACAGATATGGATTCAATCCCTGCTCCTCCATTACTTAGCAACATGACCATCCATAATCTACTCCATCACAAAATGGAAATAATAGTACACACTAAGCAGGGTAATTACAAAGATAAAATGTGATAAAGTATATATATGCCATTAAATATATATATATATGTATATACATATATATATATATCAAATTATCAATGTGTTGGTCATTATTTATTCATGCAACAAAAATTTAATGAGGACCTACTATGTGCCACACATGATATGGCTTCAACAATAACTTACATTGCAGCAGTTGCCTCCCCAGAGGAAACTGGGCAATGTCTGAAGACATCTATGGTTGCCACGGCTCAGGGATGGTCCTGGCATTGAGTGGGTGGAGCCAGGGATGCTACTCAGCACCCACAGTGTCCAGGATGACCCCCACAGAGAATGGCCTGACCCCAATGTCGGCAGTGCCAAGGTAGTGAGACCCTGTGTTACAGTAACTGTGCCCTCTGGATGCTGGTGTCATTATCTTGTCCTTGGACCCCGGATCTTATTTCCTTTTTAATCCCTCGGGAGTGGGTCCTTAAGGGGTTTGTTTGGCTTGGCTTTAGTGATCCAGTTATAACATTTCCTCAGCCTTCCCTGTGCTGGCGCTGCACCGGGACAGTCATGGCAGGTCTACCAGGCGCTGTGCCCGGGCAGTCATGGCAAGTGAACCAGGTAGGTGAAATCTGACTTCCAGACTTCTCTCTGCCTCCCCCTCACCACCGTTCATGACTCTCAGGAGCCCCGGTTCCCTTGAGATAGAATTCTTCCTCCTCCTCTTATGAAAACCTTGAGAGAGAAATCTGCACACACCCATCTGATCTTGCCGAGCCAAGGAGATTTTCAGTTGCCCCTACTCAAGCTCTTCACCCCACTGCTGCCTTCTCACCTTGCCTTCACCTGCACCCCCGCCGCTCCACACCACCCAGCACCACCTCCATATACATTTTAAGATCATTTTCTGCTCAGAAAATATGTATATTAAATGAGATTATATATGGTGTATAAATACTAATGACCCAGTGCACAGATTCATGTACATTGAAAGGAAATTAATTAGAAGGTGGCCGGTGGGGCGGGACTGGGCGAGATGGGCTGGACACATCTTGGAACCCACCTCCCACGGTCCCTCCCCTGCCAGCCGCACCTGAGGTGGTGCCGTGGCTCAAAGGGCATCTGCGGAGTGAGCAGGGTCCCACCAGCAGGTGGGGTCCCTCGGCCTGGCCTGTGGGGATCGGCCGAAATCGGCTCTCCAACATCCCCTGAGGGGTCCCAGAGTTCGAGAGGGCACTCTGCAATGTTGCTGTCATACAGGGTGTGGAACGCAAACACAAGTGTTCAGTAAACCAGATTCAGGGCCAACAGTGCCCCAGCAATAATATAACCCATGGCCAAAGGTGGAATCATGCGGCCCCGGCAGGAATCAGGCTCCCTCCTCTCTGGTTTTGGGGTGTGTCACTCAAGAATCACCACTGCCAAGTCACTACAGCTCAGCAGCTCCTGCATTGAGTGTCTGTCCCCTGGTGGTCAGTGCACATCATAGCTACCAGTTGGACAAACACTTAGCATATTAGCCTTTTATATATAGAGACTAGAGGCCCGGTGCACAAATTCGTGCATGGGTGGGGTCTCTCAGCCTGGCCGGCAATCAGGGCTGATCAGGGCTGTCTCACCCAGTCCCGACTGGGGCCGATCAGGGCCAGCTGGTCAGGGGGGAGGGACCATGGGAGGTTGGCTGGCTACAGAAGGTTGGCTGTGGGAGTGCACTGACCATCAGGGGGCAGCTCCTGCATTGAGCATCTGCCCCCTGGTAGTCAGTGTGCATCATAGCTACCAGCCAGTCGTCCAGTTGTCTGGTCATAATGGCCACTTAGGCTTTTATATATATAGACTAGAGGCCCGGTGCACAAATTAGTGCATGGGTGGGGTCCCTCGGCCTGGCTGGTGATTGAGGCCTATTCGGGGGGCTGGCCAGCTGGGGGGAGGGGCTGCAGGAGGTTGGC
>NW_005355159.1:5754178-5759552 GCF_000412655.1 Myotis brandtii
CCACTGGGGGGAGGGGTCAGAGGAGATTGGCTATGGGAGTGCACTGACCACCAGGGGGCAGCTCCTGCATTGTGTGTCTGCCCCCTGGTGGTCAGTGTGCGTCATAGCAACGGGTCGACTGGTTGTTCCAGTCGTGTCGTTCAGTTGGTCGCTTAGGCTTTTATATATATAGATGTATGAACATGTAATTTGTAGCACAACAAAAAATAAGCATTTCCACAAAAGAATTCTGTCAAGATTCCCCAGGGCCAGTGTATTAGTTATCTACTGCTGCACATAACAAACCAACGCAAAATGCAGTGATTTGAAACCACACATATCCATGATCTCAGTTTCTGTGGATCAGGTGTGGGCGTGGCTGAGCTGGTGTCTCTGACTCTCTCATGAGGTTACAGTGAAGCACCAGGCTGCAGTCTCCTACAAAAACTTGACTTTGTGGTCAGGGAATCCACTTTTTTTGCTCCTTTTTCGCGTGTGTGGTAAGATATACATAAAATTTACCATTGTAACCATTTCTAAGTGTACACTTCAGTGGCATTACGTGCATCCCCCTTGTTGTGCAACCATCACCAGAAAGCTTTCATCTTCCCAGCTGCAACCATACCCGTTAAACACTAACTCCTGTCCTCCCCCTACCCCATGTCCTCCCCTTACCCCGTCCCCCCCTCCCCCAGCCCCAGGCAGCCATCATGCACCTCTCTATCTCTGTGGA
This sequence comes from Myotis brandtii, assembly GCF_000412655.1. Taxonomy (NCBI): domain Eukaryota; kingdom Metazoa; phylum Chordata; class Mammalia; order Chiroptera; family Vespertilionidae; genus Myotis; species Myotis brandtii. Next base: position 5,754,891 of record NW_005355159.1, read on the forward strand.
TTTGATTATTCTCATTACCTCATGCAAGTGGAATTATACAGTATTTGTCCTTTGGTGATCGGCTTATTTCACTTAGCATAATGTTCATGCTATAGCATGTGTCAGAGCTTCCTTCGTTTTTATGGCTGAAGAGTCTTCCACTGTAGGCATATGCCACACTTCTTATCCATGCTTCTGCCAATGGACACTGAGAGGCTTCCACCTTTGGCTGTTGTAATGAACATGGATATAGGACTGTGTGTGTCAGTTTGTTTCAGGCTACTGGACTGAGGGTCTCAATTCCTTGCCACACCACATGGTCCCTCCATAACACTGCTTCCATGGTAGCTTGCCTCCCCAGCATGAGAGAGAGAGAGAGAGAGAGAGAGAGAGAGAGAGAAGATATCAAGACCTAAAAGGAAGCCAGTCCTTTATACATAACCTCAGAAGTAACAAGCCATTACTCCTGTCATTCTGTTAATAAGAAGCCCATTATTAAACCCAGCCCACACTCCAGGGAGGGGAGCGCACAGTGAAGTGAATACCAGGAGATGGGAAGGGTTGGGAAACACTATTAAGACTGCCTATCATAACCAGGTAAGTGCATGTCTATCAACTGAATCTAAAAATCAAAATAAATGAACAAGGAGTCTAATGATCAAATTACACTGATGAATAAAATAGAACCAGAGGCATAGACACATGGAACAGACTGATGAATCTCAGAGGGAATGGGGTGGGGATGGGGGGTGGGTGGGAAGAGATTAACCAAAGAACTTACATGCATTCTAGAGGCCCAGTGCACAAATTCGTGTATGGGTGTGGTCCAGCCAGCCCGCCCTGATGGGGGCTGGACCAGCGGGAGGGGGGGAGGGGGGGGCCTGATCAGGGCCCGGTCGTTCTGGTCGTTCCACCATTCTGGTTGCTGGGCTTTTATGGAGAGAGATATGTATTACCTATGGACACAGACAATAGGGTGGTGAAGGCCTGGGGCAGGGCAGGAACTGGGTAGAGGAGGACAATGGGGGGAGGAAAGGGGGCATCTGTAATACTCTCAACAATACAGGTTTAAAGAAGAAAAAAAGCAAAGGGACTCAGATGTTGGAACGGTAAGGTCATACAGAGAGGGGCTAGAGCAGGGGTGGGCAAACTTTTTGACTCGAGGGCCACAATGGGTTCTTAAACTGGACCGGAGGGCCGGAACAAAAGCATGGATGGAGTGTTTGTGTGAACTAATATAAATTCAAAGTAAACATCATTACATAAAAGGGTACGGTCTTTTTTTTTTTTTTAGTTTTATTCATTTCAAACGGGCCGGATCCGGCCCGCGGGCCGTAGTTTGCCCACGGCTGGGCTAGAGTCAGTGGCCCAGCAGTCAGTTATATGGGAAGCAAGGATGCATCTTAGAGGTAGAGTATGCCCTGGTTAAGAGCCCAGGCTTGGGAAGCAGGCTGCCTGGTTGAATCCTGGCTCCCACTTACTAGCTGCACGATTCAGGGCAAGTTGCTTAACCTTTAGGTGACCCAGTTTTCTCATCTGTAAAATGGGGAATGAATAGTACCCAACTCACTGTTATTATCAAAAGTGAGTTAACGCACACCAAGGTGCAGCATGAGCACACAGCTCACACCGGGACCTGCCGGCTGGCATTATTCCAGAGGCGCGGCGCCTGCAAGACCCACAGATGGAGCAGCTCCTGTGACTTTCCAGCTCCCAACAGGTCTGCCAGGACTCACAGCACTTTATATCCACCACCACATGGTTTTCACAGGAAGGTAGGAGGAGCACTTCCTTTTTTAACACATTGAATGCGGGAAACGTATTTATACGCTTTACGTTGACTGGGAGTAAGTAGAGAGCAGGACACGTATTAATACGTTTTTTTTATAGACTAGCAGTAGAATGCGGGTAACGTATAAATACGTAAACTAAAGTTATCATAATTTTACTGAACGTTGCCATTTGCGCAAAAAAAATTAGCAAAAATGGCCCGCGCCACGTGCCACCTGTTAGCGCCTGATGAAAACTACCCGCATACAATGTGTTAAAAAGAAAAAAATGTTTTTATTGATTTTTTAGAGAGAGAGGACGGGAGAGAGATAGAGAGATAGAAACATCGATGAGAGAGGAACATCATAGATCGGCTGCCTCCTGCACGCCCCTTACTGGGGATCGAGCCCACAACCCGGGAATGTGCCCTGACCAGCAATAGAACCTGCAACCTCTTGGTTTCTAGGTCAATGCTCAATCACTGAGCCACACCAGCCGGGCTAGAAGGAGCACTTCTATGGCATTCTGACTGTATAAAATGTTTACCTCCCACTGAAAGACTTTTAAAAATCATACACCACATTTATTTGGATTTTTTTTATTGCAAATTTCTGGTAAAGGAAAGAACACAGAAGCTGATTCTCTTTTAAACTTTGGTGATAAGAGTAGGCTCACAACCTCCCCAGCGCATGAGTCACTGGGGGCCATTGATACAGACTGATGCCCGTGCCCACCTCCCAGAGGCTCTGACGTCATGGGTCGGGGCAGCCCAGGCACCAGTAGCTTCGCGGACTCCCCAGGTGATCACAACATACAGCCACGGACAAGAACCACTGCCCGAGCTCAGGACACTTAACGCAGCATCAGAAGCACCTGAGCAACTCCGCGGACAGCCAAGCATCCCCCGCTCACCGCACCCTTCTCCCTGCCTCAGCTGGAGTCCCGTGCCCCGCTCCCCAGGGGTCACTGGGCTGATCTTCCTTTTCAGAGACCCCAGAGGAGACCGAAGAGGAGGGGCCGTGACGCTCGGTGCTGAGGCTTGTGCTTAAAACTCGGAGAACTGAACTAAACAGGGTTACTCTGCCACAGAAAGAAATCCACTTTCTGATTGCAAAAGAGCATTAAACGTTTTCATTGTTACATGGAAATGGTCTGTCTATACCGAGAGGCAGAAATTCGTGACAAAATAAGGAAATATGTGTTGGATGACATATTTTTTATATGACTTCTCTGGTCCGAATTAATTTTTTTTTTGTCAATCCATTGAGGGGAGAATATTATATACTTTAGCAGCATATTTTATATGAATAAACAGTAATAGACAGATGTTTCATTTATGATTTATCCTAAAAATAGAAAACACTTTGATTTTCCTGAGTCCTCAGCAAAAAAAAAAAAAAAAAAAAAAAATTTAAAATTTTTTTAAAGTATTCCTGTTTCCTTTCTCCTGGGCACCCTCACAGTTTAGGACGGTGTGTGTCTTATGACCAATTTTTACATCTACAGGTGAACAGACAGCACTGAGCCAATATTCAACAACTGAGCCAATATGGCAACTGCAAAGAAATACCCATCGTCTATAAAGTTGCTCAAACTTAAAGTTTCCTGACAGTGTTATAAATGCAATATCAATTTGATTCTCTGTTCATACAAAAGTATGAATTTCTATTTCATTAATATTGATTGGTTAATGTCATGACAGTGATAAAATTTAGAATTTAAAAAATACATAGGATCCCATTTTTACATCATAATTCTGATATATTATCATGCCTTCTACTTTGTCTGCAAAACTTTTGTGGGGTACAGTGCATTGACATGATAAAACCAAGGCACAGAATACAGTTAGTGTTTATAAACAGAAGCACTTTGTGCCAATTTTGGAAACATTTAGAGAGGAGATCATAAAGCCTGAAAAATGCTCACATCCTATTATAATTAATGAACAATTAATTGTGCAATAAACAGACTATTAACCACCATTTCATTATTAAATATATGGCTATCACTATACAGACTGTGGATAATTGAAAAATATTTTTCAATATTAAAACCTGGTATAACTGTGTGGTCAATGTAGATATTGTGTCTTGCATTATCTACATAATTGTCTCAAGTTTCCATTTTAATTTGCAATCTATATGGCAGTTATCAATTTTTAAACTGTTCTCATTACGTAAGTGGTGTTTTTTTCCCAAATGTTAAGTCCCTTCCCCCTACAAAAGACAGAAGATTTACAAGAAGTGTGGTGAAGGCTTGAGTGGGGGATGGGTGTGGGGTGGAGGGGATCAACAATGGGGGGAGGGGAGGGGCAGGGCCAGGGTGGAGGGGATCAATGGGTATAAAAAGGGATACCTGTAATACTTTCAACAATAAAGATAAATTTTTAAAAAAGAAATGCATAGACAACAATAATAAAATCCAAATATGGACTCCAAGGTTAAATTCTAATCTATCAGGACATTCTCTTAATTTAGGGTGAGGAGCAATACATTTCTGTGACAATTCATTCATTTTTTAATTTAAAAAAATCACCATGACATTTTTAAAATAGCAAGGTCTTGGCCAGAGCATCAAGCATTGAAGGAAAATTAAGTCTTTTCACTCATAAAATGAAGGGGATAAAGCCTTTCCAAATCAGGGAGGGAGGGAAGGATATCCCATTGAATTTAGAGAAGTGAAATAAAGTGGTAAAAATTATATTTAATACTAGAGGCCCGGTGCATGAAATTTGTGCAGGGGGGGGGTCCCCTCAGCCCAACCTGCACCCTCTCCAATCCAGGACCCCTCGGGGGATGTCCAACTGCCGGTTTAGGCCCGATCCTGGGGATTGGGCCTAAACTGGCAGTTGGACATCCCTCTCAAAATCTGGGACAGCTAGCTCCTAACTGCTCACCTGCCTGCCTGCCTGAT
>NW_005355159.1:5759780-5769561 GCF_000412655.1 Myotis brandtii
CCTGCTGGCCTGGTTGCTGGCCTGGTTGCCCCCAACTGCCCTCCCCTGCCGGCCTGGTTGCCCCTAACTTCCCCCATGCCGGCCTGGGGCCCCCAACTTCCCTCCCTGCCGGCCTGGTCACCCCACGTAGCCTGCTGTTCAGTCGTTTGGTCGTCCCTCACTAACCCTGCTGCTGGCCTTGTCGCCCTACGCAGCCTGCTGTTCGGTCGTTACTATGATGGAGTCCCGGATAATTTGCATATTCCTCTATTATTAGTATAGGTTTTTAAAGATAGAGTGTTTTCAAGACTCAAGGTAAACATTTAGACCCATGAAAACACATTTCTTGGCACATGCACGCCATGAATAGAACAATCCCAAATGCCACAACACCCTGACAGAGGTCTTGAGCTCCCAGACCCACTGGCAAAACCACCTTTGAGGTCCTTGTCCCAACTCCCTTCACATGGGAGCTTCCGGCTTCTGCATCTGTTGGATTTGCTTCTGTAGCTGGTCCTTGTCCAGTTTCATCTTGGCTTCAAGAACTTGCCTGAGGGATCCTATGCTTTCATAGATGGCTGTAAACCCTTTAGGAGGTAAATTCACAAGAGTTAATATTTAAAAACAATGCTGTATCAAATTCTATAGCATACTAGTATAGTCATAGTTGATTTGGGCAAAAATTATCAGTAGATGCTAAAACTACTGGAGTAAAACTTTGATGGGAAACAGGATAGTTACATAGTTTCACAGTATCTCCCTACAGATTACTTTTTAAAAATATATTTTTATTGATTTTAGAGCGGGAGAGATAGAAACATCAATGATGAGAGAGAATCACTGATTGGCTGCCTCTTGCACACCCCACACCAGGGATCGAGCCCGCAACCAGATCATGTGACCTGACTGGAATCAAACCGTATCCTCCTGATTCATAGGATGACACTCAACTACTGTGCCACACCAGCCAGGACAGATTACTTTTTAATTATCAAGGGGAAAGGAATTATTACAATGGAGAAATCTGGCAGCTAGACTTTAACCAAGTGATCAAAGCTAACTTCACTGATACTGGGAGAAACCAACATCATGTACCCCTGGTAAGGTACCCTGGGAAGGACACATCCCTTCTGTGACATTTCTCTCCGAAACCTACAACCTGAATATAATTGAGAGGAAGAAAACAGACCCAAACTGTGGGACATTCCACAAAATATTGGCCTGTGCCCTTTAATGTCAGCATCACCGAGGAACTGATCCATATCAAATGAGAGTAAATAAAGAAGCATGATAACTAAATGTGATGTGTGATTCTGAATTAGAACCAAGACCAGGGAAGGTTTGCTATAAAGCCAACAATGGTTAAAGTTGAAAACATATTTAATCAATATTATGTTGTACTGTAGTTATTTAAGAGAATGTCTTTGTTCTTATGGTATATAGCTTAACATAATAAAGGAATAACAAAGCATCATAACTTCTGCAATGTACTCCCAAATAATTTAGAAAAAAATTATGTTCACACACACACACACACACACACACCCAGAAAGATATTAAAGCAAATTTCCAAAATATTAACAATTGGTTAATCCAGATGAAAGGTATATAGAGGTTTTTTAACAGTTCTTACAGTTTTTCTAAATTTGAAATTTCAAAACAAAAAGATAGAAAATGAAAAATTTCCCCATTGAAAGAGCATTTCATATTATTCTGTATTCCTATTGATTTTTAAAATAAATGTTTTAAAGATCTTGTCTTCATTACTAAATTTAGAATTTTCTCTCAGAACATTTTCTTTATATAGCAATTCATGAAAGGTAAAAATATTACTTATTAAAAACTCTGTTCTTATTGACTGGAAAGAATACATTACAAATTAAAAGAGTAGGTTATAAATCAGCATGTATAGCATGAGCTTTCATATGAAACAGTACATTTATGTATATCCTATATATATAGAAAAATATTCATAAAATGACCTCTGTGTAAAAGAAGGTAAAGTATTTTTAAAAATGTTTTGTGCTTTATGAGTTTCCATTAAGAAATGTATTGATTTTGTAAGAAAAAATTTAAATATTTTTAATCTTAAAAAGGTTCATATGCATTTCTTATTAGGTACTAAATATTAAAAACCTCAATGGTATGTTGATTAAATCATAATAAATTTTCTCAGGAAATGATGCAAAGTTAAACACAGATGAAATATTCAAATACCATATTCTAATAGCCCAAAAGACCAAGAGAGAAACTTCATTTTTATATTTATAAGTTCCTCGGCTCATAAATTTAATTGTGGCTTCTACTTAAATAAAACAATATACTTTGGTGGTAACAACAAACTTTTTCTTGGGGTATCTAAGTACTTTTATCTCCTTGTGGCCAAAATACAACAATTCCATAGAAGGAAATTATAGAATCATGGAATTGGAAGGAGCTAGGAGAAAACTTAGTCCGCCTTCTCACATTACAAGGCTGTTTTCTCTTTGCTGACCAGATCAGCAGCTTCCACTTGAATACCTTCAGTGACAAAGAGCCTTCAAGCTCACCAAGCCACCCGTGTCATTTTAGGACCCGTTAACTGTGGGTATAGTTGGTTCTCACTTAACAATAGGTTCTGTGACTTTAAGCAGAATGACAATAATGAAACTGACTTTTCCATAGGCTAATTGACATAAACGGGAGTTAAGTTCCTAGGGTATCTCATGAACGTTTTAACAAAATGACATTGAACAAAATGACCTTATTCCAGGACCTGCTGTACTTCTGTCTCAGGTTGAGTTAAAATCTGTCTTCAGGGAGAACCAAGATGGCAGCGTAGGTAACCGCCTATATTCGCCACCTCCCACAACCACATCGAAATCACAACTAAAATACGGAACAACCATCACCCAGAACCACCTAAAAGCTGGCTGAATGGAAGTCCTACAACTAGAGAAGTAAAGAAGAAAGCACATTGAGACTGGCAGGAGGGGCAGAGGCGCAGAACTGGCTGGACCAGTACCCACGTGTGCTGCTTTTTTAATTGGGAGGGAGATCATCTCTGCAGAGGCCACCCATGAGGAGTAAGGGGTCCCAGTCCCACACCGGACCCCCAGCCCAGTCTCCCAGAGCTTGGAAATGAAGTCCCCATAACTATGGGCTGTAAAAACCAGTGGGGATTGGGGCTCAGTGGCATGGAGGCTGCTGGAGACCCAGCTGTTCTTCTTAAAGGGCTGGCCACATGGAGGAACTTAGAAAGTCCACTTTCTCTGAGCTCTAGGGTGAGGCTCTGGGGGACACAGACACATACAAGAAGAAACTGGATTGTCTGGCATCGGAGCTGGAACTCAGGGCAACTTTCTCCCAGACGGAGGTGCTTGCAAGGGTCATTGTTCCTATACTGGGACCTCCCTGGTGGCAGGGCTGACTGGCAGCCATTTCTGTTTGCTCCACCCAGGTGATTCCCTGAGACCCTGCTCCATCCAATTTGCAGCCTCACTCAACCTGTGGGAAGTGGCTTTTGCTATGAATGGCCTGTCCTTGCTCAGACTTCAGACTTCGCTAAAATCTCTCAAAAAAGCTACAGCTGGGTCAGGGAGCCCCAAACCTATCAATAAGAGGCCCAAGACCCAGCACTAGCACCAGCCTGCCTTGCTTCATAGCTGGGCCTTGCTTGGACACGTCTAAACCCGATACAAATAGGAGGAATCTGCAGATCTCTCTGTAGCTCCTGCTGGGTGGCCCCAGGCAGTGGCTGACTTTGTACCTTCCTGGAGACCCAAGAGCCAGTACACCCATTGGTTATTGTCAGACCATACTAGATTACAACTCTACACATCCATAAGTGACACACTCAAGGGGCAGACTCAGTGAACACCAAAGCCCCACTGAAGCAAGCCCTGCTCCATAGGGGTGTCTCTTCATAGCAGCTCTCCCCCTGTAGTTGCAGCTGGTCCCCACAGCCAATTTGGACTGAAGATCAATTCCTCCCAATGATACCAACAGCAATCAAGTCTGAACTACAACAGGACTGTGCACACAGCTCACAAAAGGGTGCACCTAAAGTGCCCAGCTCAGGTGACTGGGGAGGCTAAGCCAGTGGGTCCTATAGGACACCTACTACACAAGTCCACTCTACCAACTCAAGGATACATAGAAGCTCTACCCAATACATAGAAACAAACACAGGGAAGTAGTCAAAATGCAGAGACAAAGAAACATTCCACAAATGAAAGAAATGGAAGAAAGCAAGCTCCTGGATATAGAGTTAAACCACAGTTATAGGTTACTCAAGAATCTTCTTGAGGCCTCCAAGGGACTTAGTGAGACCTTCAAGGATCTTAGTGAGAATGCCAAAATAATGGAAAAGGATCAGTCAGAAATTAAGCATACACTGATGAAATAAAGAATAATATACAGGATTCAAGAGTAGAATAGAAGATCCTGAGAATCAAATCAAGTATTTGAAATATGAGGAAGCAAAAAGAATAAAAAAGTATGAAGACAGTGTAAGGAGCCTCTGGGACAACTTCAAGTGTACCAACATTCTCATTATGGGTTGCCAGAAGAAGAGAAAGAGAAAGATACTAAAAACCTATTTGAAAAAATAATGACAGAAAACTTCCCCTACCTGGTGAAAGAAATAGACTTACAAGTACAGGAAGCACAAAGTCCCAAAGAAGAGGAACCCAAAGAGGACCACACCAAGAAACATCATAATTAAAATGCCAAGGGCTAAAGACAAAGAGAATAGCTTAAAAGCAGCAAGAGAAAAGCAGTTAGTTACCTACAAGGGAGTGCCAATATGACTGTCAGCTGATTTCTCAACAGAAACTATGCAGGTCAGAAGGAAGTGGCAAGAAATATACAACATGATAAATAGCAAGGACCTACAACCAAGATTATTCTACCCAGCAAAGCCATCATTTAGAACTAAATGTCATATAAAGAGCTTCACAGACAAAAAAAAAAAAAGCTAAAGGAGTTCATCACCACCAAACCAGTATTACATGAAATGTTGAAGGGTATTCTTTAAGAAGAGGAAGAAGTAGAAAAATATAAAAAAAGATAAATAATAAAAAGGCAATAAATACATATCTATCAACAATTGAACCTAAAAACCAAAATAAATGAATAAGAAATCTAATGAACACAATAAACTGGTGAATAAAATGGAATCAGAGGCATGGAAATGGAACAGACTGATGATTCTCAGAGGGAAGGGTAGTGGAAGGACGGGAAGAGATTAACCAAAGATCTTACATGCATGTATGCATTACCTAAGGACACAGACAATAGGGTGGTGAAGGCCTGGGACAGGGTGGGAACTGAGTGGAGGGAGGCGACAGAGGGGGAAAGAAGAGGGACATGCTCTCAACAGTAAAGATTTTAAAAATAAAATAAATAAATAAAATCTGTCTTCGGGTCACTTCCACTTTACTGGTTCCAGTTCTGTATTCCTGACTCAGCGTGTAAATCTAATTCCTCCTTTTATGTCAGCCCAAACTTGAAATCAGCTCTAACATTTTCTCCTAAACAAGTGTGAATTAATGGGCCCTGTTGACTTCCGAGTAGAGGAAAACCACTCGTTACCATGATGGTACTACTAGCAGTATACAATAAAGCCTTCAAAAGCCCCTCACAGACATGTGCTTATCTATGAGACCTAGTCACCTTGGCTCTGAACAGAAAGGAATCTGTACACAGCACTAAAGAAAGCACACATCAACTGCAAGCTAAACAATCTTCATTTTGTTTGCTTTTCCCTTATGGTGGCTCTTGGATTAAAATGTTTTAGTTGAATACAGCATAGCTACTTAGAAAATCACCTAAGGCCATTTCACTGTTCTTGCCATTAGCCAGGTTCATGGGCAGTTGTAGGGAATACTAATTAATTGGTTTCTAGATCAAACAGAAAATAAACTATAGGAGCTGTTTTCTTTTCAGCCTACCAGCATCAACTTCTGCTTTCATTTCCTTCATGTCCTCTGTCATCTGCAACTCCAGCTTGCTGATTCGCCCATGCACCTTCTCTTCTTCTTGTTTTGTTCTCTGCCCTTCCATATGCTTCTTCTGACTCTCTTCTATTTTGTCGAGTCTGGCTGACATCTGGCTGAGCTTCTTCTCCATGTCCCTTTCACTGGCTCCCTGAGATCCATGATAAGAATTGCACTTCATTACTCCAAAAAGAAAGTCTGTATGGCATTTGCATCAGCTATAATGTCTTTTAACAACAGTCTGCAGGGAACGGAATCACAAAGGTTGCTCATTGCTCACCCTAATATCCATGATCCTTTCCTCTTTAACAGATCCCCAATTTACAGCTGGGTATGAGGTCACCCAGAATAAATATGACATTTTCTACTGTCTCCTGAGTTTTGGGTAGCCATACAATTAAGTTGTGGCCAATGAGATGCAAGTTCAAGTGTATATGGCAGTTTCCAGGAAAGGTTAAAAGACAGCTGAGGCATGTCCTTCTTTCCCCTCTTCCTGGAATTCAGACAATGACTGGAGCTCCAGCAACCTTCCTGAACTACAAGGACAAGGGTCACTCTCTAGGATTGGCAATTATGCCAGGAGGATCCTGAGACTCTGAGGACTGACAAGCTACCACATCAGCCCAGACATCTTCTATGTGAAAGAGAAATAAGCATCTATCTTATTAAACCCCATTATCCTGGGGTTTACTGTTAGTTATTATACCAATTCTCATGTAAAAATAAGTGATCCAAAGACCCAGAGCCTAAAATGTATTAGCATGAATCTAAGTAAATCAATCAGTAGATCTGATAAAAATATGGAGGACACCTAAAGAAATATGTGATATGGTAAATGTTTTCTTCTCTATCCTCCTCTTTTCTTCCCTTCCCTTCCCTTCCCTAACTTTTTCTTCCCTTTCCACCATGTTTCATTTTTATGGGAATCTGTGTCTGCAGGCAAGCTCTGGAGGCCAGGACTACAAACTCCAAACTGAAAGTGGGTGGGCTATGGCATGACAAAGCTCTCACAATGCTGTTCAATGCAGAGTCTGCAATTCAACAGCTGGGCTTTCAGAGAGCAGAGCTAGAGATGCAAACTGCACCAATCACTTCTGCTCCATCAAAGTTCGACAGGAGGAAGCAGTGCAAGAAGAGAAGGGAGAGGGAGATGCTTAGGCTAAATGACCAAACCAAAAAAGCTGCCTGCCAAGTATCGGTTTCAGAGTTCACTGATTTTGAATCCTATCTATGCAAGGCTTTCTCAATATGGTGTTTGAGCAGTTCTGCACACCTCGGTCCTCTGGAAGAATGGGGTAAAGGGACAAGGAAGCTGGAAAAGAAAACAGTGGATTCTCTTTACATGTTGCACCATGACATCTCATACTGTGGTTACAGTGTGACAGAGGGGCCTGGAAAGAGAAGTCGAGTCAAGACTGGTTATACCAGGTCATGAAATTAAAACAAGCTTGGTTGAAGTCTGTAATTGTTTGATTTAGAAAAGCAGATGGACAACTTGGTTCATTAAGGTCTTCACTTAAATTCATCTTAGCTGAAGCTATTAAAATTTTCTACTGAGCCTTTGTTAACTAAAACAAATCAGAGTGCTCCATCTCTTTATGACAAAGAACCAGTATGAACGATGGAAATGGATTCCAAGGCAAGCAATGGAACAGCTTAATATGGTGCTAAATAAAGCGATGATAAATTACTAGGTATTACTCAAACATTGCAGACCCTCACCAAATGACCATGTTATTGCTAAACATCAATACCTACACTGTTTTCCTTAACAACCAAGGAGAGCTGATCGATTTTCTGTAAAAGTTCTTTTTCTATCCGTTCCTGTTCCTGCTGCAACCATTTCCGAGCAGATAAAATCTGGTTACTGAGTTCCTCAATTGTACCTTTAAATCTAAAATAAAAGAGTCAGCCAGTTAGATGTAAAATAATCCAAAAATGACATCAAACAATCTCAGTCTCCAATTATCAAATTTCTCATAAATATGTCAGCATTAAACTGAGCCCACTCAGAATTACATGCTTACCTTCTCTTAGACTTGCATTTCGCACTATTTTGGGGAGGGGGTTGAGGAAGATGATATAACAGAAAAGCACCTGCAATACTTCCTACTCATGATGAGCTGACAGTGTGGGCATGGAGGTGTCAGAGTCACACAAAGCCACACCAGGTGCTAATCTTTGCAGTCCAGAGGGTCCTCTAGGGCTCCCGGCTCAGAGGACACTGTCCTAGAACCCCTCCTGGCTTCCCTATTTTTCTGGGCTTTCCTCCTTCTCCCTTTTATCTCCCAGAACTGGAGCCTGGCTCCCTTTTTCTTTAATATTCTCCAAATTTCTCTTGCCCCCACACAGATATTTTCTAATTTAAATAAAAAAGAAAACTGAAATAAAAAACATAACCCAATCCTCTATTCCTCTAGTCCTCCCCCTTTCCAAATACCTTAAAATAACACTTCATACTTGCTGCTTTCCTTAATTACTTTTTTATTATTTTTATTATGAAATGTAATGAAAATACAAAAGAATATATGTGACAAAAGAATCTAAATAATAACAACAAAATAAACACCCATTGTGATAAAAAAAAAAACACACCCCTAATTATATGCAGTCTTCCCTATTAAGAAACGCTCAAATGTAAACTGGTTACATGGCTGCCTAGCCAGAGACTACATTTCCCAGCCTTCTTTGCAGTTAGGTATGGTCATATGACTAAGGTGGACAATTGGACACATGTAGAAGTGATAAGTACAACTTCCTGGTCATTAAAAACAAAGCTCTTTGGCCTTATCTGGGCAGGAAGCCAAGCCAGCAGCTCCACCTAACTGACCAGGTAGACTGACCAAAGAACATAGCAGCTTTACAGAATTTATTTATTCTAACAGTTTTCTGGTGTAGTCTTTAGACTTTTCTATATATAAGATCATGTCATCTGTAAATAGGGATAACTTTACTTCTTTTTCTCTGATTTGAATGTCTTTTGTTTCTTTTTCTTGCCTAATTTCTCTGGCTAGGACTTCCAGTACCATGATAAACATAAGTGGTGAGAGTGGGCACCCGTGTCTTGTTTTTGATCTTAGAGGAAACACTTTCAGATTTTCATCATTGAGTATGATGTTAGCTGTGGCCTTGGGATATATGGCCTTCATTATGTTGAAATACATTCCTTCTATACCCCACCTGTTAAGAGTCTTTATTATGAAAAGATGTTGAAATGCTTCCTCTGCATCTATTGAGATGATCATGATTTTTATCCAACATAATGTGGTATATCATGTTGACTGATTAGTGTATATTGAACCATCCTTGCATACCAGGGATACATCCTATTTAATCATAGTATATGATCCTTTTTATGTACTCTTGAATTTGGTTTGCTAGTATTTTGTTGAGAATTTTTGCATTTATGTTTATCAGAGATATTTTATATGTGGCTTTGGCATCAGGGTAATGCTGGCCTCATAAAATGAGTTTGGAAGTGTTCCCTCCTCTTCAATTTTTTGAATGAGTTTGAAAATGGTTGCCATTAATCATTCTTTACATATTTGGCAGAGTTCACCCATGAAGCCATTTGGTTCTAGGCTTTTATTTGTAAGGAGGTTTTTGACTACTGATTCAATTTTCTTCCTTATTACTGGTCTGTTCAGATTTTCTATTTCTTCATAATTCTGTCTTGGTAGGTTGTATGCTTCCAGAAATTCATAGATTCCTCCCCCCGCCCCCAGGATATCCAGTTTGTTGGCATATTATATTTCACTAGAGGCCCGGTGCACAAAAATTTGTGCACTCGGGGGGGGGGGGGAGGTGGGTCCCCCCGCCCGGCC
>NW_005355159.1:5770509-5800943 GCF_000412655.1 Myotis brandtii
TTTTTTTTTTTTCTGGGCCAGCTTTAGCTCTGAGGCCTTGCTGCTGAAAACATTGATACAATGTTGCGGTCCGGGGCTGACTGACGGCCGGTTTCTGGGGGGTTTTTTAGCTTCTTATTTGCAACACAGTATATAGTTGCTTAGAGTTGCCCCTGAGAGGCCGGCAGCGGCAGGCGGGGAACGTTGGAGTCCGCAGTCACTGGAGAAAGCAAGCCTCCCTGTTCGCTTCAGTGCCTGGCTGCCGGCCGCCATCTTGGCTGACAGTTAATTTGCATATACTCACTGATTAGCCAATGAAAAGGGTAGCGGTCGTACGCTAATTACCATGTTTCTCTTTTATTAGTGTAGATAGTAGTTTCTTATGATCCTTTGCATTTCTGTGGTATCAGCTGTAATGACTCCTCTTTCATTTATAATTTTATTTGAGTCCTCTTTCTTTTTTTCTTCGTTAGCCTAGCTAAAGTTTTATCTATTTGGTTTATCTTTCAAACAAACCAACTATTAATTTTGCTTATTTTTCCCATTGTTTTTCTGTTCTATATTTCATTTATTTCTAGTTTAAGCTTTATTATTTCTTTCCTTCTACTATCTTTGAGATTAGTTTGTTATTCTAATTCCTTGAAGTGTAAAGTTTGGTTGTTTATTTGAGATCTTTCCTTTCTCATAATGCAGACATTTACCTCTGTAAATTTTCCTCACAGAATTGCTTTTGCTGCACCCCATTCATTTTAGTATGTTGTGTTTCTATTTTTATTTTTTTCAAGATTTTAAAATTTCCCTTTTGATCTTCGACACATTGATTTTTCAGGAATGGGTAGTTTAACTTCCAATGTTCCTCCTATTATTGATGTCTAATTTTACACTATTATGGTAAAAAATAGATACTTGGTTTTATTTTAATATTTAAAACTTCTTTTGTGGCCTAATATATGCCTCTATCCTAGAGAATGTTGTGTGCACTTAAGAAGAACGTGTATTCTGCAGCTGTTGGATAGAATGTTCTGTATGTCTGTTAGGTCTCTAGTTGGGCAGAACTGCTGTCCACACTCTGAAGGAGCGGGGACCACCGGCTGGGCTCCCTGTCCAGGTAGGGCTACTTGACGGGCTGCGTAGTCCTGTGGAGCCACTAACTGAGCTCTGCAATTACCTCTGGTTGGGTGGGGCTGCAGGCTGTGTTCCCTGGCAGGGTGGTGCTGCTGGCTGGACTCTATGATCGGGCAGAGCTGCAGGCTGGGCTCCACAGCTATACCTGATCAGGTGGGGCCCCAAGCTGTGTTCCCCAGCTCCACGTTCAGGCAGGGCTACAGGCTGAGATACGTGCTCAGACAGGGCCGCAGGCTACGCTCCACAATTTAGCAGGCTGCTGGCTGTGCCCCACAGTTGACTGAGGTCACTAGCCAGGCTCCCTGGTCAGGCGCGGCCACCAGCTATACCTAGCAGTTGTGTAGAGCTGGAAACTGTGCTCTGGGGTCAGGAGGAGTTGTTGCCTGAGCTCCCCAGTCAGGTAGAGCCGCAGGCCATGTTCTGCTTTTGGGCAGGATTGTTGGCTGGGCTCCCGGCCTGGGCAAGGCTGTGCTCAACAATCAGGTGGGGCCATAAGCTGGGCTCCAAAGCTGCCTAGGGTCACTGTTCAGGCTCCCTGGTCAGGTGTGGTTCCAGGTTATAGCAATTATTATATTTTGTAGAAGTTCTAATTGGTTGTTTAAATTCTGATTGATCAGTTTTGATCATCTCTTATCCCTTAATCATACTTTCAAAATATGTGTGAAACTCACATATACACATATACACATGAATTCTTATTCTATCCAATAATTACTGTACATGCAGTATTCAGAAGCCTGATTCTGTTTTTTTTTGTTGTTGTTGTTTCTTCTGATTCAATCAGTTGTGTGGCTTTTCCCTTGTGTTGTTTCACAATATTTGATTGTAAATTCATGTTTCTTGGGACTTCCTTTGTCTGTGGGAAGATTTGAAGACTGAAGATTTGCATTTGCTTCTGCCAGGAACCTCAGGGTCATTCTAAGACAGTTACAGAGGCATATGTGATGATACCACAGTTCCTGTGGTTTTCTTCAAGCCCTCTGGGTAATGGCAACAACCGTTCTAAGTCTATATAAAGCTTGTGTTAGGATCCTGATACTCAAGACTAGCTTTTATTCCTCTACCCAGAGGCAAGATTAGACAGTAAGTTTCCTTGTGATCTCTGTGGCTTTTTCCTAGTTCATCCAGCAGGGGTTCACCGTTTGGGTCTCCAATACATCCCCCACCCCACAGAGGCCCCAGGCTGTGCCTGCTTGCCTCCGTGACCAGCCTTGTGTGTACACTTCTAGACTGCAAGCTGTAGGAAGAAAAATAAAGATGTTCATGTCTGCTGACTAGTAAAATACTAAAAGGTTTCTTTTGTTCCTGTGTGATCAAAGAAAGAGGATTGGAGAGATCTTTCTGTGCTTGGCCAGCTTATAGGATCTATGAGAAATGGTGACATAACTCAACAATTATATAAATACAGGCAATGAGAGGGAAAAAATGTGGTTTTCACAGGTAAATTCCTGTTAAATTGGCAACAATCCTGAAATAGCACTAAACATGGAGGCACTGAGATGTAAAGATCCAGAGAATGTTTAATTTAAATTTTCATAAGCCTCTAACCAAGTTCCATACTGCAGTCATCTTTTAAAAATGTATTGTCAAATATACACATATGTACACACACACACACACACACACACACACACACACACACAAGGACACACACATGCATATACAGTCAATGCTGGCTCTGCTTTGGCAGGAAAATGGGAGGTCATGAAGCTTCATGATGGGAGAAGGTGTATGGTTTTGTGATTGAGAAGAAGATGAGCTTCGCTGCAGGCAAGTGCAGTTGAAAGGGTCACTATAACTAAAGGGTCACTATAACTAAAGGGTCACTATAACTAAAGGGCCACTATAACTAAAGGGTCACTATAACAAAATGTGGAAGTGTAACAAATCACAGGGCACCAACTAGATAGCTCAGGATCACCCTGATGCAGGCCTCTCCCACCTGGACTGCTGAAACGGTGCCCCTAACTGATGTCTCCATCTCTGCTTTGGCCCCTTGTGACCCATTTCCAACTGCAATCAAGGCCATTGAAAAAAAAATTATGTATATATCACTTTATCTGCTTAAAATCTTCCAGTGGCTCCTTGTTGCTCAGTGATGGAAAGTGCCGGCCAAGGTCTACAAGGCCCGGCCAGCTGGCCCGCCTCCTCTCCAGCCTCAAGTCTCTGTTCCAGCCACCTTTGTCATCTTGCAGTTTCTATATGCCACACTTCTCCCAAGATAGGCTCTCCCATCCTGTATGTTCTCACCTCTCTCTTTACCCAGTGAATTCCACTCATTCTTCATCTCTTACTCCAACATCGCCTCCTCAGGAAGGCTCACACCCAGGCCTCTGCCTTGCACTCTCACAGCACCACTGTATTAGCTCCCGGCGGCTGCTGTGACAAATGCCCACAAACTTGGTGGCTAAAAACAACACGTTCATTTTCTTATAGTTCTGAAGGGCAGAGGTCTGAAATCAGCTTCACCGGACTGAGGTCGAGGTGTGAGCAGAGGTGGTTTCCTCTGAGGGCTCTGCAGGGAAAATCATTTTCTTGCCTTTTTCAGCTTCCATTGCATGTGGCCCCTTCCTCCACCGTCAAGGCACATAACTCCAATCTTGGCTTCCATGTCACGTGGTCTTCTGACTCTGACCTTCCTGCCCCCTCTCATAGGGACTCTAAGGGTGACATCGGGTTCACCCAAATAATTTTCCCATTTTAAAATCTTAATCGCATATCAAAGTCCCTTTTTGCCATGCAAGGTGCCCTATTCACAAGGGTTACGTGGTGACATTTGGGGGACCATTAGTCAGCCTACCACACCGTGCCCCTTTCCTCCAAAGCACTCATCACTGTTAGTAATGACATAGCAAGTGCTTGCTGCAGTCATTATTTAATCCATGCTCATCAACACCCTAGACCAGTGGTCGGCAAACTGCGGCTCGCGAGCCACATGCGGCTCTTTGGCCCCTTGAGTGTGGCTCTTCCACAAAATACCGACTTCTGCGCATGGGCCACGAAGTTTCAATCGCACTGTACGTGCGTGCCCGCACGTGGTATTTTGTGGAAGAGCCACACTCAAGGGGCCAAAGAGCCGCATGTGGCTCGCGAGCCGCAGTTTGCTGACCACGGCCCTAGACTATCAGCTACACAAGGACTAGAACAGTCTGTTTCTCTTCATTACTGATCCTCAGCACCTTGGCCAGTGCTCAACTATTTATCGAATGAATGGATGGATGATTATCCAACCAAGAAAAACAAAAATGAGGAAGGTGAAGCGACAGCATGCTGCACAGATACTTTTCCTTTTAACTTCCAGTACAGTTGTCACTTTGTTTATGCAATAAATAAATAAGAGAAGGAAACTGTAGTACTGAATAAGTTCATAAAGAACTTCTACCATTAGAAATAAAATGTTTATAAGTTGATGACTTACTTAGTATCCAAGAGCTGAAGCTGGTGGTTACTATCTCTGTGGGACATCTTCAGTTTGGTGCTTTGCTCGGATATTGACAAGTCCACTCTGTTCAAAAGCTGAGAAATCTGGAAAAGAGACTTTGTGTGGAATATCACATTGAACCTTTTCAGAGGTCATTTAAGAAAACATTTTGTAAGTTATAGTCTAGACAAATGGCATGAAGATTCAGTCTAATTTAATACAATCATTTAAGACTTCACCTCATCCCTCCACTTCCATTTTCTTTCACAGGCCCCATCAAAAACCAAGACCAGCAGCTCTGCCAAAATGTTCCCTGTGCACCGAGCACTGAGCTACAGATCTCTGATGAGCAAGCCCAGTTTCTGCCCAGGTACACCACTGCCACCTGCTGGCACAAAATATAGTCACTTTTATCCTGAAATTTCTACCAGGAATGTAGCTGCTAGTCACAGAGAATGGAATTCTTATCACTTAGAAAATCCATTAAGGTCCCAGATTTACCTCTGTATTGTTTAGTTCCCAAAGACATAATTTGTACGCACCGTTCCTACTCCTTTCTCCCTCCCACTGCCTATCCATTTCCCTTGTCTTTTTACTACTATGTAACATAAAACTAGTGCTATATGAAATGTCTTAATTTTCTGAAATGTTCCTTAAAGATTCATGAAACAAGTATTTTTCAGATCCAGAACAAATAAAAAAAATATCTCCTTTTATGGATTTCTAGATGTATTACACTTGGCTTGGCTATCAGAAAGCTTAATATTTCCTTCGCATTTATTTTCTGATGTAATAATTTTATTCTCACTCATTCTGTGATAAAAAGTACTGGACTTGTCATTTTATTCTTCTTTTCATGGTTTTATAATGTCTGTGCTTTTCACATAAGCAGATTTACCTACTAAATTGGATGTAATTAGGACACAAGTCTTTTGAATCCAGTAAGTTGACCAGATGCCCCACTTTCCTGGCATAATCCCCCTTAAAGTGAAGACGAGCAAGCAGAGCACACACTGTGGGGAAATCCCAGAAAGACAGGCCCCGTTATGGCAAAGGGAAAGTTGTAAGTGGCCAAAAAGCAAACGTTAAATGCCAAAAATTTTGCTTTTTGAAATTAACCTGTGAATTTTCAAGGTGGAATACTGAAAATCCACTAGCCGGCCTATCCTCCAGCTTTGCCCTAATTTCTTCCCACATACAGACTAGTCCCGGTGAATATAGCAACCTTTTCCCAAACCCCAAATTGGGACGACTGGCGTGTGAAAGAATGCTGATCGCTTACCTGTGCGAGGGGTAGTTTTGGAGTTACAATTTGGAATGTAGTAATTGTTTTCAGAATGAAGGGAAAGGATCTTTGGAATTAGAACTGTACCGAAAAATCTCGGTGATGTGGTTGCCTTATTAATGAAGCGCCACTCCAGTGACACAAAGGAAGGAAGAAGCAGAGAAAAGAGATCATGCTTATGCCGGGTGCCTGAACTAGTCTCCCCTGTAAAAGATAGGCCGCACCATGGTACTCTTAGCTGAGAACAACGACCACTTTTATGTATTTATTTTTTAGAAGGAAAAAGCTGGGGCCGGGTGGGACAGCTGTCCTCTGATGGAGAGACAGTGATTCAGAGCCCATACAGCACGTTTATTGTTGGGGTCCAGCCCCAGCAGGTCCAGGGGTTCCCAAAGGTGTGGACGGAGTCGGTGAGGAAGGAATGACACGGAGGCAGCAGTGTTCAGATCATCAGCATAGTTGGGTTCTCTAGCCAGGTTCGGGCTACAATGACCACTTTAAACAGCTACCTGAAACGGGTCATACCTGGCCCTCTGCATCCTTGATCTTCGTTTCCAAGATAAGTTTGGCAGCTTGCTGTTCTTTGTTCAGGTGCTGAAGGCCCTCGTAGGTGGATTTGTGCTCCGCGGAGAGTCTGGCTATGCTGGCGTCACACCTGTCCAGGCAAACGACAAAGCTCATTCTCATTCACGTTTCAAAACAAGTGCTCGGCTTCCTTGCGTGCTCTACAATGCATGACCCCCCTCAAAGAAACTGCGTGACCAGCCACTCTTTTTAACAGAGGCTCAAATGAATTCAGAGAGCTGCCCTCACTATGGTTTTTACGTTAAACCACAGGGGTGTGCTTAAAAAGACTTGAGATGTAACCATCAAAGGGCCTCAGGCTTACAATGATCATGACTACAAAACCGTATCTGCAGTGAGGGCCCAGTTACAAAACACTACAGAGTGTGCGGATGTGGTCTGTTGTCTTCAGAACCACCTCCGCCTTTTCATGGGTGTGTGTGTGGGGGGGGGGGGGGCATTTTGGGGGCAATTTCCAGGGGGGGGGGCATTTTGGAGGCAATTTCCACCACATTAGAAATGCTCCTCTTAACCTCTTACCAAACCACCTAGCAGGCTGTCTGCTCTGAGGGGTCCAGGGCCAGGGAAGGCCCTGCAGCTGGCCCACGCTGCCAGGGAAGTGGCTCTGCCCCTCGGGCCTTACACCCCTTGGCGGTTCCAGTGGTGCTCCAAGTATCGGTGGCAGATACGCTGTGTACCAGCCTCTGTCCACGGGTGACAGACCTAACAGGAGGGTCACAGGACAGATCCCGAGGGGTTTAGAGCAAAGTCATCCCGTCCCAACACGATCGGTCCTGCCTGGAGAGGTAGCTGCTGGCTTGCCACTGGGCGCTGGGGGAGACTGCATACAGGTGGGCGCTGAGCAGCACCCCATCCTCGAGGGGAGGGGTATGTACAGACATCAAGCACAAACAGATCGCAAAGGCTACGCAAACTGCGTGAGCCCAGACTCCCGTGGCATCCCGCCCTGCTACTGTACCAACTTCCTTCAACTCACACCTGTGGCCTCTTGAGGAGTTTTTTGATGCCCAAGTGGACTGAGGGAGAAAAGGTCAGGCCTGATTTACAGGTGGTCACACCCAAGAGGCTGGCACCTTCTAGAAGGCTGCTGACACTGAAAAGCCTGCTCAGGAGTGGTCCTAAGGCTATTACAGAAGGGAAACCCTCAAAGTGGGCAGAACTTCAAACAGTATATCTGGGGGTTCACTTTGCCTAGAATAAGAGGTGGCCAGACATTCATGGAACTAACTCCTGGTGAGAGACTTAGAAAACAGACATTGGAAGACTACTGACAAGAGAAAGCAATCACATGAGGGGACCACTCAGAGCCGCCACAGCCTGTTTGCTCCTTGGGAAAGCTCTCTGTATCTCCTCGGGGCAGGAGCCCCCAAACTGCACTTCCCGGATTCCCTCACTGGCGTGGTCTGATTTAGATCCACCAGTGGGAGGCGCTTCTGCAGGAGGTGGAAGGTGGAGGAGAAGGGGAAGCCCTATTCCGCTCTGCAGCAGTGGGCGGGCAGGCGCCTGGGGACCCTGCCGGGTGGGTGTGCAGCCGCTTCCAGACACACTCCTGAAACCCCTGACTTCCGTGCTGGGGCAGCCGAGCCCCTTTCTGTGATTCTCGTGCTGCCTATTTCCCGAAAGCCAGTAAGTTCCCTGCCCTTTGCCTCCCCACAGCTCCCACTGCTTTTGCGAGCTGTGACTTTCTATGTGAAATCCCTTCCTGCTAAAATGGAGTGTTTTCTGTTTGCTTGCGTGAACCTTGATGCAGATAATCATTAAACTATCACATGAAAGCTTACAAAATATTAACCAACTATCTCTGGATCATGTGTGGTTATTGTATTTTTCATTCTTTTCTGACGTGCACAACTTTCCTGCAATAAATACATATAATTTTTTAATCAGAAAAAACAACTCCACAAGGAAAATGTTTTGATCAATAGCCATGTACAAAGAATATGTTATAATTTTATGGAATAAGCACTATCCCACCATCGTTGCCTGGGCCCCCATGAAGCAGAAATGGGGCTGGAGTATAAGGAAGCCAGAGCCAGAGACATGTGGGCTTAGGTCCCTGTCATGAAAGGCAGGTCAGGTTCAAGGCAACATACAGTCAAGTGAAGAGGCGGTGGTTGGAACCCCAGGCCACAATCCATTCATTCACTCAGTAAGTAGCTGTAGAATGTCTGCTATACCAAACACAGTATAGTGAGAACTTCATCTCTCCAGCACACACACTATAACAATCTAGATTTTTAAACTATTATGCCACTACTCCCAAATGCGATGCAGTCTATACCTATGTTTTCCTATTATTGATGGGGATTACATTTGACATCTGTTCACTATCCCCCTGATTCAGACAAATAAGCTCAGAAGATTGTTTGGGAACTTGCTGAATAAGTCATAAATACTCACGAAGAACAACCTATGGCCAGTCACACATTCAGTAAATCAGCCGTCTACAATCATCCTACAAGCGTTGAGGATGTGTTCTTTAAGATGTACATCCGCACTGAGGCCTGAACAAGGTTTATGGACTATTCCCTAAAAGATGTAGATACCGAAAGAGTCTCACTTTCTAAATCACATCTAGTATTTGCAATCAACAGCAAACTAATTAACAAAAGTTAAATTATATCCCTCCAGAAGCTGGAGAAAATAAAATATTACAGGTTTATGCTTTATAAGCCAGAAATGAAAATTAGAGAGCATGCCAGTGCTTGGTAGGCTTTCTAATAAGCTATCATATTTAACCAATTTACTAATCACTTTGTATTAAAATGTTGCAAACAGGAACTACTACCTGGTATTTCAGTTAAACGTGGTGGACAACACACATGCCCTCATCTTGGCTCCCTCCTGAATATCTATCAAGATGACACCAAATGAATGTTATAAAAAAGGTATAAAGCCAAAGGGTAAAAGGAATGGGAGAAAGTGGAAAGCAGAGAGACGGTGCAGAAGATAGAGCACAGCAAATGCTTTGCTGGTGTCAGAGGCTTGCTGGGGCTCTGTATCTGAAAACCAACAGTAGTAAGAAGAAAGTTTAGTTCCCACAGGGCAAGAAGGACAAGAACTGGCTCCACTTGAGGCCAGGGTAACTGAAACCAGAGACTTGAGTGGGGCTCCACCAGATATGGAAAGCACAACTGGGGTCAAGTAAGTTTAAAATAAATATATTTAAGATACTACAAAATAACAAAGACAGATTAACAACCATCAAAAGCAGTGGTTCTCAACCTGTGGGTCGCGACCCCTTTGGCGGCTGAACTACCCTTTCACAGGGGTCGCTTAAGACCATCCTGCATATCAGATATTTACATTATGATTCATAACAGTAGCAACATTACAGTTATGAAGTAGCAACGAAAGTAATTTTATGGTTGGGTCACAACATGAGGAACTGTATCTAAAGGGCCAGAAGGTTGAGAACCACTGATCAAGAGGATGCTAAAGTAGTAAACAAAAACAGGCAGAGATGAAAGGAGAACGAGTATGTAAGAGAAAAAATTAGAAATCCTGGGAATAAACTACAGAGTTGTCTTGATAGACCAGTCAAACTCTAGATTAGACATGACTGAGGATAAAATCAGTGAATTAGAAGATAGTGGCAAGGAGCTCACTCAGAATGCAGTAAAGGTAGACAGAGATTCAAAACATGAAAAATAGTTATAAAACAAGGAGGACGGATAAAGAAATGCTAACATAAGTCCAGGAGAAGTTGAGTTTCAAAAGAAGGAAATGGCCCTGGTCAGTGTGGCTCAGCTGGCTGAGCATTGTTCCATGAGCAGAGAGGTCACCAGGTCAATTCGGGCAGGGCACATGCAGGTGGCAGGCTCTGTCCCCAGTAGGGGGCGTGCAGGAGGCAGCCAATGATGTTTCTCTCTCTCCATCTCCCTTCCTTTCTCTCTAAAATAATAATTTAAAAAAATAACAAAGAAGAAGAAGGAGGAGGAGGAGGAGGAGGAGATGTAGAGAATGACAGATATGCAATATTTGAGGTGTGAGTGCTGGCAATTTCATTAAACTGAAGACAGACATGAATTTTAAAGTATTTAATGAATACAAAGTGGGATAAGTAAAAATAAATGGAGTACGGTGAGATTCAGATAGCCCACAGTAAAGACAAAATCTTAAAAGCTACCAGAGACTAAAGACTGGTAATCCGCCAAAGACTGAGTGTAAGAGCACACAACACATATCAGAAGACAAGAGATAACACAAGATGGTGGAGAAATACCTTTAAGAATTTAAGAAAAATAAACTATCATCCAAGAATCAGTGCAAAATAAAGATAAAGACAGTTTCAGACATATAAAGATTAAGAAATGTATCACCCACAGCCCATATGGAAGGAGTATCTAAAAATCTACTTCAGTAAAATTAAAATCACACTGTTAGGTAATTGTTTTGCTGCAAATCATTATATTACTACAATGATAATTATTTTACAACAATGTATAAGAAAAGTCTAAGAGGACAGACACCAGATTGTTAACATTAGTTACCTCTAAGGAGTAAAACAGAGATGGAGCTGGTGAGCCTTCATTCTCCATTTCATATATTTCATAGTATGCCTGATTGTTTATTACCAGCATAAATCACTTACGTACTTTTATAAATAAAGGGGTAGGGAGGGCAGGGAAAGTAGAGAGACTCACAGTGAGTGATACCAAAGCCTCTCATCAGAAAACATACACAGTGAAATCAACTTGTGTTTCTAATGTCAAAAACAATGTTATTCTTAATCTCAGATGTTTCAGAAATAAATTTTATATATGAAAGAATAATAGAGTAAATGGGACAAAATGTTAACAAATGATGAATCTTGCATATTTTTATGTTTGAAATTATATACATATATATGTATTTATATATATATAAAAATTATTATCCTATATAATAAAAGCCTAATATGCTAAGTGTCTGGTTACCCAGTCGACCATTCAACCAATCAAAGCATAATATGCTAATGATATGCTAAGGCAACTCAACCTCTCACAATGACATGCACTGACCACCAGGGGGCAGATGCTCCTACCGGTAAGTTAGCTTGCTGCTGGGGTCAGGCTGATCCAGACTGAGTGAGATGGGCTGGGCAAGCCTCGGAGCCCTCCCATGGCCCCTCCCTGGCTGGCCAACTTCCCGCGTCCCTCCTGGCCCTGATCATGCACCGGTGGGGTCCCTTGGTCTGGTGTGCGCCTTCTCGCCATCAGGGCTGAGGGACCCACCCCGCCATGAGTGCACAAATTTCATGCACCGGGCCTCTAGTGTGTGTGTGTGTGTGTGTGTGTGTGTGTGTGTGTGTGTGTGTATTAGGGGGAAAGCAATATTGCTATTTCAGCTAGTATTGAAGCAAAGACATCATTCTTGTCTTTTCAAAAAAACACTCATAAAAGACAGCCTCAGCACTCTAACATAGCTGTGCGCATGCTCAATAACTTTAGCTAAACAAGAATTTGCAATGAATCTGATCAGTTGTCCTATTTCATCCTTGATGTTTTCTATTACAGATTCCAATTTTTCCTTTTCCAGTCTTTTGGCAGCTATCTCCCGGCTACACTTCCTAATTGTGGCCATCAGGTGGCAGAATGACTCTACCACTTGGCCAACAGGGTCCCAAAGTCTAGCAACAGGTATGATGGACAACATGCTTACGCAGAACTTCTCTTACAGCTTGTGACATGGTGGCACAGCAACCAAAAGCAATGACATTTAAAACATTTTCTCATCTTCCATATTATAATAATATATATGTATGTATGTGTAATAATTAACATATATGTATGTGTGCGTGTGTATATATACACACGCACACATACATATGTAACTAGTGTATATATACATCATTAAACCCGTAAGTGCTGGCAATAATTTAATTGAATCAGATCACAGAGCAATGTATGTTCTAGGGCACTTCAAAAACAGTAGAGCAATATGCCAGCAATTAGTAGAGCTAAAATTTGGGTGTGGTTCCAACAGAGGCAAACGGCTTAATACCGATCAGGGAAAGAGACAGAGAGCCTTGCTGAAACCACTATAACTGCAAGGTGACTTTGTACCTTCTGAGGAGTGACATCTGAGGCTCCATACTGTAGGGGAGATAGACATCACTAACAGAGTCCAGCCAAGTCATTGAACAAACAACAACAAACCCAAGGGTGTGTGTCAGTATACCAGATTGCAACAACATATTACCTGAAACGCCCAGTTGTTAATAAAAAGCCTGAGACATGCAAAGAACCAGGAAAATGTGACCTATACATGGAGAAGGAGCAGACAGAAGCTGCCTGTGAAAGAGCAGACATCAAATTTAAAAGACAAAACTCAAGGCAGCCATTATAAATGTAGTCAAAGAAACATGCTTTAAAAAGTAAAGTCTAATGACAATGTCTCATTAAATAGAGAATAATAAAGAGACAGAATTTTTTTAAAACATAGACCCAAATGGACCCCATTAAGGAAATGAAAAGAAAACAGAATGGGGAAACTTTTTTCAAATATCTGATCAGAGAATTGCATCTGGAATACACAAAGTGCTCCTACAATAATAAAGAGACAAATAACCCAATTTAAAAATGGGCACAGGATCTGAGTAAGTTCTACAAAGCAGAGAAATCACCAATAAGCACATTAAATGATGTTCAATACCATTAGTCATTAAGGGAAATGCAAACCAAAACCACATAATGCCACTTCACACCCCCTAGGTTGGCTGTAATAAAAAAAGACAGATAAGTGTTGAATGTAGAGAAATGGGAGCCCTCATACACTGCTGCTGGCAGTAAAATGGTGTGGCCACTTTGGAAAACAGTCTGACTGTTCTGTTCTTCAAAAGTTAGAGCTACCACATTACTCAACAATTACACTCCTAGGTATACATATGCAAGAGAAATGAAAACATATGACCACACAAAAACTATGTGAATGTTCAAAACAGCATTACACATCATCCCCAAAAGTCTTTAATCTGATGATGTCCAATTTATCTGTTTTTTTCTTTGCACCTGGGCTCATGTACCTTGCGGGAATGTGCACATTTGCTTTAGTATACCGATAATTCTCTAAGGCTCTAACATCATGCAAACAGACTTCATAGAGGAAAGTGGATGTGGCCGTTGAGTCTTGGAAAAACGAAGAAGACAGGGCAAAAATGGACCAAATATTCCATTAAGAACAGGAAAGCCCTGAGCTCTGCTTTAGAGAGAAATGGGAACCTCTGAGAAAGTCTTTTTTAGGGTGTGCTATGCTTAGTGGGGGTAAGTGTCTCTCACCTCCATGGCAAATTTGCCTTTGTCCCTCCCAGCTGGATCTACGTGGGAGGTATCAGGGTCTGTTTCCTATCAATTACATCACCAATGGATCCAAAACACTATGAAATAAATCTGAAATAATATAGCAGCCCAGCCCACCGGTGTGGCTCAGTGGTTGAGCATCAACCTATGAACCAGGAGGTCATGATTCAATTCCTGTTCAGGGCTCATCCCCCGGTTTCGGGCTCGATCCCCAGAGTGGGGCGTGCAGGAGGCAGGCGATCAATCATTCTCTCTCATTCTCTCTCTCTCTCTCTCTCTCTCTCTCTCCCTTTCTCTCTGAAATCAATAAAAATATTTTTTTAAAAATACATATAGCAGCCCAGTAATTTAAGAATATCATTTAAAAAGTTCATTCAGATTCCTTCAATACAATAACATAACCAATTCAAGAAAGCCAAAACTTTGCCAAGGAATTTTTACTTCACATGAGTTTATTTCAACAATTAAAGGCTCATTAACATTATACGGGAAAGACAAATATAAAAGCAAAGACATGTGGTACTCCTAATACACTTCCAATTGTTGCGGGATGAAAGTATTTGTTACAGAGAAGGAACAAGCTGGGTAGGGCAGCTAATAAGAAATTGCAGGGGGGAAAAACGTAAAACTTCTGAAAGTATTTCAAAATAACTTCTCCATTTTATAATTAGAACCGGGATAATTTCACATGCCATCCCATGCGCGGCACTAGGCCTCTTACATATATTGCTTCGCTTAATCTTCATCTGCCTAAAAGTGAGCAAGAAGATCCTCAAAGTTCTCCTGAGGTCCCTACTCTGTCCTGCCACTCTGAAGCTCTTCGAACGTCTCACTGTTCCGAGAGCTATCACAGAGCTGTGGTTTCCTTTAAGCCAATCTCCACAAAAAGAATTCAAGTTTTCTGTCCCATTACAGTGATTTTCTAGATCTACTATTTTCCAGGGACTATTCCCAGACGCTTGAGCTACAAAAATAAAAGATGGTACTCCACCCCAAGACAGTGAAGACAATAGAGATACTCAATAGAACAGAGAATGCTAGGGGAGCGCAGGAGCATGGGCTATCTGGGAAGACTTCCTGGAGGAGGTGACATTTGAGCAGTATTTTAAAGGCTGACCAGAAGTTAGAAAAAGAGGAAAGGCATGCTGGGTATAAGAACAGCATATGCAAAGGCTCTGAAATAGGAAGCGTGGCTCATTCAGGACATAACAAGCAGTTAGTTGATCACTGCTAAAAGGTACAGTGCTAAGATAAAGAGAGGTGAGGAAGTCAGCAAGGTCATACTAAGGAGATTGGAGTTCACTCAGATGTGGATAGAAAACCACACAAGAGGAGTCAACGAGTCCTCCATTCAATCTCTGCTCTTAGACTGCTGTTCACCCAGCAGATGCAAATCCACATGCCCAGCATGCAAGGCCCTTCAGGTGTTGTCTGCAAAAACACCTCCCGCCACTAGTGCTCTCTGCTCCAAAGAATCCTTGGTTCCTGAGTCCCTTTTTTCCACTCCCGCCCTTTGCAAACCACTCTCAACTTCACCTCAGGCTGACTCAAATTGCCTATGAGCTCCACAACTCCTGTGCATGACTCTTTTTTTTAATTAATATATTTTATTGATTTTTTACAGATAGGAAGGGAGAGGGATAGAGAGTTAGAAACATCGATGAGAGAGAAACATTGATCAGCTGCCTCCTATACACCCCCAACTGGGGATGTGCCCGCAACCAAGGTATATGCCCTTGATCGGAATCGAACCTGGGACCCTTGAGTCCGCAGGCCTACGCTCTATCCACTGAGCCAAACCGGTCACGGCCTGTGCGTGACTCTTAACAGCAGCAGAGGGCAGAAGAGGCCCGGGAATACTTTAGGGACTGCTGGCATTTCTAACAGGGTCCCAGGTGATGTGATGCTGCGGGTCCAGCGAGAGGTGAAGGGCTAGAACACTTTCCAACTATCTGAGATGAAAGAGCTCTTTTAAAAATTTTCAATCTACCATGGACCCATACTTTCAGAAAATAAAATAAAAATACAGTCAATAGACTCCACCAAGATGGCGGCATAGGTAAACACCGGAGACTGCTGCCGCAAACAACCACTTCAAAAATACAACTAAAAGACGGAACGGACATCACCCTGAACCACAGGAAGGCTGGCTGAGGAGAGACTCTTCAACTAGAAGGAAAGACATCAGCACACCGGAGGCTCAGAGGAGGCGCAGTGTGGAAAATTTAAAGGTACCGAGGTGCGCGCGCAAAGCGGGCTGGTGGCCGAGGACGCGGTTGTCGTTTTCAATCAGGAGGGAGTCTCAGACTCTGAGCTCCAGACCCGGCGAGTCTCTAGGGACTCAGACTCAAACGGGAGAAGCGGGATTGTCTAGCATCAGTTGGAACGTGAGGGCGGCTTTCACTCCAAGGATTGCAGCGGTTGCCGGGGTTCTGAGAAGCAGAGCCTCTGGGAACGGGACTGAGAGCGGCCATAACTGCTCCCTCCGTCCGCCCGCCCTGTTGATCCCGCCCCGCCCAAGCCCTGCGCAGAGCCATTTGCCGGATCGCCTCAGGCAAAGGCTAGATTAGCCCCTCCCCAGAGGACAGAAGTTTTCCCACTGCAGCAGACACAGCTGATTCTCACAGCCAGTCGGCCTGGCGGTCAAATCCCTCTAATATTAACTACAACAATCAAGGCTTAACTAGAACAAGACTGTGCACAAAGACCACAAGGGGGTGCACCAAGAAAGCATAAAAAATGCGGAGACAAAAAAACATGACAGAAATGGAGGATATAGAGCTAAAAAACGCAATTTTGAGGGCTTGCAATAAACTTGTGGAGAGCCTCACGCAAACTAATGAGACCCTCGATGCTATGATAAAGAAACAACTAGAAATTAAGCATACACGGTCTGAAATAAAGAATATTACACCCAATAGCAGACCAGAGGAGCGCAAGAATCAAGCCAAAGATTTGAAATGCGAAGAAGCAAAAAACACCCAACCGGAAAAGCAAAATGAAAAAAGAATCCGAAAATACGAAGATAGTGTAAGGAGCCTCTGGGACAGCTTCAAGCGTACCAACATCAGAATAATAGGGGTGCCAGAAGATGAGAGAGAGCAAGAAATTGAAAACCTATTTGAAGAAATAATGGCAGAAAACTTCCCCCACCTGGTGGAAGAAATGGACTTACAGGTCCAAGAAGCGCAGAGAACCCCAAACAAAAGGAATCCAAAGAGGATCACACCAAGACACATCATAATTAAAATGCCAAGAGCAAAAGACAAAGAGAGAAGCTTAAAAGCAGCAAGAGAAAGAGACTCAATTACCTACAAGGGAATACCCATACGACTGTCAGCTGATTTCTCAACAGAAACTTTGCAGGCCAGAAGGGAATGGCAAGAAATATTCAAAGTGCTGAATACCAAGAACCTACAACCAAGATTACTTTATCCAGCAAAGCTATCATTCAGAATTGAAGGTCAGATAAAGAGCTTCACAGATAAGGAAAAGCTAAAGGAGTTCATCACCACTAAACCAGTATTATACGAAATGCTGAAAGGTATCCTTTAAGAGGAGGAAGAAGAAAAAGGTAAAGATACAAATTGTGAACAACAAACATGCATCTATCAACAAGTGAATCTAAGAATCAAGTAAATAAATAATCTGATGTACAGAATGAACTGGTGATTATAATGAATCAGGGACATAGAAAGGGAATGGACTGACTATTCTTGGGGGGGAAAGGGGAATGGGAGATGCGGGAAGAGACTGGACAAAAATCGTGCACCTATGGGTGAGGACAGTGGGTGGGGAGTGAGGGTGGAGGGTGGGGCGGGAACTGGGAGGAGAGGAGTTATGGGGGGGGGGGAAGAGGAACAAATGTAATCTGAACAATAAAGACTTAAAAAAAGAAAAAAAAATACAGTCAATAATATTGTAATAACTGTACATAGTTTCAGGTGGGTACTAAACTTATTGGGGTATATAAATGTCTAATCACTATATTGTACAGATGAAACTAATATAATATTGTATGTTGACTGTAATTGAAAAATAATTTACTAATAAGTGAATTATAAGAAAAAATGAAATTAAAAAAAGACATGGAAGAATGTCGAATCTCAGAGGGAATGGGGGGTGGGGTGGGAAGAAATTAACCAAAGAACTTGTATGCATATATGCATAACCCATGGACACAGACCATAGTGTGGTGAAGGCCTGGGAGCGGGGGGGAGGGGGACGGGAAAGATTTAAAAAATATTCTGAAGAAGTTAATTCTAATGCTAGACATCAGCACTTGACAAGGACCCAATGGTGCAAGAGTTGGCAAAATGTTACGCTATAATAATTAAAAAGATTCTTTTCCATGTTAAACACAGATCATTTTTAGAAAAGGCGGAGAAGTATTTGTTTAGAATTCTAATAAAAATTAAAGAAAATAGAATTATAGCTTATAAATAAATAAATAAGATGTGGAAAAATGTAAGTCCCAACTTTGTATATTATTGGATTCAATAAACATAATAATCTTCATCTGCCAGATGGCACTGGCCAGCTGAGCTCTCCCCCCACTTGCTCCCACGCACCAATTCCCGTTGCAGACACACAAGAAGTCATGGCACGCTCATACCCAGGTCAATGTCCACTGTTAACTTTTGTGGGCAAAGGAGGTGATGTACGAGAAGAAGGCAAACACTTTGCTTTGGGGCTTCATGAATATATCCCCCACTAAAACGAAGTGTATGAAAACAGCTTTGGAGGAGTGGAGTCCCAAACATCTGACCACCTACCTTGCCACTCTCCCTCGAAGATCCCCCAAACCGGACAGCTGACGCATCTCCAGAGTCTTTAAGGCAGAATTAGTTCCGTAGCTGATGTTGTCCCGGGCACGGATCTGCTCCTGGAGTACCTGGGCAACACAAAAGACCACAGGAGAGTCATTTGAGAATTTGCATGATTCCACAAAACCATTTTAAGCAAGGATGTTGAACTCTTTTCAGAAGAGGCTCCTTTGTAACAGCCACCTGGTATGTACAGAGAGCCAGGGGCTTAGACAGAGAGAAAGAGAGACCTTAGGGATCACACCCACACCAAGTCCCTTACTTTACCGATAAAAACACTGAGGCTCTGGTGTCAGGTGACTTGATAGAGGGCCAGACCGGGACCCTGGCCCCTTGGTGTGTATTTCTATCACTCCATGATGTTTTTTGATAGTCACTGTTTTAGGTGAACAATCCTTACATTTATTAAAAAGTAATACATCAAGAGCAAGGAGGGGAACAGGGCATCGGACAAGGGCTCCAAATTTTGGTTCCTCCAAATTCTGGGCAAGTGTGTAAGGTTCTCTGAGCTTCCTTTCTCTCATCTGTTAACAGGAGTGGTGACTATACTTTTAAAAAAATATATATTTTTATTTATTTCAGAGAGAGAGAGATAGAAATATCAATGATGTGAATCATTGGTTGGCTGTCTCTTGCACGCCCCCTACTGGGGATCGAGCCTACAACCTGGGCATGTGACCTGACCGGGAATCAAACTGTGACCTCCTGGTCATAAGCCGAGGCCAAACCATTGAGCAACACCAGCCAGGCTGGTGACTAGACTTTTAAGGCCACTGTGACTATTGCATAAGATACACATAAAGCACTTAGCACAATGCCTGGTACACAGTAAATACAGCAAATATTCTCTTGAGTATTCGATGACAATACTTCTACTGGAACGGCCAAATGGTGTCCCATAGGACAGACATGAAATGAAAGCAGAACTGCTTGAAGGGTAAGTGACCCCACCTAAGAGCATGGCCTCGTGGAGCGTCCACCCTGGGAATCCTTCAGAGGAATGATGGAGGCGATGAGGACATCATCTGAGCATGTACTGGGAAGTGCTGACATGCACCAAATCCTCACAGGTCCTCGGTGAGGGGGGCACTCAGGATGCCCATGTTCCCCTCCAGGACATGAGGCACAGACAGCTGAAATGATACCTCCAAAGCCGCCCGGCTAGCAAGCGGCTCACCAGGACTGCCATGCTGCCTGCCACAAACAGGCAGGAAAGAAGCTGAGGCTGAAGCACTCGGACAGAGACAGACAGACCAGAAATCCGGAGTGCTAAGTAGTGGGAGCAAAAGGTTACATCTGATGTTTCTTTCGAGCATTTCCTCATTCTTTGGCACATCTTTCCTCCCACCTGCCTTCCTCTACTATATTCTGTTCTTCACACTCCCCCTCACCACACCACCTTCTCGCTCCTTTCAAAGAGAAAGCTTTTGGTTTCTTGGATCCTTTCCCTTTTAACCACTTTTTAAAAGCATTTTCTATTTGCTTGATGTCAGCTTAAATATTTGTTAATTCTTTCTTTTGTTTTATTCCCTTTTTTTGGTAATTTTAAAAGATGAATACACTGTTCCTTTATTTTTATTATTTCTTTCTTAATAATGAAGACTTTTTTCAGTACCATATTTTCTGTGTCCATAAGTTGGGTGTGACGTGTTTTCTTTTCCACTGTTTTAATTTCAGTTTTGAATTCCTCTTGGATCTAAGGATTACTTAAAATTGTGTTTCTTCATTTTCAAGCTAAGTGGTTTTCATCATTTTTATTATCTATTTCTAACTGTATTGGATTATGGTTAAAATATGGTCTGTAATATGCTTCATGTTTTGAAGGTATTAAGGCTTGTTTTCTGGCACATGATTGATTTTTTTAAAATATATTTTTATTGGTTTCAGAGAGGAAGGGAGAGGGAAAGAGAGATAGAAACATCAATGATGAGAGAATCATTGATTGGCTGCCTCCTGCACACCCCCTACTGGGGATCGAGCCCGCAACCCAGGCATGTGCCCTTGACTGGAATTGAACCCAGGACCCTTCAGTCCACAGGCCAACACTCTATCCACTCAGCCAAACCAGCTAGGGCCAAATGTTCCATGCAAAAAACTATTTGAGGAACAAAAGGTTCAAAATTGTCTATTAGATTGAGTTTCCTGATTCTATTATTCATTTTTTTCTAGATTTTATTTATTTTGGTCTATTGGATCTCTCAGCTTAAAAGAGATATGATGAATTATCCCACTTTAAAGTATTTTCATTAAGTCCTTACACTTTTCATACTTTTTAATATATATTTAGCTGCCATCAGGCACATATAGATTTACAAAAAGTGGCCATAACCATTATATAATAATCTTTTTTATATGATTTAGTGCTTTTACTAATAAGTATCATCTTACTAAATATTAACATTGCTACTATGCTTTATAAATATTAAGGCAAACACTGGCTTGATCTAACTGTTCACCAGACACTGATCTAAGTGCTTTGGGTATGTTAACTCACTTAACCCTCACCGCACCCTATGAAGGAGGCACTGTCATCATCCCCATTTCCCAGGTACTGTTAAGTAACTTGCCCAAAGCCACAGTCATAAAGTGACAGAGATGGGAGAAAAGAAAGCTGGGGTGGCAATACTCATATCTGATAAAATAAACTTCAAAATGAAAGCTATCACAAGAGGTAATAAAGGTGATTACATAATACTAAAGAGATGGATCCAACAAGAGGATATAACCTTGGTAAACATATATGTGGGAAACTGATATAGGGTTAAGCCTCAGACTGACCTGTTGGCAAAGTCACAAACAAGTCCCAGCTTAGAGGGCACAGTCCTCTTAGCATAATTAAGCTTGACCTTATAACACTCCCCAGATCTTATCTGGGAAGCTAATGGGCTGAGGGAAGTGCAGGAAGTTCAAAACAAGTGAAATTCACAAGAACTATGTAACTATGGTAACCACTACCTTGTTTACCTCTCACTATAAAAAGCTTGGTGAGGCCTGAGCACAGTGGAAGTCCTTTTCCTTGAGTTGGACTTGCCCGCCTAGTCCCCCAATATTCCCAAATTATCTCGTGTCTTTTCTTTTTCATTTGTGTGCGGCTCCTCTTCCAGACCCGAACCCTGAACCACGGAGGACGTGGAGGGAAACACTTACGACACATATATGCACCCAATATAGGAGCACCTAAATATATATAAAAAAAACTTCTGGAGGATTTTAAAGGAGAGATCAACAGCAATACAGTCATAGTAAGGGACTTTAACACCCCACTGACTTCACCGGATAGATCTTCCAGAAAAAAAAAAAAATTAACAAGGAAACAGTGACTCTAAATGACACACTTGATCAGATGGATTTAATTGACATTTACAGAACATTTCACCCCAAAAGCT
The DNA here is from genome assembly GCF_000412655.1 of Myotis brandtii. Lineage (NCBI taxonomy): Eukaryota > Metazoa > Chordata > Mammalia > Chiroptera > Vespertilionidae > Myotis > Myotis brandtii. The sequence continues at coordinate 5,792,397 of NW_005355159.1, forward strand.
GCAGAATATACATTCTTCTCAAGTGCACATGGGTCATTTTCAAAGATAGACCACGTTAGGATACAAAACAAGTCTCTACAAATTTAAGAAGATTGAAATCATATCAAGCATCTTCTCAGATCATAATGGAATGAAATTAGAAATCAACTACAGTAAAAACACTCAAAAATATTCAAACATTTGGAGGCTAAATAGCATGTTATTAAACAACTAGAGCAGTGATGGTGAACCTTTTGAGCTTGGCGTGTCAGCATTTTGAAAAACCCTAACTTAACTCTGGTGCCTGAAAATGAAACAACAACCCCAAATCTCTGGGACACAGAAAAAGCAGTCCTGAGAGGGAAGTTCATAGCATTACAGGCAACCTCAAAAAACAAGAAAAATGAATAATAAACTATTTTACCCTACAACTTAAAGAATTAGAAAGAGAACAACAAGAAAAGCCCAGAATAAGTAGAAGGAAGGAAATAATGAAGATGAGAGCAAAAATAACTTACATAGAGACTAAAAAAACAACAAAAAAACAATATAAAAGATCAATGAAACCAAGAGATAGTTCTTTGAAAAGATAAACAAGACTGATGAACCTTTAGTCAGACTCATCAAGAAACAAAGAGAGAGAGGACTCAAATAATTAAAATCAGAAATGAAAGTGGTAAAGTAACAACTGACATCACAGAAATACAAAGGAGTGTAAGAAAATGCAGTGAGAAACTACATGCCAACAAGCTGGACAAGGTGGATAAAATGGACAAATTTCTAGAAAAATACAATCTTCCAAAACTGAATCAGAAAGAATCAGAAACCCTGAATAGGCCAATAATAATTGAGGAAATTGAAGCAGTAATAAAAAAAACTCCCAGCAAACAAAAACCCTGGTCCAGACGGCTTCACAGGAGAGTTTCAGTGAATATTCAAAGAAGAACGAACACCGATCCTCCTCAAACTATTCCCAAAAATCCAAGAGGAAGGAACATTTTTTATGAGGCCAGCATTATCCTAATTCCAAAACCAGATAAAGACACTACAAAGAAAGAGGATTATAGGCCCATATCCCTGATGAACATAGATGCTAAAAATTCTCAACAAAATATTAGCAAATCGCATCCAGCAATATATTAAAAAGATCATACACCATGACCAAATAGGATTTATTTCAGGGATGCAAGGCTGGTACAATATTCAAAAATCAATAAATGTGATACATCATATAAACAAATTGAAAGACAAAAATCACATGATCGTATCAGTAGATGCAGAAAAAGCATTCGACAAAATCCAACACCCTTTTTTGATAAAAACTCTGAGCAGAGTGAAAATAGAGAGATCATACTTCAACATAATAAAAGCCATATATGACAAACCTACAGCCAACATCAAACTCAGTGGGAAAAAACTAAAACCATTTCCCCTAAGTACAGGAACAAGATAAGGATGTCTGTTTTCACCACTCTTATTCAACATAGTACTGGAAGTCCTAGCCACAGCAACCAGACAAGAAGAAATAAAAGGTATCCAAATTGGAAAGGAGGAAGAAAAACTTTCATTATTCATTCATCCAAACAAATATTTATTAAGTATGTACTGTTTTGACATGATATTGTACATAGAACACCCTAAAGACTCCACCAAAAAACTACTAGAGTTAATAAAGGAATTCAGCAATATAGCAGGATACAAAATTAACACCCAGAAATTGAAGGCATTTTTATATACCAATAATGAATTCTCAGAAAGAGAAACTAAACAAACAATCCTATTTACCACTGCAACAAAAAATTTAAGATACCTAAGAATAAACTTAATCAAGGAGGTAAAAGACTTATACTCAGAAAACTACAGGACATTGAAAAAAAGAGATAGAGGAAGATATAAACAAGTGGAAGAATATACCATGTTCATGGATTGGTAGAATTAACATCATTAAAATGTCCATACTATCCAAAGCAATCTATAGATTCAATGCAATCCCTATTAAATTACCAACGGTATATTTCACAGATCTAGAACAAATACTCCAAAAATTTATATGGAATCAAAAAAAAACACAAAACCAAAAAACCAAATAGCTGCAGCAATCTTGAGAAAGAAGAAAAAAGTTGGAGGAATCACAATACCAGATATCAAGTTACACTACAAAGCCACTGTAATTAAAACAACCTGGTACTGGCACAAGAACAGACATTAGATCAATGGAACATAACAGAGACCCCAGAAATCAACCCACACCATTATGCTCAATTAATATTTGATTAAGGAGGCAAGAGTATACAATGGAGTCAAGACAGTCTCTTTAATAAATGGTGTAGGGAAAATTGGACAGATATATGCAAAAAATGAAACTAGACCACCAACTTACACTATACACAGGAATAAACTCAAAATGGATAAAAGACTTAAATGGAAGGCATAAAAATCCTAGAAGAAACCATAGGCAGCAAAATCTCAGACATCTCTCATAGCAATCTGTTTACAGAACCTCTCCTAGGGGAAAGGAAACTAAGGAGAAAATAAATAAATGGGACTACATGAAAATAAAAAACACTTCTGCACAGCAAACAAAACCATCAACAAAATGAAAAGGGAGCCCACTATATGGGAGAACATATTTGGCAATGATACATCTGATAAAAGGTTAATATCCAAAAAGTATAAGAAACTCATACAATTTAACAAAAGGAAGACAAACAATCCAATTAAAAAATGAGCAAAGGACCTAAATAGACACTTCTCCAAAGTGGGCATACAGTTGACCAAGAGACATATGAAAATGCTTAAAGTCACTGATCATCAGAGAGATGCAAATTAAAGCAACAATGAAGTATCACCTCACACCTGTGAGAATGGCTACCATCAACAAATCAAGTGACAAGATGTGGAGAAAAGGGAAGCCTAGTACACTGCTGGTGGGAATGCAGACTGGTGCAGCCATTATGGAAAACAGTATGGAGTTTCCTCAAAAAAGTAAATATGGAACTGCCATTTGACCCAGTGATTCCATTTCTAGGAATATATCCTAAGAGACCTGAAACACCGATCAGAAGGAATGTATGCACCCCTATGTTAACAGTAGCACAATTTACAATAGTTAAGATCTGGAAACAGCCCAAGGGCCCATTAGTAGTGAGTGAATAAAAAAGCTGTGGTACATTTATACCATGGAATACTATGCAGCTGTAAAAAAGAAGGCTCTCTTACCCTTTGAAACAGCATGGAGGGACCTGGAGAGTATTATGCTAAGCAAAATAAGCCAGTCAGAGAAAACCAAGTATCACATGATCTCGCTCATACATGGAATATACTGAACAAAATAAATTGATGAGTAAAATAGATCCAGAGACATAGAAGCATAGAACAGATTGTCAAATCTCAGAGGGAAGGTGGGGGTGGGTGGGAAGAGATCAACCAAAGACCTTGTATGCATACATGCATAACCCATGGACATAGACAATAGGGTGGTGGTGGACAGGGGCAGGCTATAAGGGATCAATGGGAGGGGAAAAAAGAGACATTTGTAATACTTTCAAGAATAAAGATTTTTTAAAAGAGATTTTTAAAGAAAGAACTTGTTTTCTTCCCTATTACTAAAACAATAAATATTCATATTAAAAAAAAAGTGACAGATCTGGGATTTGAACGAAGAAGTCTGGCTCCATGGACTATGCTTTCCATGACCCCAGGCTGCTTTGTTTGTGTTTTCATTCGTCCCTTCATCTCACTTTGTTACAATTTATGTTGTTTTTAGTTCTTGTTGCCTTCCTCCTTTTCCTTACTTTGATTGGTTTAATCAGGTCACCACTGATGGCCTTTCCTCCCCTTGTTAACTAGGAAATATCCCCAATTCCAACACGAGACACTCGGCACACCTTCACGTCCACCATCCTTCGGCCTCTGTCACCCACTATCTCAGCTGGCTTATTTAGAAGGATTTTCGATTTTCCCCCCTCTCGCCCTTCCCCCACCCCAACCAGGCTTTGCTAGAAAAACCCGATACTTCCAGTTGGGCTATAATTAGGATTTTGCCTATAGAGTAGAGTATCTCTTCTATTTCAAACATTTTTTACCACTTCTGTTCCCCAGTCCCAGGCATTTCTCAATATCCATTTACATGGAATGATGTAGGGATCGCTAGTTACCTTTATGCTTCTCCTCTCCATTTTCTCATCTTAGGGTCACTGTGCAGACTCACAGTGTTTGGGTTAGAGTCCTTTCTCCAGCATTTTCCTCAGATCAGACGCTTGGACAAAAGATTCTGAATCCCTGCCATGTCAATAATCATCCTTCTCTCACCCTAAAGAATGAGTGATAAGTTGAAAGGGTATAGAATTCTTCACTTAAAGGCCTTTCCTCCCAGGGAATGTCAAGGCTACAAAAAATCTGATGCTTTAACCTCTGTAAGTACCTTGGCTCCTTATAGCTAGAAGTTTGTAAGATTTTTTTCTTTATCTTTGGAGTTCGGGAGTTTTATCAGAATGTACCTAATTGTGGCTCTCTTTCTCTCTCTCTCTCTCTCTCTCTCTCTCTCTCTCTCTCTCTCTTTTAATCAATTCTACCCAGAATTCAGTGAACTTTTCAATCTGTAGTCACAGATATTTTTTTCAATTTTGGTAAATTTTCTTCTGTGTAACTATTGCTTCTTCTCCATCTGTTTCTTTGTCTCCTTCTGAAGCTCCCCTTATCCATATGCTGGGTATCCTGGGTCTGTCCTCCAAGTCTTGTATCTTTTCCCTTCTGGTTTCTCTCTCTTTGTGTTTGGCTCTGATGTTTCACCATTTATCCTACTTTGTTTCGTGGGCAACTAATTCAATTCTTAGAAGTAACTATACTTGTTTCTAGTTCATCTACAGACTTTTAAAAGTTTAAGTTTGCAGAAGAAATTTAATTCTGTACCGGGATATACTTGCCTTAGTCACCTGGAGATGCTTGAGCCAAATACCAGACTAGGTGGTTATAAACAACACACATTTACTTCTCATAGTTCTGAAGGCTGGGGGCCAAGATCAGGAAGCTGGCATGGTGGCCTTCTAAGGAGGGCCCTCTTCCTGACCTGCAGACAGCTGCTTCCTGCTGTGTCCTCACGTGGTAGAGACTGAAACTTGGGTCTCTCTTCCTCTTCTTATAAGAGCACTAATCTCATCACGGGAGCCCCACCCTTATGACCTCATCTACACCTAATTACCACCCAAGGCCCCACCTCCAGATGCCATCGCACTGGGGGTTAGGGTTTCAACATGCAAATTGGGGGAGGGACACATTCAGCCCATAACATGCCCTAATTAGCTCTCATTCAAGGCCCACCTGTTTCCTATTTTATTCGGGCTTGTTCTAAGGCAGTGGTTCTCCACCTTGGCTGCACATTAGAATCACCTGGAAATCTTGTTAAAATCCTGATTTCGCCTCATCCTCTGGAAATTCTGTTTCTTTGTTATGGGGTGAGGCCACAACATTAGTAACAAAGAAACAGAATTTCCGGAGGATGAGGCCCAGAAATCAGGATTTTAACAAGATTCCCAGGTGATTCAATGTGCAGCTAAGGTTGAGAACCACTGCGCTAAGGGCAGCCCTCTGGCTGGTGGGCTCCCTCAGGGGTGATGTTTCTTTTTGTTCTACAATCAGTGGAGTGAGACCAAGTAAGTGGTCCTCCGTGCGGTGGAAGGAACTTATGAACTAGAAGTGTAGCCAGTGAGAGCACAGAGCCTCTTCCAGGTGAGGCGCCAGGAGGAAGCCTCTCGGTGTCCTGCCCTCCGCAGCCCTCCCAGCCTGGAGGCACGGGACACAGCCCACCTCTGCATCCCTCCTCCTCTTCACCTCCACCTCCAGGGAAGTGCAGAAGACTGGCTCGGTCACCCGGTGCAAAGCAGTGAGACTGGCCTACCTCTCTGACTCCTAAAGCACAGTGTCCAGGACCTCACTTCCAGGCTTTCCCCGGCCAGCTCTCTGCTGGCTCCCCCAGGCCGTCCCACCTGTTTGGCCCAGCTGTTGGGGAAGGTGGCCCTGAGAACAGTGGAGGAAGGCACACTAAGTCACCACCTTCCCATTACCTCCTACACCAGCCTAGGGGTTTCTTCAGGCTACATTCATGTGTATATACTTGTGACTATTTATTTCTAGGAATTCGATGATTTCTCATATACTGGCAGTCCAATTTGCAAATGAGCAGGAAGGCCCTGTTAGACGATATAATTATGCTTGTGTAAACTGTATTTGTGCTTCCTTTTAAGTATAACAGATATGCAGAAAAATACACATACCGTACCTACATCTTTAGAAATTTCAAACTTCCTGGTAAAAAGCAGAAATTAAGAATGTGAGGATTCTGTGTTTTCCTTATTGGAAACTTGCGTTGAGCCACTTTCGATGGAGTGACAGTGATAGTGACAATAAAGAAAATATTCCACTGAAAAGAATTTGGAACTGCTAGACCTATCTACTTGCTGTAGTTTCAAGCTTTTTCTGAATGAACCTGCTCTATTAAGAAGAATGCAAGCCAGTTACAATCACCTGTGAATGACTAAACGTTAGTCATCCCAACATATTCTTACAAAAAATCCTTCAGATGTGACTAATCTGGTCCTGACACTCTCCCACTGAGGAAAAGGCGCTGTTGTGCACTCTCTTTTAATAGGAAGCAACACTCATTAACTATAGTTGATAAAAAGGAATCCTTATTTTTTCGTTTGTAATGCTTCCAACCTTTGTTTATAATAAGGCTTAAGACCAGTGGTTCTCAGAAGGATCCCTAGGTGGCTTGTTAAACACACAAATTCCCAGGCCCCACTCCCAGAGAACCACAGCTAGGAAATGGGCACAGACATGAAGTTAGGGTCCATGGACCATTCCTGGAGAAATGCTGCATTAGACACTGTAGAGATGGCAAAGGCTCGAACCAATCATTTCATTTGAGTTGTTTCTCAATCAAAAAAATCACTAAGCAAAGAAAACAAACAGCACTTTCCAAAACAAAAGCAAAAAACCATGAAACAACACATTTTTTTTAAAGTTCTACCTTTTTAATAAGCAAAGAAACAGGAAATAAAAACCAGGCCACATAATGCACCTCTGAGGTGTGATGTTGCTGGGGGCAGGCTGCATGTGTGGGGACAGGGGGCTCGTGCGACTCTGCTTTCTGCTCAGTTCTGCTGTGAACCTAAAACTGTTCTAAAAATAACGTCTATTTAAAATTTTAAAATCATACCACTTTCATCTATTAAAGAAGCAAATATTTTAAACCTATAATACCAAAATGTCTATCAAAAATTAAAAATGCACTTCCGATACAACTTTTCCACAGTGTGACCCATTAAAATATATTCATAATGTTCATAACCTTTGACCCAGCAATACTAGTTCTTGGAATCTTAAAAGAAATAATAAAAATGACAAAATATAGGCACAAAAAATGCCTGCAGAGGGTGATCCACATACCAAGCATTTTACAAGGTTATCTACACAACACATTATTATGCAATTGGTCCGTGGAGGGCTTTTAAAAACAAGGGAAATATGTACCATTTAATATTAAGCAAAAAGATGCAGCAACTGGTTTGGCTCACTGGATAGAGTGTTGCCCTCGGACTGAAAGGTCCTGGGTTCAATTCTGGTCATCGATGTTTTTCCCTCCTTTCCACTCTCTCTAAAAATCCATGGGAAAATATCCTCAGGTGAGGATATATATGTATATATATCCTTTCTAATAAAAGTCAAAAAGGATAATTGACCATACCTTTGCTACACTTCCCATTGTCTAATCAGGGTGATATGCAAATTAACCGGCAACCAAGATGGTGGCCAGCAGCCACACAGCTGAAGCAAGCAGGAGGCTTGCTTGCTCCAGTGATGGAGGAAGCCAAGGTTCTCCGCCTGCCGCGGCCCGGCTCTGAGCTCCGAAAGCAACAGCTCCAAAAGCAACAAAGTTTCAATTATAGAAGCTAAACAAACCCCAGATACCTGCTTTCAGCAGGCCATGGCCTCAGAGCTGGAGCGAGCAGGACAGCAACAAAGTTTCAATTACAGAAGGTAAATAAATCCCAGAATAAAAAGAAAAAGAAAAAAAGGAGAGGCTGAGAGCTTCAGTCGCCAGCCAGCCTGAAAATGGCCCTCAGCCCCTCACCCAGACTGGCCAGGCATCCCAGTGGGGAGCCCCACCCTAAAGGGGGTGTGGCCAGCCTGAAAACAGCCATCAGCCCCTCATCCAGGCTGGCCAGGCACCCCAGTGGGGACCCCCACCCTGAAGGGGGTGTAACCAGCTACAAACAGCCATCAGCTCCTCACCCAGGCTGACCAGGCACCCAAGCGGGACCCCCACCCTGATCCGGGACACCCTTCAGGGCAAACCAGCCGGCCCCCACCGGTGCACCAGACCTCTATCCTATATAGTAACAGGGTAATATGCAAACTGACCCTAACAGCAGAAAGATTGGGAATGACTGGTCACTATGACACACACTGACCACCAGGGGGCAGACACTCAATGCAGGAGCTGCCCTCTGGTGGTCAGTGCGCTCCCACATGGGAGAGCTCTGCTCAGCCACAAGCCAGGCTGACGGC
>NW_005355159.1:5801221-5806818 GCF_000412655.1 Myotis brandtii
GAAAGGATACAAAATAAATATACAGCATGTTCCAGCTGTTATAAGATATATAGAAAATAATACCAGCATATTAACATTTTGCTTATCTCCAGAGTGGGGTTATGGTTAATTCCTCCTTTTTGTATTTTCTATAAAGAGCTTACATTACTTTTATAACCAGATAAAAAAGTGTGTGTGTGTGTGTTTTAATGCTCAGAAATAAGAAAAGCCTATTTAACTTTCAGATGAATAACATATTGTATTAGAAGTGCTTTCTTTGAATAATACAAAAAGGGATTATATCTGAGCTTAGCACAATATTCACATTACCGAAAACTGTGGAAATAGAAGGTATTTGAGAGTTTACTATTTAAAGGAATTCTATGATGAAGTCTTATAAAGCAACCCTCTGTACAGCCAGTAAGTTCCCTAATTTGTCATTTAGGAACAATGTATCATCATGATGTTTACTTTAAAAAGGTTACAGCCCTCAGTGTATCGTCAACTCTCCATCATTTTCAATTCAATTCAAGAATCTGTTTTCTGCATGCCTACCACGTGCCGTGCACCAGGCCTGCCCTCAGGGAGCTCAGCTGCAGCAAGAAAGACTCGGGATGGTAAGTGGGTGGCCTAAACCCCTACAACAGCCTAAACCCTCACAAAGGCAGGGAGAATAGGCCAGCCACCCCAAAAAGCAAAGTCCCAAGTCTTCATTTATTTTCTCTAAGACATGGCCTGTCTTTAAAGAAGCTCCCTTCCCAACAGCAGTAAAGAACAACACCTCCTGGGAGCCCCACAGCACTACATCCCGTTCACACGAAAGGCCCAGGCCTCATGCCAGGGCCTCACTCACCCACTCAGGCGAGCGTTGCCTAGGAATGACCAGGAAAGACACAGCTCTCCGTGTTTCTCCTTCTCCAACGCCTCCCAGACGTGAGGATTTAGAGATGAAAGTGTAACTCCAGTGTTACCTGGAGAAAGGCCCAACTCCCGAAGGGAAGGGCCTCAGAGGACAGCATCTCCCTTGGGTCCCAGCCCATAGACCGAACTGCCTTCCTGGCATTTTTACTGGGACATTCAACGGGCCCTGGAACCTGCCCAGTCCTAAACACAAGTCTCCTACCTGCAGCATGGGGAAGTCCAGTCAGCTCCATCTCCAAAACAGGTCCAGACCACCCACCTCCCTCCCTCTCCAAGGTGACTCCCTCAATCCAAGCTGCAGTCCCCTCACCCTGAACAGCCCAACCCAACCCCCTGCCTCCATTCTTGCTCCCCTACAATCCCTTCTCATGCTGTAGCCAGATGATCTTTTTGAAACATAAATCAGTCTGTAAGCAACACAACGGCAAGAGATTTTACTAGTATCTGTTTTATCCACAACTATACCCCCAGCACCAAGAGTGTGAATGCATTCAATTCCTTTGCTTAATAATGAATCATGGCTTCCTATTCCCAACTGCCTAACTTCCCGGCTCATGACACAGTCCCACTGGTTCCCTTTCCGCTCCTCAAACCTGCCAAGCTTCTTCCTGTGTATGGCCTTGGAACCTGCAGTTCCCTCTTTCTGGAATGTTCTCGTCCCCGGGTGTCTCCTCCCCCAAAACCTTGGCTTGGCTGGCCCCTTCTGTCATTCCAGCCTCAGTTCATATCACCTTACATTCCCACTACCCTTCCTAAAACTGTTGCACAATCATTCTCCATCATATTACCAGAGCCCCGACCTAGGCTGAAATCACCTTGGTTACTTAGAGTTCACGCCTGTAAACCCTGCTAGGATGTACAGCAGCGGCCTTGAATGTGTGGGTCCCTACTGTAGCCGCAGGGCCTCTAACAATTGTTGGTTCCCAGTGGGTAGCTGAATAATACATCGGTTCATTTAACTCCATGTTCCAGGATTTGGTTTTCTACATTGAAGGCTCAGAGACTATAGCTAGCTGGTGCTGGAGGTGATCAGGTCCTCAAAAATGAACTTGGACTAGTGAAAATGTACGGAGACAAAGGCCGACACCAGAACACCAATTAGTTAATGTACACTGAAACAACTCTCAACAGAACTGAACAAATACTCAAATTCCACTCAATTCGCTGGCTTCATCCCCTGGAGCCACGCCACATGACAAACCAAGTTGAGTGGGTAGAGTTAAAACAAAATGAACTTGGATAATGTGATGGCTAATTATATGTCAACGTGGCTGAGCCATGGCATGCCCAGGGAGCTGGGTAAACAGTAGTCTGGGTGTGTCTGTGAGGATGATTCTGGAAGAGATTAGCATTTGAATAGGTGAACTGAGTAAAGTAGAGGGCCTTCCTCAAAGTGAATGGGCACCATGCAATCCTTTGAGATGAAGCTGGGATTTGATTTCTGCCTGACTGAGCTGGGACATGGATTTTCTCCTGCTCTCAGCGCTTCTGGCTCCCAAGTCTTCAGACCTGGACTGGAATCTACACTATCAGCTTTCCAGTTCTCAGGCCTTCAAACTACATCACCAGCCCTAACCGGTTTGGCTCAGTGGATAGAACGTCGGTCTGTGGACTGAAGGGTCCCAGGTTCGATTCCAGTCAAGGGCATGTACCTTGGTTGGGTGCACATCCCCAGGAGGGGGTGTGCAGGAGGCAGCTGATCGATGTTTCTCTCTCATTGATGTTTCTAACTCTCTCTCCCTCTCCCTTCCTCTCTGTAAAAATAAATAAAATATATTTTAAAAATATTAAAAAAATAAAAACTACATCACCAGCTTCTCAGGTCTCCCGCTTGCAGATGGCAGAACTTCTCAGTCTCCATAATCATCTGAGCCAATGCCTTATAATAAATAAAGTTTATATATATCCTATTGGCTCTGTTTCTCTGGAAAAACCCTACTAACACAGATGATAATCACCAACGTCCCTCTGCTGGTATACCTGTTTCAACGTGACATGATCGCTGAGCTACAGGCCAAAATTCCCTTTTTAGGAAAAATACAGAAGTCCAGGAGCCAAGACTCTCTCCTCACCAACAGTACACGATGTACAAGTTCCCATCTATCCATCTTTGTCCACGCCTCTGCCTTAACATGTTCATAAAGCCCAACTTAGCATCCATCACTTGAGTTCAGAATGCCTGTGTGTAAGTTATTAAACTAACAAACTGTGTATAATCTAATCCAGTGGTTCTCAACCTTGGCTGCACATTAGAATCACCTGGGAATCTTGTTAAAATCCTGATTTCTGGGCCTCATCCTCTGGAAATCCTGTTTCTTTGTTACTAATGTTGTGGCCTCACCCCATAACAAAGAAACAGAATTTCCGGAGGATGAGGCCCAGAAATCAGGATTTTAAAAAGATTCCCAGGTGATTCTAATGTGCAGCCAAGGTTGAGAACCACTGATCTAATCAATTAGATAAAGGCTTGATATGGTTTCCCATAACCCAACTAGGTCAAAGCCAACACCCCAACCAGTGGGATCTTATGAAGCATGGGCACCAGGAGCAGCTGCAGATTCTAGCCAGCCAGGTAGCAGACCCCACTGCCTACCTCTCCAAAGACACAGTAAAAGCTCTAAGTGGGCATGAGGTCTCCACCACTTCCTCAAACCATCCAATTGGCATGGAAAGAAAAGCTCACCACCAACAAAGGGCTATGGACTGCTCACCGGGATCTGGCTTCCAGGGATTGATAAGAGCTTAAGTAAAAGACAGTATGGATAATCCAGACATGCAAAATTCATAGTTGACTACATTACCTCTCCTAAATTTATAATGATGATAATTTGTGTACAGTTTCTGAGGGATAAATAATTGATGACATACTCCACATTGCAAGGCAAACTGCCAGTGAAGACAATGGGTGGGAATGTATTTAAACAATGTATTTTTTCATTCAACATTTATCAAGCACCTTCTGTGTACTAGGACATAAGAGTGATCTGCTTTGACAGTGGAATCTTCTGATAGAACATGGGCAATAATTACAGGGTTCTGGTAGGCCCAAGGACCCTGGAGACACTGCTTATGCAATATTTATTGAGCTCCTACTATGTGTTAGACACTGGTAGGTGCTAAAAATAGAAAAATGAAGACTTAGTTCTAGTTTCTGAAGATCACAGACTAGTGGTTTGACAATATTTTACTTTTCTTCCTGTGTAGAACTGTTTTCAGAGCCATCTGATAGAGAATTAGAAAGACTTTTCTAGGTAAATTTACCAAGATGTAGTATTCACATTAACTTAATCTGACTAGCTCTATCAGGAGCCTGGAGTGAGCTCTATATGTTAAGACTGGTTTTAGTTTTAGTTTTTTTTTATACAAAATCACCTGCATAGACACATTTTTATAAAACAAATACTCCATAAAATCGTACTGAATTAACTGAAAAATATGTGTAAACCAGTAATAAAAATAATTTTTGAACCACAAGCAATTTACAGAAGAAACTCATTAAGAATCTACAGACAAAAATGTATACACACACTTTTCACATCATTTAAATACAATCTGAACATCTTCACACCTCTTTACTTTAAACATGCAAATACTACATTTGCATGATACCCACCTCCCAATTTTATATCACTGATAAAGACTTCCTTTAAGTACTTTTAAAATTTTAATCTACACCATGATTTCATTTTTTTTAACTTTGGCTACAATATGACAATTTTGATGTTTCATCAAACATCCTAATTTGGATTATGCTTGAGTAAACATACTCAGGCTTATAATATATATAAAACCACATAGTAAGTTTTTCCTATCTTCTAAGCTTCCTAACTTCCTTCTGTTACTTTATAATGATGCATAGTTTTTACCAGTCATAAAAGTAAATGTTCACATGTGCAAAATTTTACCAGAGTTAGATTTTACTCAGTTTCCTTCTCTAGAATGGAAATAATCTTTTCAATTGCAAAACTGTACACTGCAAAAATTATATGTAAATGGGAAAGAGTGTTGTCTGCTAAGGCAAGAGTAATCATTACATAAAATGTGTTTCAGATGGAAAAACAGCAGATTTAAAATTATTTAAAACTTGTTGCACTGTAAATTGCTTTTAAAAATCATCTTAAACACATTAATGAAAAATTGTGTTAACAACGAAATTAAAAAAAATAATTAGCAAAAGCCTAAATGATTGATGACTTTAGAATTCTAGGTATGTTTGCTAATGACTCAAATTATCTAAGCTGTGCAATGACCTCCTATTAAAATGATGATGAGGCAAGGAAAACTCAGTGAGATCTAAAGCTAGAATTACCTAGTTTCATGAAGAAATTCTTCCTGAAGGGGTAGAAATACATAGAAAGCAAAGACTGGATGAAGAGCACTGCCCGTCGCATTTGGGAGTTGGTGACCTAAGATCGGGGTTCTAGAAGAGCTTCCGGAAGGGAAAGCAGAAAAGCGCAAGGAGCATATTGTTAGGGTTTAGTAACCTGGGTTTAGTCTCAGCACTGACACTTACTGGCCTGGAGACCTCAGACAAGTCCCTTCATTTGCCTGGGCCTCTGATGCCTCATCTGAAAAGGAACACAGTTTGCACAGATGACCTCAGGGTCTGTCTCTTCTAGTCCTTTTTACTCCCAGCAAATCTGCAACTGGCCTCACTCTAAATTGGGCCTGTATTCACTTAATAAGCATTCATGGCA
>NW_005355159.1:5806853-5828455 GCF_000412655.1 Myotis brandtii
GTGGTAGAGGGTGGTGGCAGCAGGGGACAGGTCAATGGGGGGAAAAGGAGACTTATGTAATACTATAAACAATAAAGAATTTAAATTAAAATAAATAAATATGTCAAAAAGTGCTAAAAAAAAAGAAAGAAAGCATTCATGGCATTTACATTGTGCTGGACAATGCAAAGGTGAGTAAGACAAGGTCCCTTTCATTTTAAAGAGCTCACGATCTATCAAGGGAAACAGACTCGTAAAAAAAAAAAAAAAAACCACAATGTCAGTCCTCTGCAGTAAGGGCTATGGTAACAGCGGCAAGTACACTGAGGGAAAGGAAGTGAGCAGGGGGGACCTGGCAGGGAGAGCTTCCTAGAGGAAGCAACTATTAAACAGCATTGAGGGCTCAGCTGAAGCTAGATATTATATATTTAAAATAGTTCTCAATCAATGATTCTCTCTCATCATTGATGTTTCTCTCTCTCTCTCTCTCCCTTCCTCACTGAAATCAATAAAAAAAATTTTGAAAAAAAATAAAATAGTTCTGACTGTTGGATTAGTACATTGTAGTTACCAAAAGTGTAATTATTCCCCAGTTCCATAGTTGCAGCTAAAACACTATCACCTCTTACATTGACAGAAAAAATCAAGTCCAGGCTTTTCTAAGGGTAGAAGGGCAGAGTCACACTCTGCTTTTACCTGTGGGCAGTAATGCAGAAATAGCTCCCATCTCTCATCTGCCTACCACCCACCTCAGCAAAGGGAACCCAGCTGAGTGCTCACAGGAAATGCTGGGCATGGAGAGAATGGGGAGGTCACACTCTTTTCTAAGGTGCAACATAGGGCGTTTGTATTTTTTAATGACATACTCCTTTGCCATTGGTTGAGGATGGGAACCTGAGAATCATTATTTATCCCTAATCACTTTGATTTTATATATTTCCCTCTTTAGATTTGGGTGTGGAGGGCTATCGGCTCCCTAAACTATCTCTAACCCCTTTCAAAATTGAAATGTTTAATTGGGGTTCTTCAATTTTGTGAAGGGGCCAAATTAGGGTTGACAAGTGACTCCGCCTCTGAGATAAAACTGCTTTAGCACCCAAATATAAAACTGGAAAGATCATCCTAAATACAGACACACACCTTCCAAAAACAAGTAAATTATCTCTGCCAATTTTAAATGTTCTATGCCCCCTTGGATGTCATTAGAGTTCTTTGTTTCAGGCAATTGGACCTGACTTTGCCTAACTTTGGAGGAGGGGGAAGTGGAATGTGTTGGAAGGATATAGGGGGAAAGTACACACAATCAACAGGGCAGCTGGGGATCCGACTGAGAAAAAGACACAAAAGGCACCTTCTAGGGTCCAGGCAGCAAAAACCACTGGCCAGTATCCCGCACGCAGGCACAGCTGCTGCAGGGAAGATGCTCCGGCCCTTTCCAGTCTTGGATGGTTCTGCTCAGGTTTCAAGTTCTAGGAAGTGAGCATCTCAATGTTCTAGTCTGAGTTAGGAGCTCCAAGCCTCTTTGCCTAAACAGGTGGTAAGGCACCCTGACTAATAGCCATCCAGTTTGTAATCAATGAAAGAAAAACACATCCCTAAAGGAAATCAAATTGCTGTGACCAAAAGAAATTGCAATGGATGCCACCAGTCTCGGAAGCAAGGAAGATCGGCTAGGTCCCCTTCATAGCCCTTTAAACATCATAAGAAGTAGAGACCAGAAGTTTTAGAATCCTGAAGACCAATGAACTTCAATTAAGGTATAATTCTGAGTGAATCTCAGTCCTTACTAAAGATACATGAGAATCTCAAAGAAGAGTGAAAATTGGTAACTATGTGGTAGACAAAGACCTTACTTAGGCATAAGCTAAGTGAAAATTTTCAAAAAGGGAAATTATGCAAACAGTAGCCATAAAAAAGCTGGATAGCTATATTAATATCAAACAAAATAGACTTTAAGAAATATTACTCTGTAAAAAAATCAATAAAACATATTTAAAAAATAAATAAAATTCTGCAGCACACCATAAAATATATTATATAAAAAAAGAAATATTACTAAGACAAAGAGAGACATTTTATGATAAAATGGTGAATGTATCAGGAGGATATATACAACAAAAAGGTAAGGGAGGGTCAAAAGTAGGTTTACAGTTGTGAGTAGGCAAAACACAGAGTTTATTCTTGTATTATTTATTAACTAGAGGCCCGATGCACGAAAATTTGTGCAAGGGTAGGCCTTCCTTCCCCTGGCTGCCAGCACCAGCTTCCCTCTGGCACCCGGGACCCGGGCTTCCCTCCTCTGGCCACCAGCAGGCAACCAGGACCCGGGCTGGCTTCCCTCAAGCCACCAGCAGGCACCCAGGATCTGGGCTGGCTTCCCTTGGGCCACCCGCAGGCACCCAGGACCTGAGCTGGCTTCCCACCGGCCCTGGCTTCATCAGGAAGGACATCCAGAATAACATCCAGAAGACGTCCGGTCTAATTAGCATATTACCCTTTTATTATTATAGATTATTGTATTATTTTCTATGAACAACTGTTGGGCACCTAACAACAGAGGCCCAAAATATTGAGAGAATTGAAAAGAGAAATAGACAATTTAACAATGAGAGTTGGAGATTTTGATATTTGACAGAACAAGAATCTTAATAAATTTAAAGGTATTAAAAAATATACAAAGTATATTCTCTGTTCACATGGAATTAAATTACAGATCCACAACAAAAATAAACCCCAAATATTTGAAAATTAAACAACAGATTTCTAAATAACACATAAGCCAAAAACAAAATCAAAAGGAAAGTTTTAGAATATTTTTAAATTAATGAAAACAAAACACAGCATACCAAAACTCATGGGGAGCAGCTAAAGCAAGGCTTAGAATACACTTTATAGCTTTAAACATCATTATCAGATAAAAAGATCTTGAACCAATTACCTAAGCTTCTACCTTAAGAAACCAGGGGGAAAAAAGCAAACTTAATCAAAGCAAGCAGGAATAAAGGAAATAAGAGTTGTTGAAATCAATAGAGTAGAAAACAGAAAAGCAATAGAAAAAAATTAATAAAACCAAGAATTGGTCTTTAAAATGATCAGACTCAATATTACTTAGATGGCAATTTTCCCCAAATTGAATCTATACATTCAAAATCTCAGCAGGTTTTTCTATCGAAACTGACAAGCTGATCCTAAAATTTATATGAAAATGCAAAGGACTTAACATGGCCAAACAATATCGACAAGAAGAACAAAGTTGAAGGACTTATACTACCTGATTTCAAAAGTACTCTAAAGCTAGAAATTAAGGCAATGTGGTATTGGCATAGAAAAACCATGCAGATCAATGGAACACAATATTAAGCCCTTATATTTTACTAGAGGCCCGGTGCATGGATTCGTGCATCTGTGGGGTCCCTCGGCCTGGCCTGCGGGGATTGGGCCAAAATGGTCTCTCCAACATCCCCCCAGGGGTCACGGATTCCAAGAAGGAGCAGGCCAGGCTGAGGGACCCCACTGGTGCACCATCGGGGCCAGGGAGGGACCAGGGAAGACTCCAGGGCGTGTCCGGTCCATCTCTCCCAGTCCCGATCGGCCGGACCCCAGCAGCAAGCTAACCTACCCATTGGAGCATCTGCCCCCTGGTGGTCAATGCACGTCATAGCAACTGGTTGAATGGTCGAACGAACGGTTGGACACTTAGTGTACTAGGCTTTTATTATATAGGATGCTCAACTGGCTTTCAACAAAGGACAAACAGAAAAGTGATAGATTTTCCTGGGCTACCCATATGTAAAAAAATTAACTAAGACCTTTACTCTACTTTATACATAAAAATTAACTCAAACTGGATCACTGAATGTAAAGAACTAAGACTAAAATTTTAGAAGAAAATAAGAGAATATCTTTGTGACCTTGGGTTAAGCAGTTCTTAAGACTTAGAACTAAAAGTATAAACTATAAAAGAAAAAACTGTAAGTTGAAATTTATTAAAATCTAAAAATTTTGCACTTCAAAAACCACCATTAGAAAATGAAAATATAATCCACAGGATGGGAGAAAATATTTTCAAATCATATATCTGATAAGGGACTTGTATCTAGACTATATATGAAACTTTTACAATTCAATAATAAGACAAATAATCCAATTTAAAAATGGGTTCTAACACACGCTACAACATGGATGAAACTTGTACACATGCTAAGTGAAATTAACCACATACAAAAGGACAATACCATATGATTCCATTTACATGACATACTAGAATAGGCAAATTCACAGAAACAGAAAGTAACTTAGAGGTTACCAGGGGCTGAGGGAAGAGTGGAATGGCAATTTATTGTTTAATGGGTACAGCGTTTCTATTTGGGATGACCAAAATGTTTTGGAAATGGATAGTGGTGATGATTGCATACAACACAGTGAATGCAACTAATGTCACTGAATTGTATACTGAAAATGGATGCAATGATAACTATCTTACCACAATAAAAAATTAACTTTTTAAAAATAGTCAGCAGACTTGAGTATACACTTCACCAAATAAAACACACAAATGACCAATAAGCATATGAAAAGGTGCTCAACGTCATTAGTCATTAGGAAAATTCAAATTAAAACTACCATGAAGTACCACTACACATGCCCTATAATGACTATAATTAAAAAGACAGATAATACCAAATGTTGGTGAGGATGTGGAAAAACTGGAAAACTCATATATTACTGGTACATATAAAATGATACAGCCACTTTGCAAAATTGTTTGGCTGTGTTTTAAAAAGTTAAGCAAAAGCTTACTATAAGACCTAGCGATTCCATTTCTAGTAATTTACCCAAGAGAAATGAAAACATATGCCCACACAAAGACTTGGACACAAGTGTTCACAGCAGCTTTAATTCATAATAGCTAAAAACTGGAAACAATCCAAATGTCCATCAAATAATGAAGGGACAAACAGAATGTGGTATATCCATACAATAGGATACTACTCAGACATAAAAAGAACATTCTAGAACATGGCTGAATCTCAAAGAGATTATGCTAAGTGAAAGAAGCCAGATGCAGACGACTTCATAAGATTCCATTTACATGGAAAGTCTGGAAAAGACAAAGTTTATAGAGACAAAAAGCAGATTGGTGCTCACCTGGGGCTAGGTTAGAGGTAAGAATTGATTGCAAATAGGCTTATATAAATTTTGGGGTGTGATTTTATAAATTTACTAAAAATCATTGAGTTGTACACTTATAAAGGGTGAATCTTTGTGGCTTTTAAATTATACCTCAATAAGGCTGTTAAATATATACATACATACATATAAATCTGACACACACAAAAATGAGGCTTAATTTCCTAAGTATAATTAGGACACCAGCTCTATGACTGGAAACAAAGGTTTTCCTTAATCTAGTCAATATACTTTTTATTCATATAGTTAAAAATTACATGTGAAGGATATTAATATTGTTCAGCGATGGAACCCAGGCCCTAAATGATCTTAAGGTTTCTGAACTAAATTATGTGATCCTGTGGTTGAATAAATAGCGGTAAATTTACAAACTCTAAAAATAAACAACATTGGCCTTTTATTGGGCTCACTGCAGAGAAAAATAAAACAATAAAAGAGGAGTCAGAGAAGCAATTCAAATCTCTAGGTTGTTTGAGTAATAAACTATATTATATATAATCATCATGACCTAGAAATATTTAATCAGAAGAGCAAAGGCTGACCTAGTAATTGGTTTAATAGCTGTCTTCAGGGATATGAAGAAATTTTACAGGGAAACTATTTAACTAGTTTTCCTCTCCATTGAGAGCCAGAAAAAAACAACAAAAAAAACCCCGAAAAGTGATTTAATAATCAGCGAAGTAAATTTAGATTAAACAAAAATAACACTGGCAGTAACTGCTCTCAAATACTGGAATAAATTTAATGAGGATATTTGTTCAAGCTATTTCCTGGGCCATCCGTCAGAACAGACAGAACAGGACAGACAGCGTTGGTCTGAAGGCAGTCCTGCCTGGCAGGGGGCACTGGACTTGCCCACCTCCGGCGGTGGAACGCGTCTGTGGAGAGGAACACAGCCCGCCTGACGCACACACCTTACCTCGATGTCCCGATTCAGCTGCTTCACGATGGCAGTTATGTTTCTGATGTGCTCCTCCAAGAAAAGCCTGGCCAAGCGGTCGCCTCCCCCTTTGTTTTGCATTTTCTGCAAACTGTTGACGATGTCGTCCTTAATTCGGAAGGCGTGCTCCACGAGGGCGGCGGTGGTTTTCTCGTGGCACAGGATCCTGTCTTCCAGTTGCTCCATGAGGTTTACAGAATAGGGTGCCATGCTCAGGGACTGGCTGTGTCGGGGCATGGTTCTGACGCGTCTGCGGGAAGGAGCCACGTTACTGGGGTTGTTAATCAGGGAAGGGGTCACGGTTAAAGCCAGATTCAAGGCTTCCCAGAGAAGACAATGCAAACTGTCTGTCCCTACAAGCTCAGGGAAGGGGGAGGCAGGCTTTCTGCCCCAAAGGCTTTCCTTCGTGAGCCAGGCAGTATCTTTGAACAATCGTACCCAGCGAGCCAAGGGTGCTGGTAGCGGGTTCCACGACCTCCGAAAGCAAGAGGCTGGCGGAACTGGGCACACTGACATGCCTTCCCAGGATAAGCTGTTATCAAGACCAAGCTTATTGCCCTGGCCAGTGTGGCTCAGTTGGTTGGGCATCATTCCCGTGCACCGAAAGGTTACGGTTCAATTCCTGATCAGGACACATGCCCGGGTTGGGGGCTCAGTCCCTGATAGGGGGATGTGCAGGAGGCAGTCAATTGACGTTTCTCTCTCTCTTTCCCTCTCATTTCCTCTCTCTCTAAAAATCAATTTTTAAAAATCTCTAAAAAAAATCAAGCTTTTAATAAAATCTCCTGACATGCCCACCTCCTTCCTCCCCATAACACAGTGGTTACAAACCCAAATGCCTACAAAGGTCAGGCAGGTAACATAAATGAGTGAAGCACACCGTACGATGCAATAGGGAGTGTGTGGGGGGCGGGGGAGGGGTTTTGGAGGACTGGAAAGGGCATTCCTCAACTAAAAGGAGCCACAATTCTGCTCCACCCCTGAGTGACCATCTGGGAATGCCAGGTCCACTTTTCCAGATCATCTGATATTCCAGAAGAGCCAGAAAATCTAGCCTTGTATGAGAAATCACCCGATTCTTAAGTGATAACAACTAATTTAAAAAGTATTGAAGGTGACGTAGCAGATCGAACCATGTATTTCTATGAGCCAATATTGGCCTATGGACACCCAATTTGCAACTTCTGATTTAAAAAAATATATATTTTATTGATTTTTTACAGAGAGGAAGGGAGAGGGATAGAGAGTTAGAAACATCGGATGAGAGAGAAACATCGATCAGCTGCCTCCTGAACACTCCCCACTGGGGATGTGCCCCCAACCAAGGTACATGCCCTTGACTGGAATCGAACCTGGGACCCCTCAGTCCACAGGCCAACACTCTATCCACTGAGCCAAACCAGCTAGGGCTGCAACTTCTGATTTAAAAGGGCTCCCAGAGATCTCAGTCCCCCAAGTCTCCAGAATTATACGTTACTGTTGACCAGAAGTACATCCATACTGCAGGGCTACTGTGGTCACGGAGTGGCCCACAGTATCCGACAAACTGAAAGCTGGAGAGGCTACACAACACGACTGCTCTTGCCCTTGAACAAAATCCTCCTTGGATAATGCAACAGCCATAATAAAGTCTCATTCACAAAGGCCATCACACCCACTAGCAGCCTCTACGGGATTGGTGAAAAGAAAAAGTATACCTTAGATGCATGTTTTCCATATATTATACCTTTCCTTGGTGACAAGAGAAGGAAATACAGTGCTCCGTTGGGCCATTTTTCTTTTTTAATAATTCACATCTGTTGAAAAAACAAGCATTAAATTATTTAACAGTTTATACCTAGGACTTAAATGATCTCTAAAGCATATTATTAAGTTGCTAAGTGGACCATAAATTATGCTGACACACTGATCAGTTATATTATTAAAGACCTTATGACTTAATAGTATGTGTGCAATAAACAGAAAGTGTTTCCAAATAAGGAGAAAAGAATCCAGCAAAGTCAAATGTTCCTGAAATTAATATCACTAAGCCTGATGAGACAGACTAACAAGGACTGTTAAATGTAGTTTCCTGAAGTTTCTTCATCCCATATTTGTATTTCAAGCTTCAGAAATCACTTTTATAGAAACAAGACAGTTTCTGTACCAGGCTTATTCAAGCTTGTACTTCTCCCTAGAAATTACAGGAAGCTTCCTTAGTAAATTTGATCTCAGCAAACTTAGTAAATTATACAGCAAAATAAAAGCTCTTGTTTCTAAATGAATCTTAAGTGAAACAATTTATGAGCAGTGGGATCTGATTTGAGGAAACCTGTCGATCCACTAAGAGAATGAGGATAATATTCTTCATTAAAACTCTGTTGTAAGATATAATCATTCATATTACATCTTGCATATAAGGAACATTTGATCATCACAACGCATTAGAAATCTGAGCAAAACTGCAGGGTTTTAAAAATATTTCATTACTTAGCTTTCTCAAAACTGTTATTAATTGGCTTAAAACAATGAATGCCTACTAACCATGATCTGATTCAGTAATGAGTTCTCATTAGATGCTCAATTCAGAAAGCATTTCTGATTGAAACCATTGTTTTGGCATCATCTCCCCAGTATGTTATTTTTAGTTTTGCAATGTGAACACTTCACTTTCCTAGATACAGAACTTCAAGTTTAAACAAATTACATTAAAGAAAAAAAGGGATTCATGCTAAACAAGCTATGATGCCAAAGAAGTTCTTCAGTAAAGATATATAATTTCTGCCCTGCCCATGTGGCTCAGTTGGTTGAGCATCATCCCATGCACCAAGAGGGTGCTGGTTCAATTCCTGGGCAGGGCACATGCCCGGGGTTGCGGGCTCGATCCCCAGTAAGGGGCGTGCAGGAGGCAGCCGATCGATGTTTCTCTCTCTCCCTTCCTCTCTCTTTAAAATTAATAAAAAATAGCCCTGACAGGTTTGGCTCAGTGGATAGAGCGTTGGCCTGCGGACTGAAGGGTCCCAGGTCCGATTCCGGTCAAGGGCATGTACCTTGGTTGCGGGCACATCCCCAGTGGGGGTTGTGCAGGAGGCAGCTAATTGATGTTCCTCTCTCATTGATGTTTCTACCTCTCTATCCCTCTCCCTTCCTCTCTGTAAAAAATCAATAAAATATATTTTTAAAATTAATAAAAATATTTTTTAAAAGATAAATAATTTCTGCCATTTATTACTTAAAATTAGGACAGTGTAGAAGCTGTTTAGATAATCTTTATCATTTTAAAGCTGTAAAATACCTTAGTTGAGATATTAATCCACAGAATAACCCAACCTAAGAAATAGTTATTTGGTATCTATTATGTAGCCAATAATCTAATCATTTTTCTTGGGTAGCAGCAAGTCAAGGAAGCACTGATGAGAATGGGTAAGATTTTTTCCAAAGTAGAGAATAGAGAGAAAGTTCCACACCTTTTCTCCTCCACACTCCAACACTATCCAACACACCCCCTGCCTCAAGGGCTTCACAGCCTACAGAGAAAGGTAGACATCTAAACCAACCAAGATGACTAATGGGGTAGTGGCTTAGGAACCATGTGAACAAAAACACATGGGAAGAAAACACTAACTGGAAAACATATGTGCAACCCACGTTTAGTGCAGCGTTATTTACAATATCCAAAATATGGAAGCAACCTAAGTGTCCATTGACTGATGAATGGATAAAGAAAATGTGCTATATACACAGAATAAAATTTTCCTCAGCCATAAAAAAGAATGAAATCTTGCCACTTGCACCCTGGCTGACATTGCTCAGTGGTTAGAGCGTTGCCCACATACCGAAGGGTCGCAGGTTTGATTCCCCATCAAGGGCACATCCCTGGGTTGCAGGTTGAGTGTAGTCCCCAGCCCTACCACTTGTGACAACATGGATGAACCTCAAGAGCATTATGCTAAGTGAAATAAGTCAGGCAGAGAAGGACACTTACTACACAATCTCTCTTATATGTGGGATCTAAAAAAAAAAATTAAAACAAAAAAAAACACAAGCTCATAGATACAGAGAACAGGTTGGTAGTTGCCAGGTTGGTGGGTGCAAAATTGGTAAAGGTAGTCAAAAGGTACAGACTTCCAGGTATAAAATAAGTCCTGGGGATATAATGTACAGCATGGTGACTATAGTTAACAATACTGTATTGCTTTCTGAACATTGCTAAGAAAGTCAATCTTAAAAGTTCTCATCACACAGAAAATATTTTCATAATAATGCCAGATGTCAACTAGATTTATTGTGGTGATTTTGCAATACATATAACTATCAATTCATTATGTTGTACACCTGAAAGTAATATAATGTTATATGTCAATTATACCTCAAATTAGAGTTTTTTAACATAAAAAGCTACATAGGGAGGAAAAAAAGAGAGGGCCTCATTTTTCTTGGGTAGCAGCGAGGTCAGGGAAGCACTGATGAGAATGGGTAAGATTTTCCAAAGTAGAGAACAGAAAGATAGATCCACACCTTTTCTTCTCCACACTCAACACTATCTCTACTTGCTTTACTCTCAGCACACTCTGGCCTAACCCACTCTTCCAGCCTCATTCGTGGCCACTCTTACCGATTCCCCTTCCCCAGTCGACTCTAATGGAGAGAGATGAGGACGCTCTCATGGTCCAATGACACTACCCACTAAGATAATCCAACTCACAACTCTTGCCCTGAGCCCACACTCACCAAGCACATCACTTAGCTTCCCATGTGGCTGTGCATCAAAAGGGAACATGGGGCAATCGGCAAACTCAAGACCCAGTCTACCTGCAGCTATTGCTCTCACCGTGAATTAACAACTGGAATTACACCTCAATGGGAACCGGGCTTGCGTAAGTCAGTCTCCTGAAATCTGATCATCTCTAAGGGTCCTAACAGAGATGAATATCTAAACCCATGTCACTGAAATGTGATGATCACAACATGGTTTCCATCGTGGGGGACAGACTCTTACATAAAGTGATCCCCATGTTCTGGAGTTCACACCTTGTGTGATCCTCTCCCCTTGAGTTAGGTGTGACCTGTGGCTTATTCTTAACCAACAGAATACAGTAGCGACCAACCAGGTGCCAGTCATTGTACTCAGCTGGCGGTTGTTGTCAGATGGGATTCTGACACCAAGTTACTTATGTAGGGTATATATAGTGCAGCTTACTAGGAATATTTTTAATTTATTTTAAAATGTGTAATTATTTATTTTATGATCTAACTTTTAAGTCATTTAATAGACTTCTAAATAATTGTCTTGCTTAGAAAACATCTCAAAAGAATTTTTTTTTTTTGGTTAATCCTTACCCGAAGTTATTTTTCCATTGATTTTTAGAGAGAGTAGAAGGGAGAGGAAGAGACAGAGAGAAACATCCACATCGATTGGTTACCTCCTGCACACACCCCAACCAATGGGGAACCTGCAACTGAGGTGTGTGCCCTTGACCAGAATTAAACCCGGGACCCTTCAATCCTGGGCTGGCGCTCTATCCACTGAGCCAAACTGGCGAGGGCTCAAAAGAATTTTTTAATTTACCTTTATTGTTGAAAGTAACACAGATGTCAAAAGAATACTGAAGACAGAGTAAGAACTATTTTTTTCCTAATAACAGTGGCTCTGTTCTAGCAGAGGAAGCAAATTATAAAATAAATCTAATTTGTCACAAGATACCATTTCATCCCATCAGGCTGGCCAAAATGCAGAGTGGCAAGACCACAAATTGACAGGAACATATATGGAACAAGGGGAACACCAGGTGGGAACGGGAATCGGCACCACCACGATGGAAAGCAATCTTCAATATCTAGAAAAGCTAGAGGTGCCCAAACCCCGTGACTCAATAATTCCAGTGCTGAGAAATTCCCCCCAAACTTCTCAAACATGTTCACAAGGAAACACAATAATACTTAAGGCAGCATTGTTTCCAAGAGCGAAAAAGTGGGCTAGGGAGGACCGAACACCCGTCATCGGGCAAATGGGTGAATAAACCATGAAATGTTCACAAATGGCTATTGGTTAAATGTCCAACAATGAAAGAGTAGTTAACAAAACATGGCACATCCACTCAGAAGAATGGCTATTTGAAGTAATGGTTACAGAAGCTATGAAGTTGTACAGAAAATATTTACATGCTAGCTTAATGTTAAGGTTTGTTAAAAAGAACAAGATCGGAAGAGAGATTTACAGTACTAGATAGAACTATAATCAGAGCCTGGAAACCAGAACTTTGTGCCATGGCAGCACAATTTAGGTAGTGCAAACATTTTAATGTAATGCATTTAAAAGAACCTGGCAAAATTTTAAGTTCCATCCTTGTTATGTCCTCTCCTCTTCCTCCTCCTCCTCCCCAACGTAAGGAGCACTGGAACCTGAGCCAGCAGAGATAATGGTGCGGTCAAGGTCAAGGACAAGATGACCACGGCACCTCTGTACGCACAGGCTTCCCTTCCTCTCCTATCTGACCCACCACCAGACCCCTCTCTCCATGAATGGATGCTTCCTTGGATTTGTTGCGCTCTTTAACGCTGCTCCCCCACCACACCCTGTGCCAAATGGGTGGGATTGCTCTGCCGTGTGAATAGCTGGTGTCTGGGTACATCATTTGTTTTCAGTACAAGGAGGAGGAGGAGGGCTGTGGAACGGAGGCCAGGGACTAATTCCAAAATCAAAGATTCTAGACTGATAAGAAAGTCAGAGCCCTGGCCAGTTTTGCTCAGTGGTTAGAATGTCGGACCTCGGACCAAAGGGTCTAGGGTTTGATTCCCGGTCAAGGGCGTGTACCGCAGTTGCAGTTTCCATCCCCAGCCCAGATGTTGGGGTACGTGTGGGAAGCAACCAGTCAATGTATCTCTCTCACATCAATGTTTATGTTTCTCTCTCTCTCTCTCTCTTTCTCCTTCCAGCCAGCGCAGAGATTGCTGCATGACTGATGGGGTCTGGTCAACCTGCAATAGACACATCAGGTCCAGATGGGGTCACAAATGCGCTAGAAGCATCCAGACTCCTAGAACCCATTGGCCACTGATGTTGTTGTTGCTTTGTTGTGTGTTTGTTGTTGTTGTTGTTGTTGTTAATCCTCACCAGAGGATATTTTTTCCATTGATTGTTAGATAGAGTGGAAGGGATGGAGGGAGGGAGGGGGGGAGAGAGAGAGAGAGACAGACAGACAGACAGACATCCATGTGTGAGAGAGATACATTGATTGGTTGCCTCCCACATGCATCTGGACCAGGACCAGATTGAACCTGCAACCCAGGTATGTGCCCTTGACCAGGAATTGAACCTACAACCTTTCGGTGCTCGGGCCAATGCTCTAACCACTGAGAAACACTGCCAGGGCAATTGATGTTGTTTTAATCCATTCTACAGCTTAGAATAATGTTAACGTTTTTAAGAGAACCCCTGCAAAATACACACACACACAAAACAAAATGGATTTTGTTCCCATCTATTAATAACAGCTATTTTGAAATGCTATTTAAGTCTTCTATTGTTACTTGAAGTTTTCATGGATTATGCCTCCCAACTGAGCTGCTTTGGGACAGCAGGGGCTGCATACCATATGCATCTGTAACCCCTATGTAACCCCGCACAGCATCTCTTCACAGACACCCCTAAATGTTGGTTCATTGGCTTGTTTTTCTAATTTGGTAAGGCCCGTTGTTTTAATTACTGAGTTGCTCTGCCCAAATGACATATCGATGGCTGACTCAAGGTCCCCTCCAGCTGTGAGCTTGGCAGACAGCTTCAGGTTGCCCTGCACGGGCGCTCACACATGCGTGCACACGCACCAAAAGAGAAGTGTCTTAATACTACTGTTAGGGTGTTTTATTATGATCAACAGCTATATTTGGCAACTTTTCTTTCCAGCATTAGAGAAGACACATGACCAAATGTTGAAAAGGGAATCTGCAAATGCAACAGCTAGAACAGAAGAAATATTAAAAGCTGGTGCAAGCTACCTCCTAAACTACCAACACCCCCAGGTGCACCAAGGCTCACCCAGAAGGGAGGCATGACTTTGTATACTCATGCAGGTAGACTGCAAATTGTCACTTTGGGGTTCTCCCTATATGACTTTCTACCTGAAAAGCTCAGGATTTGGGCTTGGAAGAAAGACCCAGCCTCCAGCCTCCGCCCTTTTTCTCATACACAGTAGGAGGGGCCGGACTTCTCTGCTGAAAACCCGGGAGTCCATGAGAGACTCCTTTATTTGTAATAACAGCTTGAGTCCAATGCATTAATTTTATAACAATTTTAGAGCGAGCAGGGGAGGCCTCCTGAGTCCTCTGAGAGATAATTAAAAATGGGGAGCAAAGAAACCTGAAATAAACAAAAACAAGCTGAAGGAACCAGGGGTTTCTGAATAACATCTTCCCGGTTAAATAATTTTAAGAATTCCAGAATGCGGCAGCAGCCCCCACACATTCTCGCCCACATAAACAGGCTTTTTATTTAAACCTCACTCGGCTAAGCAGCAGACTCTCTTGCCTTCACTTCTGGCGCTGCTCTACCCAGAGAAGATGTTATCGGCACAAAAGCATTCTTAAGAGGGGAAAAGCTGACCGCCAGCCAGCAAGGACAGGCACGTCTTCAGGAGGAGAACTGTCGTTCCAATAACCTCCACAACTCGCCACCCTCAAACCTGACTTCTGATCACAAATGCCAATTGCGCCTGAACACAGACTGAAAAATTCAGGCCAGCACATTTTGATGTTTGTCAGCCAGCACATTCCCAGTAACTCTCCTGGTGTGCCCGCAAGCGAATCAAATACACTGTTTTATTGTCACTGATAACTACGTTTTTAACATACCAAGAATCATGGACCCCTGGGGATGGGGGAATCAACAAAAGACCACGGAGTAATGAAAAGCAACTGTTTTCTTTCACCTGCTTTTATGTTAGAAACCCCTGGCTGTAATGGCTCAGTTGGTTGAGTGACACCTGTGCACCCAAGAGGTTGCCAGTTCGATCCCCATCAGGGCATAAGCCTGGGTTGCGGGTTTGATCCCCAGTCGGCAACCAATCAATGTTTCTCACTCTGTGTTTCTCTCTTTCTCTCTCTCCCTCCCTCCCTTCCTTCCTCCTTCTCTCTAAGCATGCCCTTGGGTGAGGATTAAAAAACAGAAAAGAAAAGAAAAAAAACACCCATGGCACATAACCACAGCTAAAAAGTAAAAATAATAATAATAATAATGATAATGATAATAAAGTCATCAATATAAGGAGAGGGAGGAAAACAGAAGAGGCACTGAGAGAAAGGAACAGGCAGAAAGAGTGAAATAAAGAAGAGGAGAAAGCGTGAAGGAGGCTGGGGGAAGGAAGGTGGCTGCTGGCAGAGCAGAGAGTGGGCCAGACAATGAGAGAGACAGGTGGCTGGGGGCTCTGAAGGGAGGACGTGAGCCTGAGACACAGCTCCTCACACATTCAGCTGCTCATTTCGGATGTGGAGAAATAGATGGGCCATTTTTAATACACTGTGTTAGATTTCTCTACTCTCTTTTTTTAAATCAAACATGTGGTTTCTTTGTTTTGACACAATGACACAAAATTAAGGTATCACCAGGGGAAAATCCTTTGTTCCACTTACAACATGGAAATACCTTTTTGAATCACCCATCGTCTGGCTAAAAGGCCCTATTTTTGAATCACCATCCTCTCCTCCTCCTTCCTTCGGAGGAAGGCATGGGTCTCACACGCACCGTCACGTACCCGGTGCTAGCAGACCACTCTATGGCCATCCTGTGCATGTGCTCAATGATTTAATCAAGTAATTCCGTGCACTCAACAAGTACTCACAGGGCCTCTGCAGTGCTGAGCAAGACACAGCCCCCGCACTCAGGAGCTTCAGTTCAACAGGGAAATGAAACAGACCACAATGCAAGCTGGAGAGGCTGGTACAGGCCACGTGAGCGCTACACACCAGGCTTTGCCTCTGAACGGAAGGCAGGCTCAGTTTGAACTTGGCCATCAAGAAAAGCATTTGAGCAGCAGGTGTTTGAGCTGGATATTTAAAGGGGTGGGTTAGGTAAATGCAAGGCAGATGACAAAGGGTGCAGGGAGGACAAAGTAGAGGAAGTATTGACTAGTGCAAATTACCACGTACACGGGTTCCTGTTGGTAAGCAGTGAAAGACAAGGCTGAGACTGGGGCTGTGCTCAGAGGCCTGGACTCCACAACAGTCTGGAACAAGAGAGGGACAGTAGAACCGGAAAGGAAGGGACCTTTTTAAAAAATATTTTTATGTGTTTTTGTTTTATTTTTTTTAATTTCAGAGAGAGGGAGAGAGAGAGAAACATCAATGATGAGAATCATTGATGGGCTGCCTCCTGCATGACCCCTACTGGGGACCACGCCCACAACCCGGGCATGTTCCCTGACCGGGAATCCAACCGTGACCTCCTGGTTCACAGGTCGATGCTCAACCACTGAGCCACACTGGCCAGGCGGGAAGGGACATTTTGAGGGAGACAATGCAAGGGCCACAACACCTCAACACTCAATGACCAACTGGATGTGGGAGTGTGAAGAAGAGGAGAAAAGTCAGAATAACCCAAGTGATCTAGAGCAGGTTACAGAGAGAAGAATGCCAGCACAAAAACCATTAAGGAGGTACTGAGGACACAGTATCTCCCCTACAGGCCGCCTCCCTAATAATGCATAACCTGGATCTATCGTGAGAAAGCACCCAAAGACCCCAAGTTGAAGGGTACTCCACAAAATAACCCGCCTGTACCCTTCTAAAGTGTCATGGTCATGAAAGACAAAGGACAACTGAGGAAAGCGCTAGATGGCGGGAAACTAAAGAGGCACAACTAACACAGCACAAGATTCTGGATTGGGTCCTGGGCCAGGAAGAGACTTTTTAAAAAATATTTACCCCCTTTTTGCTATAAAAGACATTCTTCTGACTATTGGTGACACCTGAATAAATCTGTAGATTAGACAATTGTACAGAATCCATGTTAATTTCTTGATTTTGGATACGTGTTATGCAAGAAAATGTCCTTGTCTTTTTTTAGGACATATACACTGAAGTGCTAGAAGTGGGGAGGTAAAGAGGACTGTGTCTACAAGTAACTCTGAAATGGTTCAAGAACATACGCAGGTATGCATATGTCTAAACACGTGTGTGGAGAGAGAGAATGTGATAGAGCGGGAAGGATAAAGCAAGTGTGGTAAATAGTTAACACTGTAGAATTGGAGCAAAAGGTATCCGGGGAAAATGATTAAGGAAGCTAGGGTGAAGAGCTGTTTCGAGACAAATAGGCTTGTGGTATCCGATTCTGAATGGAATTTGTGGAGGGCAGAGCCAGACATGTAGCTTGGAAGGCGTCTGGGAGGCCTGAGTACAACCTGGTTAAAAGCAGGGCTCTGAACCACAGTACCCAGTATGGTACCAGATAACTGTCCATTAACAACGAATGCTGGCTGAGAGGAAAGGAAGAGAAAAAGGCAC
The DNA here is from genome assembly GCF_000412655.1 of Myotis brandtii. Lineage (NCBI taxonomy): Eukaryota > Metazoa > Chordata > Mammalia > Chiroptera > Vespertilionidae > Myotis > Myotis brandtii. Next base: position 5,824,435 of record NW_005355159.1, read on the forward strand.
CCAGGATCCCACATCATCCTACGTTCAGAAGTCAGGAGGGTGGAGGAGAGAAATGAGGTCTGAGTCGCACCTGGAGAACCAGAGAAGAGAGGCTCAAGAGGACAGCGACTGCCGGAGGCAGACACACGGGCAGAAACCAAGGTGGGGAAGGGCCTCAGCTCCGAAGCCAGGACCCCTCCCCAGGAGCAAGACAAGAAAGTAGTTTCAACAGAAAGGTGAGGGTGAGGGTGAGGGTGAGGCCAGCGAAGAAGTGGACAATCACAGGAAGGAGGCCGGGGGCAGTCAACACAGGGGCCTCATACAACACAGAACTGCTGCCTCGTACAGGAGCCCACGGGGCTACTTAGATTGGATTTGAATTAATTTTAAATTGACAAAAATTAGAGATTCAATTCCTCAGTGACACTGGCCACATTTCACACCCTCAGCAGTTGCACGTGGCTAGGGATTCCCATGTTGGACAGGGCAGATATCAAATGTTTGCATCATCAAAGAAAGTCATACTGGACAGAGCTGGGATGCCAGCACGGTGCCTTCCATTATGAGAATGATGATTTACTTGACTATATGGTGAGGGGAAGGTTGGGGCAGGGGAAGGAGGGATGGAAGAAACTGAAGGGAGTAACAAATGGAGCAAGTTTCCAAAAGAGGCGAGGAGGGAGGGAAGAACTCCAGAGACTGAAGAGTGTGGAGTGCATGTGGGTTAATTTGGGGAGGGGAATGAGAAGTATTTTCTTCCCTGGAGAAAGAAAATAAAGCAGGACAAAAATGGGCAAAGGCAAAGGCTTAGGTGAGGAGGGTACTTTGGGAGCTTATACTGAGGGAGAGGGCACTCAACGGGGACATGGATATCCTTAATCTTATCGATGAAGAAAGGCTATCTCCCGAAAGGAAACTGACTGGAAGTTTAAGGAATGGAAAAGTCTGGCATAACCTCTAAAACAGTGGTTCTCAACCTTCCGGCCCTTTAAATACAGTTCCTCATGTTGTGACCCAACCATAAAATTATTTTCGTTGCTACTTCATAACTGTAATGTTGCTACTGTTATGAATCGTAATGTAAATATCTGATATGCAGGATGGTCTTAGGCGACCCCTTGTGAAAGGGTCGTTCGACCTCCAAAGGGGTCGCGACCCACAGGTTGAGAACCACTGCTCTAAAAGAATGCAGTCTGGAGCTAATTAACCAAGGATTTTTTTTTTTTTAATTTTTTTTTTTTTCACAGAAAAGCTAGACCTTGGTGAAATTAGAGTGGAGCCAGCTTAAATGTTGAATGGAATCAGTCTTCCCGTCTTTGTGACTTTCTCCTGGATAACTTGGCAGGCTGGAGAAGATAAAGCAGATAATGAGGGTGATTTTGGATTGAGGACAGCCATATGAGAAGTCCAACGTGTTAAGACAAAGGTTCTGGGATTCCAGACAGAACTGAAATGGCTGGCAACGTATAAGGTCCAAGTGGAGAAATGGAGTGAACAGCTAGCAATGAAAGACCAGAGTCCTCAGTGATGGCTGAAACTTGGTGCAGTGCGGGGTGGGGGGGCGGGAGGGTCAGATAACCAGGCTGAAGTCCAAGGTCAAGTCCAGATCTTAAAGGTGGAAAAAATTCCCAAGACTCAACAAGCCATGGGAGTTGATGTTAAGGACCTTGAGGAACTTCAAGGTCATCAAATTAATAGAGCCTCAACATAACCCCCAAAGTCACTGGCAAGAGACAAGGTAGAAAAGAGAACCAAGCCAGTTGCTCGTGCCTGTTTGTTACTTTAAAAAAAAATAATTTTTATTTATTTCAGAGAGGAAGGGAGAGGGAGAGAGAGATAGAAACATCAATGATGAGAGAGAATCATCGATTGGCTGCCTCCTGCACACCCCCCACTGGGGATCGAGCCCACAACTGGGTATGTGCCCTGAACGGGAATCGAACCATGACCTCCTGGTTCACAAGTCGATGCTCAACCACTGAGCCACCCCCAGCAGGGCTGTTACTTTTTTTGTAGCATCAAGGGAAGTGATTCCCAAACCTGTGTGTTCATCAGATTCACCGGGGGAGCTGTTTTCTCTCACCATCTTCCTTTCTCCCCCTTTGTTTTTTTTTGGGGGGGGGGTTGTTTTTAAAATAAGGATTCATATGTCTTGCTACCTTGATGATTCTAATGTGAAATTTTTGGGAGAGTCTAAAGAGCCACATTTTTTTTTTTTTTTTCAAAATGCTCCAGGTGATCCTGAGGAGCCTGCAGGTTTGGCAAGCACTGATGAGAGATCAGAAGGACGGTGTGGAGCACAGCAGGCAGCATGCTCTCTAAAGACTTTGTCAGTGGTGGGTTCACAGTTTGGAGGTGGCTCTGAGAAGCCAGGGGGAGGCCAATCCATGTTTTGGTGAAGTGGGAGAGGGCTCTGGTGCTGGGGGCAGGGGCAGGGGCGGGGAACAGGAGATGGGCTCCGCCTCAGAAAAGTGAAAATACAGGAGTATGGCTGTCGGATGTAAGAAACGAGACTGAACGGTGGGTTGGAGACACACAGGTTAGTGGCCTACAGAGAGTGCTGGCTGAAGTTCATGAGGGTTCCTGGTGTGTGAGGTGTGATTCGTTAAGGGTTTATAGGCTTAGTGGCTGAATTCCTGGGGAGTAAGAATTTTTCTGTCTGGATGCTATCAGATTTCTAACATGTAAGCCATTAAAGATTATTAAGCCCTCAGGTAAACAAGCTTGCAGAAGCTTAATCATTAACACCGAGAATGCTGTCTTCCCAACCCACCTTTTGATACCGATGAAACCAGACTGGAATGAATACCAAGGACAGCCTCAGAGCAGAAAGCGAGAAGGGTCAACCCCAGAGGCTGTGAGAAGGAGCAGGGATTCCCTCCCTTCCCTCTCAGTGTATAAGCTGAGGATACAGAAAAGGGCCGGGGTGTCTTTTCAGCACCAGCCAACGCTAAAAATAGAAGCGGTGTCACAGCCTACTGGGTCTCAGGAGCACCACACACACACACACACACACACACACACACTCACACACTCACACACTCCATGCCAGGGTCCTGCAGGACGAAACATGTGCAAATCCTAGGGATGGTTCTCAGTAAAGAATATATTTACTGTCACAAACCCAACTCTTATTTAAGAGCAAGCTGCCCCTGCTCCAGAGAGAGCTGCACTTCTGTGGGTTCAAGTCATGCTAGCATTGTTTCTGGTGACTCCTGTGAAATAATTTCCAATACTGACATACACAGACAATAAGATGAAGGCGTGATCCCAGCCAGGCACTCCCGTGCACCACACACACACACACACACACACACACACACACACACCCTCATGCATACTGAAGAAATGACTCATTTAATTTGCTGCTGCCTGCCACTATTGGGTCTTGATTCTACTTATTCAGATACAAAGTTTCCTATTAGATTAACTACAGGAAGAACTCAGGAGTATTAAGCCTGATTTCGTTCATGGCTTTAGAGCACCCAGGAGGTGTTAACCTGGGCATCTTGAGAAGTCACTCTCTGGACCACCTACCGCTTTCTCTCCATAATCGTCTACAAAACTGTAACATTTCTTGCCACTTGAGAACCAATTCATGGACGCCCTTGTACAATATACATGGTTAAGCCTTGTAGATGCTGTACCTGCAGAGCCAGTACTTTGGGGCCCTTTGTTGTCTCACAGTGCAATGGCACAACAGCACCGTGGAGCTGCGAAGAACCCAAGCCTCTCCTCCTAACGAAGCGGGGGGGGGGGGTAGGTTGACCCGTCCAAGGTCACTCAGCTCCCTGGCATTGTGTGCACCACCCCAGCTCCTCCAAACAAGCCCTCGGCTCCGGGCTTCCGCGGGTTTGCTAGCATGCAGCCTCTCCCCAGCCCCCGCAAAAATGCAATGTCGGTTGCGCTTTGTGCCCAACTTCATTCCTGCGCGTCAGCAAGCAGTGAACCCTCTCGCCGGCAGCGGGTCACACGGGCCACGCGCGTCTCTCCGTGTCCCCCAAGTAGATCTCCCCGGGGGCTGCCCCAAGGTCACCGGCCG
>NW_005355159.1:5828896-5881865 GCF_000412655.1 Myotis brandtii
CGCTGGTAGGAAAATAGATCCTGTCGTAGGGCTCGTGGGCTTGCAGGGAGAGGTGTTGAAATGGTGCCTGATTAAGAGAGTAGCCGCGGTGGTTGCGCTGTAATTCTCTTCGGAGCTCTGATATCCCTATGGACGGAACCCCTCTCCCACAAAAGGCATTATTTACTTCCACCCACCCTTGCACACTGGGAGGAGTTATTTTCTTAGGCCACTGTCTGGGAAACAGCTCGGCGTCGACGCCCCAACTGTGCAGGTGAACTTACCCTCGCGCCTGCCAGGTGTTGTCATTTGATGAAACACCTTGATACCCGCCGCAGGGACCAAGGATTGTGCCTGCCCGCAACAGACAGACCCTGCTCCCAGCCCTCTTTCTCACATCCTTTCCTTCTCCCTTCCGCCTCATCCCCACTCCCAGGGCGTCCTAACTCTTTGCACCTTCCTTTCTATTTGCATTCTCAGCGGGATGCACAAGCCAATCCACTCATAATTTTGCTTCCTCCCCTGCGAGCGGGATTTAATTTAAGCAGAGTTGGGGACGCCCACCTTTGCCGGCCTCACCGCCTCCGTTTCGTACCTCTGTCGTGTTGCTAGTATTCACCCAGGATAGGTTTTCCTGTTTCTCTTCCCCGCCAGCTTGAGCCCCTCCACCCAGGGGAAGGAGCGTGACGTGGTAGAAAGACCCTGGGTTGTGAAGCTAAACTGAGGTGTTTTGGAGTCCTCGCTCCAGCAGTTATTTCTGTGTGGCCTTGGGTATTCTGTGGCTGTTTCGACACCTATAAAACAGGATAATACCCCCCCCACACACACACACACACATACACAAGATTCATGCATCCCTAACATTCTTTCAGCCAGCAATATTTATTGGATGCCTGCCAAATGCTAGGAACTGCCTCCCTCTAAGCTAAGACGCAGTGGTGGGGAAGAAAAAGACACCTGCTCTCTGCTCTCAGAGGCTACAGCCTGAGACACCGTAATCAAATAATCACAGACACCTGTGAAACTGCCATTGTGCTAAGGAGAGTTCATGACCTTGAGACTTGTGATGCATCCCTTTAGCACAATGATTATGCTTTCCTTTTCTCCCTTAGCTTCCCACGGCCTGTCACATGGTATGCACTCAGTAAATATGCATGTATTGAATTGAATCCTACGTCATAGTGATAACAGTACCCCCAGTAACTTTTTGCCAATGGCAATATATCTGAAACATATGTAACTTGGCACAATGTCTGGAAGGATGTGCAGGTGTCACTGGAAAGTGCCCATGCAAACACAGCCCTTCACCCAGTCCTGAGAAACGTTCCGATGCTTCTTGCCTGTCCCCACTCAGGTTGCCTTCCAGTGTGCAGGCTGTGCAACTCAGATGGGCTCATGAGAGACCCCTCTGCCTCATGTCCTCTCTCTGCTTCCTATTCCACCCTCTCCCCATGTCCCAGCTCCATCCTGCCACTCCTCCTGGAGTCAGAACCTCAGGGCACCCATTCCTGGATTCCTAGAAGGGTAATAGTGGATCCTTATTGTTCTCAGAGTAACATCAGTTAAACAGGAAACTCCTTCCTGCTACTCTGCTGGCCTTCAGAGCATAACTTTGGTGCATTACTTGCCACAAGATTCCATCACTCTCCAGGGGAGAGAAGGAGAGGGGCTGGGAGGTGAGGGGGCCTTGTCACCTATATACACCCTTTTATTTACCGGTAGGTTGACTAATTTCTTTCTCAAAAACCATACCAATAAACATAAGTAAAATCTAAAATTAAAAAAAAATTGTAGCTCTTTCAAACTGAATTCCTCAGTAAGAATCCTGAAGTTTCACAGTAGCCTTAAACCAGACCCATGACTTCCCACTTCTAACTTTTTTTTTCCTTTCCAGGTGATTGTTTTGAATCTGAGGGGATGAAATTTAGTGCACAGGGATTTAAACCTACCCTAGTTTCTCCAACTCTTACACTATTTCTGTAGAATAAATTTCAAAGAACTGTTTTTCCAGAATCATTTGATAATGACTCATTACAGGAAATAGATTTTTCTGTGTTACTTTAACTTAAAAGCTATGATTTCTCACAAATTATTTTATACTGGCAAAGGTTACCAAAAATAGCTCATCAAAGAGAGCAATTTTATAAACGTGTTAGCTGTCATACTATTCACTAACCAGTCATTAAATACCAATACCCTGTGCAGTATATGGTGCTAGATACTGTGAAGTTTTGTGGGGCTTTTTAAAAGTTATTTATTGCATAACTGAGTTCTGGTCTTCCCTGTGTCTCAGCACTGCTACTAGTCATGAAGACATGATGTACAGGGCATCTATGAGGCCAGCAAGCAGACTCATTAGGTAGAGGCCAAGGGCTTGTATAGGTCAAAAGTGGTATTTGTTAAAGGGCTGGAAAGCAGGCCAAGAAGGTGGTGAGCCCTGCAGGCTGGATACGAGTGAGCACTTTACCTTATAGTCAGCAATTCTCAATCAAGGCTTATAACTCAGTGGGGTGTCAAAATCCATTGTGAGGCCTGTCACATGGTGTCACACAGTGTTCCTCTCTAGTAATAAGGTGCCAAAGGATTGACCTACAAAGAATGGTCCTATATAGGGTCCAAAAAGGGATCCTATAAAGGGAACAATGAGGAAGAACCAGAGACATAAGAATAAGCACAATGTCAGAGACGCTCCAGGGGGAAAGGTTCAAGGTGACAGGTTCTACCAGCAGTCAGGAAAAATATTCTCCAGCTATCAGATTGCTGTGGGTTAAAAAAAAAAAGATTGGCAACTGGATAAATGCAAGAGCATGTGTAGGTCACTCTGTAGAGAAGTTGGTCAGTGTAGGGAAGGTGAAAAAATAAGACCCATGGAGAGGTTTCTAATGCCGAGTGGACATTTTCAAGATAGGAGCAAACAGCCTCTGCGTCTGCCTGTGCTGTCGAAGTCGTGAAGAAATGGAGAGCATTCCCCGGCCGGTGTGGCTAAGCGCTTGAGCATTGACCCAGGAACCAAGAGGTTACTGGTTCGATTCCCAGTCAGGGCACATGCCCGGGTTGTGGGCTCAATTCCCAGTAGGGGATATGCAGGAGGCAGCCAATGTTTCTATCTGTCCCACTTCCTCTCTCTCTAAAAATCAATGAAAACATATTTTTTAAAAAAAGAAATGGAGAGCACAACATATCATTTTGCATTAACTCAATCTAAATCCTGCCATTAATTTCATCATCGCGATATCCATTTTCTTTTTAAAAATTCATCAAATAAGAGAAATCTTACATTGAGCAAAGGTGGGGTTCAGACCTATGACATTATTCTCTTAATAACCAACTAAAACCTTGGGTTAACAATCAGTTAATACAATATATGTTATTCTTTATGGCTTTTCTTTGTTGATAGTAGTAACATCTTAGAATTAAGGAAAGCCCACTTTTCCCTTTTTTTTGATGTAGAAAGAATGGATTTTTCATATGTTTTGAGTACACTGTAATTGACTTACTTGTTTTTACTAATCATTTCCCTTCATGTGCTGGCTAATTCTCTCAAATACTATGTTTTGCTTATGAACTTGTTGGTGTCTTATCTATCTCACAAAGATGTTTAAAAGAAACTATAATTAAGGCACAACCAGGAGGGAAAGCATAAAATATTAAAAGATTCTTCCCTGCCCAGCCAGTGTGGCTCAGTGGTTGAGCATTGACCTACGAACCAGGAGGTCATGGTTCGATTCCAGGTCAGTGCACATACCCAGGTTGTGGACTCCATCCCCAGTGTGGGGCGTGCAGGAGGCAGCCAATCAATGATTCTCTCTCATTATTGATGTTTCTATCTTTTTTTCTCTCTCTCCCTTCCTCTCTGAAATAAAAAAATATATATCTTTTTTTAAAATAAAAAGATTCTTCCTAATAGTGTTAATTTGGGAAGTGTTACTTGTGTCTTAACTTACATAATTGCTGGTGAACATAAGAAGGCAGAGTCAGCCTGGGTTGTGCTGGCATAGCATATAAGTCATAACACTACTCTCTAGAGGGTAAACTCTGGAATAAAGCAAGATTTGTCCAAAGAGTTTATGGGCAGAAATTCTAGACTAACCTTATAATAAAATGGATTCAACCAAAACCCAGCTTAGTGCAGGGGAGCATTATAGAAAATTCCATTGCACATTGATTTTGGAAAACATTTCTTTCCAACAATTTTCAGAAAAATAAGATCTATATAGGGTGGGGCAAATGTAGTTAACAGTTGTATGTGAAATAGAGTTTATTCTTGTATTATTTATTAATTATTGTATTATTTTCCATATGAACGCTATATACATATATGTCTTTAAGCTATTCTGAAACTTCATGCCACAATGCCCCAGTTCAATACTGTTCCGCAAGCATTTGTGTTTATTTACCTTGTTATGACACCACAGTTTAGACAATGAAGCCGCACATAAACGGATGCGCTTGTTTCAGCTTCTCGGCCAAGTCGTACATTATTGGGCAGTGACCCTCACAGGTAATAATATTAAAGGACAACTTTTACTTCTGTTCAACAACAAAAGAAATGGCAATACCCATGTACAATAATATATGCAACATACATGTTACAGTGTACGGTGCCATGCCAAGCCACATTGAAGCTGGGAGAAGGAAAAAGCAGAACTATCAGTCCTGTTCTTTAAAAAATTTTTGTTTATCATTGATTTTGAAAATACTGCATTAAAATATTACCTTCATGGCTGAGCTTTTGGGGAACCCCCTTAAATTTTGCACTTGTGACAAGTGCCTCACTCACCTCACCTTGACCCTGTCCCTATTGTCATAATAGCCAATGTTTATGGGTCAGACCCTGTGCAAAATGCTTTACCTGCAGTATTTTATTTCTTTATGGCAACAATCTGAGTGAAACTGAGGCTTGTTCAAGGTCCCAAAGCTGGTAAGTGCTAGAGCTTGAATTTGAACGTGTGCACCTCTGATGCCACAGCCTGTGCTTTAACCAGTGACCACATGAGACTGAAGTTCATTCACAAATTTCAATATGTAGAATGTGTGGCATAGTGAGACCTAAATAAATGTTGTTTCCTTTTCCCTTTCCTTCCCCAATGATAGCATATATCAAAGAATATGAATAGAAACATATTTAAAAATTATTTTGAGACAGCAAGCTAATTTTAACATGCTATCTGATTTCTAAACCTTTATCTCAGGTCGACACAAACAAAAGAGTGAGGATTTATTGTAATCTTCCAAATGAATCTGATAAAAGAATCTTTATTTTGAAATATACAGAGCTAAAACTGTTTTGGGATTTGAGCATCTCCTTAAATAATGAAACTAAAGCAAGTTCTTGATTAGTGCATGCTTGCCAGCCAAAGGTATATAGAGTGATATATTAATAGACACTACATATCCTGCACTTAAAATAAATTAATATTATGCAGTTGCTCTTACATGATAGGAAGAATTTCTCTTTGTTTCCCCTCCAGCATTTGGATACATTCACCGTTTTCATGCACATATAACAGACTTCCCAAGACAAGGTGAATGGGTTGTAGGATTTTCTCTCAGGTCCTGGAGCCCCACATTGTCATTTCGTAGGTTATCATTACTACATACTCAGGAAATAGCTTTCTCTTCCCCATACAACTCATAAATTTAACGCATTTTTTCCCTTAGAAGGATCCATGCTGTAAAGTTGCTGGAAACCATTGGTATGTGCTTAGGCAAGTCACCTAACCTCTCTTTGATTCAGTTTTATCTGTAAAAATGAGGCTAATGTAGCATCGACCTCATTGGGTTCTAATAAAGATCAAAAGCACCAGTTCATGTAAAAAGCTTAGAATACTATTTTAGTTACTATTTTAATGTCATTTATTATCTAATATCATATAAATTTCATTACTTTTTCCTGAAACCCAAAATTAATATTGGCTCAACTATCTTACTAGTCCTTATGGAACAAAATTACGTAATTAATCTGGTTGACTCATTCCTCACACAATTACTGATGTTGCTTATCTTGGAACAATCCTAAGTATCCTTCTGGTGTCAGCCACACCCCATAACCATCTCTTTCCTTTGCATGTAGCTATCAATGTCCTAGTCAATGTATGTATCCAGCTCCTAATATCCTGGATCATTTTTGGCTGCACCTAACACAAATGACAAGGTCTCTCCTCTCCAAGAACAATGAGTGAGATTGTCACAGGTTGGCTGCTGCCTTATTTATCTGAATCCTTCCTGCCCCACCTATATGATTCAACCCAATAAGTATCCACCAGGCCCTTAAAAGGGGAAGGCTTATGTGTCTGGTGCTCTGGGAGAGGTAGAAATGACATCACTGGCCCATCCTTCTTCCTCCCACTGCCAGTTGAAGTCATTCTTCTCACAATGAACATCTCTTATTCTGCAGCCAGCAATGCCAGGAATCAATGGCCACCACCATGTCCACCATCACCAGACAATGATCTGGCCCTTGCTGTTACTTGCTTCGTTTACTGTCATGAACTATAAAGTAAGATTTCAAAGCATCGTCAGAATAAGGAAGACTTCCACCTCCCTAGCCCCACTACACCTGACCTGGTTTCTCCCTAAGATTCTTTCCTCCACCCGTCTACCCTGAGCTCAGCATCAAGAGTGGATGTGGCCCTGCTCCAGATGAGTATCTCCTCCTGTCTTTTACATCAGAAGTCAGGGAGTACTTTCTCCCAAATCTAGACAGAATGGTGAGCAACCAATTAATATTCGTTCAACTATGTATTTTATACATGGAGACACACTTTAAAAGTCAGAAGATCCTTTTTGGAGAGGTCTCAGTGACAAATACAAAATTATTGCTAATTCATTTTAAGTTTAAAACCTTAACATAATCAATTAGACATTTATTTTTCCAAGGAAGAGCCCTAGCTGGTTTTGCTCAGAGGATAGAGCATTGGCCTGCAGACTGAAGGATCCCAGGTTTGATTCTGGTCAAGGGCACATGCCCGGGTTGCAGGATCGATTCCCAGTAGGGGGTGTGCAGGAGGCAGCCAATCAATGATTCTCTCTCATCATTGATGTTTCTATCTCCCTCTCCCTTCCTCTCTGAAATCAATAAAATAATAATAATAATATTTTTCCAAAGAAGAGTCTACCTTTTTTCCAAGGGGAAAAAATAATAATGGTATTAGTAAAAAAAAAAAATTCCATAAAATCTATCAGCTTTTATGAAGTTTAAAGAGAGAAAATTATAAATAAAGCTTTTAAAAAATCTTCAACATAAGCATTTCTTCTGAGCAATATTGAAGGGCAAGTCAACTAATAAAATGGCCCATAGTAAGCCCCCTAAAGTTGCAGAAATTATACCAAAAAATGAATATAACTCATTTTAACTGAGGAAACATGCATATCTAGATTGAACAGAACCACCAAGCACCTGGCAGAGTAAATGAAAAAAGACCCATACCAAGGCAAGTCATTTTAAAATTTCAGAGCACTAAAGATAAAGAGAAGATCCTAAAATCTTCCCCCCAAAAATGTACACACACTTGGAATGATTATAAAATCAGTGTTTATTAACATACAGCTCATTTTCAAAATTAAGTGAGTTATCAGCTGTTCAAGTGTCTATACAATTTTGGGACACCCTATATATCACGTACGAAGAGGTAGGAGTCAGAATGATGTCAGATTTCTCAATAGTCACACTGGAAGACATTTAAAATTCCAAGAGAAACTTATTTCAATTCCAGAACTCCACTCCCAATTAAACTACCCATTAAGTCCGAGGGCAAAATAAGGACATTTTCATATACACTAATTAGAAAAAAATGTTCCCTATATGTACCCTTTTGAGGAATTTACTGCAAAATGTAAACCATATGACAATATAAACCAAAAAGAAATAAACACAGGTCCAGAAAGTGAAAGATCCACTCCAAGGCAATAGCAAAGGGCATTCTTAGGAATCGGATCAAAGGAACCCAGGACTGATGTCCACGGGCCTCATGGAGCAGCCAGAGGAGACGGACGCAAGAAGAGCACCACAGGAGGCTGTCCCAAGAACACGAGGAAGAGAGAGAGAGACACGGATAATCCATCTGTCTGACCACAGTGAGGGAAATCATAGTTCATTCAGAAAGTGTGTAGATGAATTGGGGAAAAGCACAAAAAGAATGAAACAATGGCCAAAAGAGGCAATTATTCATGCCAAGATTTTAAAAAAAACACAACAAAAAACAAGTTGTACAATCATACTTGGCTCAGCTCTGAACAACAGACATTATGTAAACATTATTAGCTTAATCAAAAAGTGTTATGTCGCTATATTGAGAAGCCTGGGGGAGAAGAGGTGTATGTGGCAGAAGGTAGACGGAAGCATCAAGAAAGCTGAATGAATCATCATGCTCCCGGGTGAAGCCAATAGATGAAGTCTAACAGCAAGAGGCCAAGGGACATCCGTACCAGCACATTGGACTTTACAAACTAAGTACATGTCTTTCTTAGATGCAAAAAGTTAAAAAAACAACAACAAAAACCTAGAGTTATGAGGGGGAAAAAATCATACAGTAGTTTTTAAGTACATGTACCTATTATTTTGAAAATCCTCATGTTATTTAAGAGTTTTATTACTGCTTTTCCTCCTAGAACAGCGGTTCTCAACCTGTGGGTCGCGACCCCTTTGGGGGTCGAACGACCCTTTCATAGGGGTCGCCTAAGACCATCGGAAATCACATATATAATTACATATTGTTTTTGTGATTAATCACTATGCTTTAATTATGTCAATTTGTAACAATGAAATTAGGGGTCACCACAACATGAGGAACTGTATTAAAGGGTCGTGGCATTAGGAAGGTTGAGAACCACTGTCCTAGAACATACATATTTCTGTATTTCTATTTCAGGTACATTCAAAATGTATGGTTAGCAAACCACAATTCCTCCATTTGAGAATGGCATTATGAAACCTTTTTTTAGAGAATTTAAGACACTAATTTAAAAAATAATTTTGTTCAAGAGAATGTAAAAGGATTGACTGCAAGGTAAATTGTTCCAAATATATTTTAATAACTTTCTGACCAAAAATAAAAGATAAATCAGTATATAGCCCTGGCCTAGTAGTGCAGTTGGTTAGAGCATCTTCCTGATAAACCAAGGTTGCAGGTTTAATCCCCAGTCAGGGCACAAGACTCAACCAATGAATGCATTAACAACAAATCTCTCTCTCTCTCTCTCTCTCTCTGTCAATATATTATTTTAAATCAGTAAATTGCTTTTTCTGTCAGTTTTAGCTCGTTAAAAATAGAAAGTGCGCCCAGTTTGGCTCAGTGGATAAAGCGTCAGCCTGTGGACTGAAGGGCTCTAGGTTCAATTCCAGTCAAGGGCGCATGCCGGGTTGTGCCTGGACTCGATCTCCAGTGGGGTGCGGGGGGCGTGCAGAAGGCAGCAGATCAATGATTCTCTCTCATCATTGATGCTTCTATAGCTCTCTCCCTCTCTTTTCCTCTCTAACATCAATAAAAAAATATTTTTTAAAAAATAGAAAGTGTGCCCTAGCTGGTTTGGCTCAGTGGATAGAGCGTCGGCCTGCAGACTGAAGGGTCCCGGGTTCAATTCCCATCAAGGGCATGTACCTCAGTTACAGGCTCAATCCTAGGCCCCAGGTCGGGGTGAGTACGGAAGGCAACCAATCCATGTGTCTCTCTCACATCGATGTTTCTTTCTCCCTGTCTCTCCCTCTCTCTTCAACTCTCTCTAAAAAAATAATCAACGGAAAATATCTTCAGGAGAGGATTAACAACAACAATAAAAAGTGTATTACTACAAAAATATTTTCCAGATATATAGCATATTAATTTAAAGTGTGATGTGTGGCCCTAACCGGTTTGGCTCAGTGGATAGAGCTCCGGCCTACGGACTGAAAGGTCCCAGGTTCAATTCCGGTCAAGGGCATGTACCTTGGTTGCGGGCACATCCCCAGTAAGAGGTGTGCAGGAGGCAGCTGATCAATGTTTCTTTCTCATCGATGTTTCTAACTCTCTATCCCTCTCCCTTCTTCTCTGTAAAAATCAATAAAATATATTTTAAAAAATAAATAAAGTGTGATGTGTGTATGCAACTATAATAACATTTTAGAGCAAGAAAAAACTTTCATGTTAGTTAGGTTTTTTTATAAACATTATTGAATAAGGAAAAACTACCTAGTTTCCCCCTCCACCTGTGTTTTTCTTTCCTGTGAATCTTTCCTTTTTTACTCAGGGGGAACACTCACTTCTGACACTTCCCATCACCAAATGTGTGGAGGTTTTTCCCCACATAAGCAATTCCTCCGTGACACCAGCTGGGTGCTGTACACTTTAACTCAGCTCTGACACTACCTACCTGGAGATAGTGTCAGATCCCACAGGTTAAGCTCAGTCCCACAAGACTGGCCCCACCCCACTTCAGATTCCAATCACAAGTCCAGGTTGTCCCCTGTGCTTCTGGCCAATCCACCATATAAATCAGAGGTTCCATGACCCCCTCCTGGGGTTCGATTAACTTCCTACAGCAGCTCACAGGAGTCAAGAAAAACAGTTTACTTATGTTTATTGGTTTATTATAAAAAGGATATGTTAAGAGACACAGATGAGCACCCAGGTGGAAGACCTGGCCTGTGCACGGAGGTCCATGTCTTCTTCACAGGCACTGCACGGAGGTGCACGGAGGTCCATGTCTTCTTCACAGGCACTGCCCTCCAGCACCTCCACTTGTTCACCAACCCGAAGCTCTCTGAACCCCATCCTTTTGGGTGTTTTTTTTTGGAGGCTTCATCATGTAGCCATGAGCGACCAACCACTAACTCCATTTTCAAACCTCCTCCCTTCTCGAGAATGGGGGTTGGGGCTGAAAATCCTGAGCTTCCAATCATGGTTTGGTCTTCCCTGTGACCAGCCCGCATGCAAGACCCCACCCAGAGTCACCTCGTTAGAATAAAAGACACCTCTATCACCCAGGAAATTACAAGGGTTTCAGGAGCCCTGTGTTAGGAACAGGGATCAAAACCCAAATACATTAAAGCAAAAGCTGCCCCTAACATTTTTATCTCTTCAGAAGTCACAAGGGTTTTAGGAGCTCTGTGCCAGGAACCAAGGGCAGAGACCAATATATATTTTCTATTATTTCACAATTATGAATAATAAAAAGCCAGGTAACCCATTTACATAAAATATATATTACATGAATGATCATGTAAAAAAAGAACTCCAGGATTTATAGTAAAAAGACCTGGATTCAAATTTTGGATTCATCACTTACTAACTGGATGGTTTGGGGCAAGTTATTTTTTGAGCCTCAATTCCCTCATCTGCTGGGCACCTAAACTGTGTCAGGCACTGTTCTAGGCATGAAGGGTACAGTTGTTAGTGTGGTCTATGCCTTCATGGAGCTTATATCTTACAAGATAATAAACAAGCAAGCGAAGCATTTTTAGATAGTGATGAGGATAATGGAGAAAACAAAAGAAGCCATGTGATAGTGACCAGTATGGAGCTTGGTGACTAGTTGGAAAGGATAGTTAGCATGGACTTCTCCAGGAAGGGGATATTGGACTAACACATGAATGATCTAAAGTCAGCTATGTGAAAATCTAAGAGAGACCAGCCAGCATGGCTCAGTGGTTGAGTGTCGGTCTATGAACCAGGAGATCACAGTTAGATGCCCGGTGAGGGCACATGCCTGGGTTTCAGGCTTGATTCTCAGTGTAGGGTGTGCAGGAGGCAGCCCATCAGTGATTCTCTCTTATCATTGATGTTTCTATCTCTCTCTCCCTCTCCTTTCCTCTCTGAAATCAATAAAAATATATAATTTTTTAAAATCTAGGCGAAATGAATTACAGGCAGAAGGACCAGCCAGGAAAGAAGGGGCTTGGCATATGTGGGAACTAGAAAGAAGGCTGGTGTGGTAGAGCTTAGAAGGAGAGGGAGAGTAGGGAACTAAGTGAACTTAGAGGGCAGTGTAGGTAGGAGCTTGAAAGCCGAAGCAAAGCGTTTCAGTTTTATTTGAGATAAGAACCAAAGGGCAGGTTTAAGCAGGGGAGTCACCTGATCTGATTGGCTCTGGTGGCAGTTTTCAGAATGAATGAGTAGTAAGAACAAGCAGACAAACCAGAGGTAAGGCTATTGTAGTAGTGAGGGATGGTGATGGTTTGGATTACAATGGTTACAGGGGAGATGGGGATACATAGAAGTCAACTGATTTCTGATATGATGTAAAGGTAGAGTTAGGTAAGCCAACTTGTCATGAATGAGTTAGGGATGGAGGAAAGAGAAATCAAGGTGGTGGTTGTTATTGTTGTTTTAATCTGAGCAGCTGGGTAAACTATGATGCCATTTATGAGATGGAGAACTCTGTGGAAAGAGCAAGTTTAGGGGCTCAAATCAAGACCTCAGTCTTAGACGTATTAAGTATGAAATGCCTATTAAACCTGAAGAAGAAATATCAAGGTGGCAGCTAAAACTTGGGAGGAGTCTGAGCAGATGTCATGTCACAGCGTGAGCTATAAAAGGAGCACTGGGAGCCATGGGACTGGATGAGGTCACTGGGGGAAGACATGCGGATGGGGAATGGCCTGGGTCCCAGAACCAAGCCCTGGGTGGAGGAGGGGGAACCAGGTGCCTAGAATCAGAACCAAGAACCAGGGAAGGAGAGTGAGAAGGAGGAGCCTGTGTAGTTGAAAGAGAACCAGGAGAGGATGATGACAGAAGGCATAAGAAGAGTTTCAAGAAGTGCTGACCCACTGGCTAACTGAGTCAAAGGCTGATGAAAAGTTTCACAAGTTAAGGCCTAAAAAGTAAGCGATGGATTTGATAACATGGAGGTCACTTGTGACCTTTACGAGGGCTGTGTCAGGGGAGGGGTGAGGACACGATCTCTATTGGAGCAGGTTGGGAAAGAAGGGAGATGAATGAAGAAGCAGTGAGCACAGCGTAGTGAAGGGGAGCAGAAAAACAGGAAGGCAGCCAGAAAGGCGTGATGTGGAATCAAGAGAGGTTTTGATGTTTGTTTTTAAAATGGACATTAGAGCAGGTTTCTTTTTTGCCAGTAGTGATCCACTAGAGGAAAAGAAATCGGTTATGCAAGAGAAAGGAGGTTATAGTTATAAATCATGATTTTAAAGGTTCTGGGAAGACTTCTGGTGTTTTGTTGGCTTCTCATTCCTTGTTCCCATGTTTCCAATCTTGATTGTACATGTAGCCAATATTTTGCTTGCTGGGAGTTTAACAAAATGCATGCTTGGCACAGATAACAAGTACGTGTCCACACGAAGCATTATTTTACTGTGATTAAGAGATCAGGTCCTGGAGTCGGACAGCCTTGGATTAAGCCTCAGCTCTACGGCTTCATATTGGTGTGGCCTTGGGCAAGTTAATTGAATTCTCGGTGCTTCAGTGTTCTCTTCTGTCAAAAGTTAATAATAGCACTTATTTCATTAGCTTGTTCTGAGGCTTAAATAGGAAAATATATTTAAAGTGTCTGGCATATAGTAAAATAATATTCCATGAATAATAACTGGTATTATCATTATTTTCATTACTACATAGGCAAAACAAAGATAAAAAGTATTCATATAGTTAAGAGATTTACAATTGTTAGAGTCAGTAAATTGCCTAGTGAATCCAATAAGTGGCAGAAATTTCTTCTGAATCACCCAAGTAATCTTTGCTTTCATAAGGTATGCATTAAGTGGGGTTTTTTTTTGGGGGGGGGGGAATAGGTAGAGGTGGTGGTTATACAACAGTGTGACTTTACTAGATGCCACTGAATTGTACACTTTTAAACAGTTAATTTTATTTTATATAAGTCTTATGCAAAATTTTTTTTTATTTTTTTTTATTTTTTTTTTCATTTTTACTAACATTTTATTATGAAAGCTTTAAAACACATGGAAAAGTTGAAAGAATTGTATAGCAAACATCCATGCACTCACCGTTTCAATCAGGGGTTGGCAAACTACAGATGGGCCAAATACAGGCGTTTTTGTAAATGAAGTTTTATTGGAACACAACTATGCCCATTAATTCCTCTTGTTTCTGGCTGCTTTTGCACTACAACAGCAGACTTGATTGAGTAGGTCCAATGGAGATTGCAAAGCCCGAAGTTCTTAGTATCTGACCCTTTACAGAAAAGTTTGCCAACCTCTGCTTTAAGTGATTCAGTTGTTAAAAGATTGCTATATCACAAATCTATCTGTTAATCAAGCTATAAAACTTATTGTATAAAAGAAAAAATATAAAATAATAATTAAGTAGTCAGAGTCATTTCTCTAATAGTTAAGAATTATTACTAAAATTCCCATCATGTAGGAGGAAAACCAAGATGGCGGCATAGGTTAACGCGGGAGTTTGCTGCCTCGAACAACCACTTCAAAAATACAACTAAAAGACGGAACGGACATCATCCAGAACCACAGGAAGGCTGGCTGAGTGGAAGTTCTACAACTAGGAGGAACCGAGAATCAGAGGAGGCGCAGTGCTGAAGTAAAATACTAAGGTGCGGAGTGCGCGCAGCGCGGGCTGGTGGCTGAGGGTGCGGTTGTCTGTTTCAATCCGGAGGGAGCCTCAGACTCTGAGCTCCAGCGAGTCTCTAGGGACCCAGACTCAAACGGGAGAAGCAGGACTGTCTGGCTACGGTCCCTCCGAGGTTTGCAGCCGTTGCTGGGACAGAGAGGCAGAGCCCCTGGGGACGGACTGAGAGCAGCCATAACTGCTCCCTCCTCCGCCCTGTTGATCCCGTGGGACCCGCCCCGCCCAAGCCCTGCACAGAGGCATTTGCCGGATAGCCTCAGGCAAAGGCTAGATTAGCACCTCCCTAGAGGACACAAGTTCTTCCACTGCAGACACAGCTGATTAACACAGCCAGTTGGCCTGGAGGTCAAATCCCTCTAGTATTAACTACAACAATCAAGGCTTAACTACAACAAGACTGCGCACAAAGACCACTAGGGGGTGTACCAAGAAAGCGTAAAAAATGCGGAGACAAAGAAACAGGACAAAACTATCAAGGGAGGATATTGAGTTCAGAACCACACTTTTGAGGTCTCTCAAGAGGCTTCTAGAGTCTGTCGATAAACTTGATGAGATGTACAGGAAATCTAATGAGACCCTCGATGGTGTGATAAAGGACCATCTAGAAAGTAAGCATACACTGACTGAAATAAAGAATATTATACAGACTCCCAACAGCAGACCAGAGGAGCGCAAGAATCAAGTCAAAGATTCGAAATGCGAAGAAGCGAGAAACACCCAACCGGAAAAGCAAAATGAAAAAAGAACCCAAAAATACGAAGATAGTGTAAGGAGCCTCTGGGACAGCTTCAAACGTACCAACATCAGAATTATAGGGGTACCAGAAGATGAGAGAGAGCAAGATATTGAAAACCTATTTGAAGAAATAATGACAGAAAACTTCCCCCACCTGGTGAAAGAAATAGACTTACAAGTCCAGGAAGCGCAGAGAACCCCAAACAAAAGGAATCCAAAGAGGACCACACCAAGACACATCATAATTAAAATGCCAAGAGCAAAAGACAAAGAGAGAATCTTAAAAGCAGCAAGAGAAAGAAACTCAGTTACCTACAAGGGAATACCCATACGACTGTCAGCTGATTTCTCAACAGAAACTTTGCAGGCCAGAAGGGAGTGGCAAGAAATATTCAAAGTGATGAATAGCAAGAACCTACAACCAAGATTACTTTATCCAGCAAAGCTATCATTCAGAATTGAAGGTCAGATAAAGAGCTTCACAGATAAGGAAAAGCTAAAGGAGTTCATCACCACCAAACCAGTATTATATGAAATGCTGAAAGGTATCCTTTAAGAAGAGGAAGAAGAAGAAAAAGGTAAAGATACAAATTATGAACAACAAATATGCATCTATCAACAAGTGAATCTAAGAATCAAGTGAATAAATAACCTGATGTACAGAATGAACTGGTGATTATAATAGAATCAGGGACATAGAAAGGGAACGGACTAACTATTCTTGGGGGGAAAAGGGGTGTGGGAGATGCGGGAAGAGACTGGACAAAAATCGTGCACCTATGGATGAGGACAGTGGGTGGGGAGTGAGGGCGGAGGGTGGGGTGGGAGCTGGAAGGAGGGGAGTTATGGGGGAAAAAAAGAGGAACAAATGTAACCTGAACAAAAAAGATTTAATTAAAAAAAAAAACCTCTGCACTTTACTTTCATAGCTCCTCTGAGTCTGTGTGTTCTTCTCTTTCCTTCTAGTTGTAGAATTTCCACTCAGCCAGCCTTCCTGTGGTTCTGGATGATGACCGTTCTGTCTTTTAGTTGTATTTTTGAAGTTGTTGTCGGAGGCAGCAATTTCCGGTGTTTTCCTATGCCGCCATCTTGGTCTCCTGTCTTATGCAAAATTTTTAAAGTGCATTAACACCTACTATGTGCCTCTGCCTTATTTTGCTTATGAAGATATGGCCACAATGAACTTTCTTTTCCTTCCCTTGTCAAGAACATCAAATTAAAGCAGATGACAGAGAGATGATAGATAGATACATGATAGATAGATGATAGATAGATAGATATATAGATAGATAAACAGACAGGGTTTAATGGTTTAGAAGATCTGTCCTCAAAGAAAGAGCTTAAAGACCTCACTACTTTTTCCTAAGCAAAACAAAAGGCTCCAAGTATTGGCCAGAAAAAAATATGAAATATAATCAAGCAGAAAAGTCCAAGTAGGGCACATTTACAAGCCAGGAATTAGATGGATGCTTTTTAGACAAAAGAGCAGAAATTCAAGAGGTTTCTGTGGAGAAGCCTTAAACAGCACCAGGGAGAGCTCCCAGGCACTAGTTGTTTCCTAATACATACACCCTAAGAAGACTCTACCGCCCTTCCAACTCGGAGGTCCTGGGGCTCCTCCTCTTGGAACCTAAAGCTCCTATTCTAAATGATTGCCAAGGTCTACAATAGCAGCTTATCTTACATGATCTATCAGTGTCCACATGATCAAATGAATGACAAGTTCTTGGACAGGAAGGTGGCCCCACACTAAAGCATTCTGGGGGTCAAAGAAGCTCTGCCTCACAATGACATGGTTTGTAAGGACTGCTGGGGCTAAAGGCAGTGAAGTGCATGGGACCAGATGCCATGCAGATCACGTGGAGTATATGTTCGTTGGTTATTGCAGCATTTCCGGTGGTTTACCTACGGCCCCACAGCTAGGTAGTCACAGAGATAGTATTGATGGCAGAAGGGACAAGTATTAACACATTGATTCCCTGGTCTCTATCAGGCATGAAAAAGAAGGAAGAGGAGGAGGAGGGGAAGAAAGAGGAGGAATAGCTGCTAATCATTTTTTTCTTCAAAAACTCAGGTCTTCCCCAGCTTGTCTTCCCTTTAAAGCAGGGACATCTAGAATTTAAAGACTTTTCTGACCTCCAGTTATGGGGACCACATTTGCTTCCACATAAGAATCTTTGGCCAAACTATCAGGGACCTGTCTTTCCACTGAGCCCCAATTCTCGAACATTGCTACCCAAAATGTGGTGTGTGGACCAGGAGTACAAGCACCACTTCTCTGTTAAAATGCAGATCTATGAAACAGAATTCCTAATTGATTCCTATGCACCTCAAAGACTGAGGAGGATTCCCCTGGAGAACAGGACCCCCCAGAACTAGACAATCCTCAAGGGCCTTGTCATCTTCACTGTATGAGGAACAGTGGTCTAGGTCACCGTGGTCGGCAAACTGCGGCTCGCAAGCCACATGCGGCTCTTTGGCCCCTTGAGTATGGCTCTTCCTAAGCCATAGGAGTACCCTAATTAAGTTAATAACAATGTACCTACCTATATAGTTTACGTTTAAAAAATCTGGCTCTCAAAAGAAAATTCAATCGTTGTACTGTTGATACTTGGCTCTGTTGACTAATGAGTTTGCCGACCACTGTCCTAGACTCTAGGAGATAGGAATCCTGATCATTAGAATCAATGGAAAAAATCTGGAATTTTATGTTATAAAAGAACCCCAGTAATGCCTTGCCTTTTGGAATTTACAAGGAATATCTATTTGATTATATAATAAACCATCTAAAAACAGGGAGAAAAGTGATAAAAGGGAAAATTCTCTGTAGGTTGATATTCAGTATGCAGCAATATGCAACTGATATTCAGTACAAAACATGTTTATTTTTCCATTAAACTCAGCTGTCCTAATTTAAGAGAGCCTCCAAAAATACCAGTTGATATTTAGCTTCCCTCAGTTAAGAGTTGTTTAATTTTTTAGACAATTCTCATCACTTCAGAAGGGAGAACAGAGTGTCATAAAGCCACAGAAGGATGTCCCCACCTACACAGGGTCACAGTGGCATGACTGGGGGACACTGTGACTAAAGGCATGTCCTGGTCACATTTACAGGGGCACGGTGGGCATTGCCAGAATCAGTGCTACAAGCTGCAAACAAGTGATGCATTTCCTGCCCATGTTTGCTTTTTTGCATTTCAATTTTCCCAGGAACATTTTATTCTGCTTCTTAGATGACAGTCCCTAAGGAGCCAGTCTCCATTTTTATCCTGCCATGGATTTTCTAGGTCATCATTTCAGGTAAACCTTCTGGGAATCAATACAGTTTACACCAGGCACTTACTCTGAGTCCAGTTCTGGGCTAGGGAGTATGAAGGGGGAAAGGGGCTGGGTAGTAAGACCCAAAATCTATTTAAGTTTCATGATCCTTAACCTTGAGAGGTTTCTTGTCTTGCTGGGCAGAGTTAAATTACATTTATATATTTTTTATATATTGCACACACACACACACACACACACACTTCATTGGAAAGAAATGAAAGACACAGTAATAAGGTGCTAAGTTATATGGTTCACACTTCAAGTGCTATAGAAGGTCTAAGAAGAATGAGTTATTTTCCTCTGAAAAGAGAAGAGGAACGTTTACAATGGGCTCTGATGAGGATGTGTGATTTTAGTGCTTAGAAGAGGGATGAGGGTAGTACTAGAGAGGAAAAGGGAGAACAAAGGTGAGAGTGATTTAATATCCTTTAAACTCACTTTTCACTTCCCTAAATGAGAAGAAGGATAATACTCTTTGTTTTGGTTGACTCATAAGTTCTCATGAGAATTAAATGAGATGGTGTTTGTAAATGTTTTATTATCTAAATAGTTAATCAAACGGATGAAATGGTTTCAGTAACCAAACTACCAGTAACGATTTAAAGCCAGAATATCAATTTGTGATTTTACAACTGAAAAAATAACAGCCAAGAGATTTGTATCCGTCTTCTGCATGAGATTTTTGCTGGCAGTCAGTCTATTCAGAAACCAAATTACAGATCAAACAGATAATATTGGCCACCATGTATTGCAGACCGGGGACCAGGGCTCTCTGCTCCATGGCCTTTGATTCCTCCCAGCAGTCCTGTGAGTAAGGCACATCACCCCCACTCTGCACCAGCCAAGCCTCACAACCAGTTACTGATGATCATCTTAACCGCATGCCCCTCTGGCTTCCAAGCCCAAGCTCTAATCCCTAGGTCACCAGGTTTCAAAAGGAACCAGAGCAAGACAACTCATTCACTAAGGATTTTTTCTACCACGCCACGTATTAGCATGGACATTGAGAAGGAAAAATAGTCAAATAAGTGAACTCAAGTGAGCACTGTACCACCCTTAAGAAGCACGTCTGCAACTTCAGTTGAGCTATTGATCAGAGCAAATTCTAACAACATTTCTACGCTTTCTGTATTTACTCTTGGAGAGGATAGATTCAAGAGACACCATAGAACCAGCGTACTTATTCCTGTAAGTTAGAGAATGCTGTTTTCTGACAGGTGAAAGGTGAGGTTACAGCTGATGAATTTGACTGGTGGCAACAATCAGTTTGAATAAATTACATTCAGGGCATCTCTTTTCTATGGTAGATTTCCCATTGCCTCTGCTTTCGGCCTCACCTCTGCACTAGTCTATTAGTCAATTAGTCAATCTTAGAACTACATCTCCACTCATTTTGGGTCCCCAATGCACCATGACATTTCTGCTATGATGTTCATTTGGTTCCCAAAAGAGGGAAAAAAAGTGTCTGCTTGCTTAATGCATTCATGGTAAAATAGAATGAGTCCCCTCCCCCTCACACACACATTGCTATATAGATCATAGAGTAAGTTTAACACTTAGTGTTCGATGTTAAGGAGGAGACATCATTAAGAACATCAAGTAAATATGAAAAGGGAGATGACGGGTTGGGATGGCGTTTGAGGGAGGGACCGCATGCGATGCTGGAGAGCACAGCCTGGTTACTCAGTGCCCGTCCGTCTGGACCTCCCCTGAGCTGAACTCCTTTCTATTCATAGTCTCTCGTTTTGATTTTCCTTTAAGCTATTTCCCAGGATTCTTTCAGGATAATTACAGGCGCTCCTCTAACTGATTCATCACATCTGTCCCCAACCCACCGCCCCCACCAACCTCTTTAGTGATCCCGGGCACATCACTTAGGGAAGACACACCTGTGAGAGTCTAGAATAGTCCTTTACAAACTCGCACTACTTACTCACAGAAAGAGTTCTGTAAAACTATGCACTCCCATGTACACTTTAAGGTTGACATCTAAAATTTCCACCGTAAGTTCAAATAATTGTAAAAGATGTCTTTTCTGGCGTAATGATATTTTTAAAATTGAATTGTTCCAACACATTTTGGAATAACTCCAATATCCAAGTACCGCAGCTCTTTGACACATACCCACAAGGGTCCTTTTGAAGACTCAAGGACTTCATAGTGCACAGTGCCCTGCACATGATATATGCTATGTATTTGCTGTGTGTGTGTGTGCAAGGGGGGGGGGGGATGGAGACAGAGATGGAAAGTGATGGCAAGATGTTAGCAGTCAGTCTTTTTTTAAAATATATTTTTACTGATTTCAGAGAGGAAGGGAGAGGGAGAGAGAGAAACATCAATGATGAGAGAATCATTGATCGGCTGCCTCCTGCACGCCCCACACTGGGGAAGGAGCCCGAAACCTGGGCATGTGCCTTGACTGGGAATCGAATCATGACCTCCTAGCTCATAGGTCGGTGCTCAACCACTGAGCCACACCGGCCAGGCCTCCCTCTTCCCCTTTTCAGGAACCCCATCTCAAGATCAGCTGACTAGCAACCTCAGTTGCATCTGCCGCCTTAATTCCCTTTTGCCATGGAAGCTAACATTCCCAAGGTCAGGGGTCAGGATGTGGCATCTTCGGGAGAGCCATCATTCCACTGACCAGAGCCTCCCGGCAGCTTGACCTGCACCTTCTCTCAGGATGATAGGAACCCTGGGGAGGAAGCTACGGCTTCCAAGCTCAGAAGCTGCCAGGCCCTTTCCTGAGGATGGAGACAGCCATCTACCAAAGGCCTAACTAACAACTCGCACATGCAAATAAGACAGGAGGTAATGGCTCCAACTCTGCAAATTTAGGCTTATGTGGGGAGACGTTTATGTCCCCAGGTTTATGTCCCTTAAACATGAAAATGAGGTATTCATCCCTCTGGTCACAGGTGTCACATAGTTTATTTACATGCCGTCCTGACTGCGTGCGGAGGGCCTGGCTGGAGGCCAGTCAGCTCCCCTTGCTTGAGCAGCCAATGACGTGCACACCCCACCACCTGCCTTACCAGCTCTCACATCTGGGCCACTGGAGACGCACTGTACCCACCCAGGGCAGGTACCAGGCAGCCGGGACAGCCCCTGTGTCCCAGGGGCCTCTGAAATGATTCAAATTCGTCACCTCTAAGCCTCTCACCTGCTCCCCTGTGCCTTCCCACAGACACCACAATAAGGTGCTTGCCCGCAGTTCCCCTTTCTCCTGCCTCCTGGCTGACCTTGGGGCTTCCCCTCGAGGCCCCGTGGCTGCTGTCTCTCCCCAGGGAGCTGTGAGTGTGAACCACACTCTGACACTCCTTCCAGTTGCTCTCTCGGCCTGAACCTGGCCTCACCCACCTCCCCTAAGGTAACACGGTTATAAGTGTGTTTAATGAATTTTTCTCACTTTCAAATTTTTGATTGATTTTCTTCTCCGCAAAATGCTCAGGGAAGATCTTTCTCAACGGCTTCGAGAGTAATTTGAATGCCAACAGCGGAAAGTCCAGAAGGCCCCTCTGCCTTCCCACCTGATACCCAGAGCCCCCCTGAGCACCCCACAGCAGACAGGAGCACAGGAAGTGCAGGGAGGGGACCGACTCTACCACTGCGTCTTTGAGGCTTTTGATTGGTCAGGAAACCAGCCCCCAGGGTAGAAACATGAATTCTGAAGGTAAGAAACCCCCTCACAAATGACTGGAAACTGTTTCTCAGACCACAGTGCCCCAGGAGTCCTTCTGTTCTGGCAAGTTCTGAAATCTCCTTTACCGACACAACACTACTCCATCTGCCCCAAACTCCACCCTACCTCTCCCCTTATGGGTCCCAGTCCCCTTTCCACTCAGGAGCCCGGCTCTCTCCAGCATAACCCCACACCCGGGAGGAGCGGAGGAGTGGCCCAGCTGGCTCCCAGGGCAGATCTGGACCAGCCCCTGCACTGGAGCCCTCTCCTTCCCTCGCCCAGCCGCCCCCTCTCCCTCTGTCCCAGTCTCCCTTTTCTCTTCACTGGGATTGTCTCTCTTCCCCGCTTTGCCTCCTACCCACTCAAGCAAGGGCTGCAGGAGATTCCACCCAGAGGTGTGGGCCTGGGGGAGATACAGGCAGAGCATCTTGCCCTCCCCCCCACGTGCAGGGAAGTGAATCCATTCCTCGGAGGGTGAGAGGAGGAAGCCGGTTCCAACGCGTTGTCTCTCCTCTGCTCTGCAGAAGTGGTGCAGTGGTGCTGAGTTTGAGAACCGCTGGAGGAATTCCCATCAGTGCTCTGAGTACCATCACGACCCTAGTCAGACGCTGACTGAACTGCTGGTAAGCTTTTCTTAGTGGGGCTCCAGTGGTCTCTCCTGGGAGACGTACACTTACTTACCACTTTGCTTCCGCTGCAGATCCAGGTTCTTCCAGTTCTTCCAGTCCAGCTCTGGGCTCCCTGCAGCCTCACCGGGAAGGAGTCCCTCCCCTCGTATGTCCTCTGTCCCAGGGACTGTTCCCAGAGCAAATACTAGCCTGTGCTCTGTCCATGCCCCTTGACCTCTGGGGCCGAGATTTGGGCTCATTCATCTAGCAAAACTCTAGGATAAAGTAATCACAAAGGTAACATAATTCAACATCACTATCCAAAGCAAAATGAATAGCCCAGTGTAAAATCTACACTCAACAAACACCTGTTGAGTATAGCTTAAATCAGCCGTGGGCAAACTACGGCCCGTGGGCCGGATCCGGCCCGTTTGAAATGAATAAAACTAAAAAAAAAAAAAGACCGTACCCTTTTATGTAATGATGTTTACTTTGAATTTATATTACTTCACACAAACACTCCATCCATGCTTTTGTTCCGGCCCTCCGGTCCAGTTTAAGAACCCATTGTGGCCCTCGAGTCAAAAAGTTTGCCCACCCCTGGCTTAAATATACTTGAGCTCAGCTTAAATGCAGCATTGTTCCAACTCATTTCTAACTTTCAAAATGGTTTCTTTCTTTCAAAAACAGGATGTGGGAATATCTCCCAGGTTAATTGGTTACCCATTTTCCTGTTGGACCTAAGTCACCAACAGTACCTGGAGTTCTTTCTCATTCTGTCCCTGTGACTTCCTCATAGTTCCTCGTCCTCCTCTCCACATTCCTCCCCTGCCCTGGGGGATGGCAGGGGGTGGGGCGGAGAATGAGTATTGCTTAATGGTCAATGCCTGAGTGAACTCAGCTAGCTCCACTGAGAACTCTAGCCTTGGGTAACTTTGCTTAACCTCTCTAAGACTCAGTTTTCTAAAAATGCGACCAGTAATAATGTTATGATACGATTTTCTGTACTAATAATTTTTATACTATAATAATAATATGGATATCATTTCACACTAATAATTTCTGTATCATAACAATAATAATGTATGCACTACATTAATGGTACTGATACTATTTTCTGTATTAATAATTTCTGCACTATAATAATACTGATACTATTTCCTTTACTAATAATTTCTACACTTTAATAATTTCTGTGTGAATAATATAGGTATAAAATATTTGTACTAGTAATAATTTAATAATGACAATAATTCTACACAATACCTATGCTAAGAATATCTGTACTAATAATATTAATAGTTTTCTGTAAAATTAGGCTAATAATATCACTGACTTTATAGTTATTCTGAGCATTATATGAGGAAAAAAATAGATAAAACACACAGCATGACACGTAGCAGGTATTTAATAAATATTAGCTATTATTATTGTTGTTGTTGTTGGGCTTCTAGTCAGTCTCCCTCCCAGTTCTTGCACCAGGGAAACTTGTGAATAAAACTTAACACTGCTTGCCCTAGCCGGTTTGGCTCAGTGGATAGAGCATCGGCCTTCAGACTGAAGGGTCCTGGGTTCAATTCCCGGTCAGGGCACATGCCTGGATTGTGGGCTCGATCCCCAGTAGGGGGCGTGTAGGAGGCAGCCGATCCATGATTCTCTCTCATCATGGATGTTTCTCTCTCTCTCTCTCTCTCTCTCTCTCTTTTCCTCTCTGAACTCAATTAAAATATTAAAAACAAAAAATTATTTTCAGGTCTGTCTGGGTAAAGAAAAGACGGCCCCTGAGAGTGACTGTGGGAGGGAGCGCATCACCTGCCCTGGGAGCCTCCTTCCACCTGTGCAGGTAGCTGCTCCTGGTGAGAAGAGGAGCAGGTAGGAGAAGGGTGGGAATAGGCAGCTGGTCATGAAGTAGGGGCTTTTGTTCTCTGGGTGGAAGAGGATGTTCATTCAGAGGAACAGGGATGCTGGAGGAAGGAAGGGGTTCGGTTCCCTCCACCCTGAGGAGCTAAGTTGGACCTTGCCCCAGAGAAAGGAATCACAGAAGTGATGTGTGTGGGGGGGGGGGGGGGGGAGAGGGTGGGGCGTGTCCAGAGGCAGGAGAACAGGGTCCTAGGGAGACCTGGGTCTGGAGCAGAAAGGAACATCACATTGCCATGCCCTAACGGGTGGTATTTAGGGAAGGGAATGCTACTGTCTTCCTCACTTCCCCTCGCAGGGGGAGCCCCTTTCCTGGGCAGGAGCCCCTTTCCTGGGCAGGAGCCCCTTTCCTGGGCAGGAGCCCCTTTCCTGGGCAGGAGCAGGCTCACAGGTGATGCAGCAGCGTCAGCTGGGCCCTTTGGAGTACATTTTTAAATTGGCGGTGTAGGGCTTTATTTTACTTTCTGTTTTATTTTAAATGGAGCCATTCCTGAAACTAATTGGACTGGAAGCCCATAAATTAAGACCCATTATTTTACATGTTTAAGAGGCAAAAGAACAGAACAATCAACATATACGATTTCCCACCCCCACCCCCACCCCCATTCTCCACTTCCAGCCGGCAGTGCTCAGGTGTGTGTCCTCAGAAGCCTGGAGCAGTTAACAAACAAACCAACAAACAAAACCTTTCCCTGCAGGCCTCCTGAGACGCGGAGGCACAATGCCCTCCTTCTGGTGTTCACCCAAAGCACACGGCAGAACTGAGAGTTAAGAGCTGACTTACCGGTCTCCACAAAACAAGTGCAGCTTTTCATAAAATGAAAGGTGATGTGGCCTGACTTCACTTATAGAGACAGGAACAGAGCAGCGTTGCCTCAGACCCAGGGTAGGCGTGGCATGAAGAAGCATCTGGGGTAGCGGACATGCTCTAACACTGGACTGTGGTGATGGGTGCACAATTGCGTTAAGTTTACCAAAATCATTGAGTTGCACAGTTATGATGGGTGAATTTTATGATCTGTAAATTTTGCCTCAATAAAGCTGTGTGTTTTTTTAAGTTATATAGGTAACTGGTTTCAATTGGCCAAATAATGTAGTGTTAGTACCTACATTGTCGTCCGTCCTGACCACTTGCAAACCATGTGAGTTGGAGAAAGTGAGTTCCCAGCCCTCAGCCTCAATCTCCTGGTGTGTCAAGTGGGAGGTGATAATGCGCATCTCAAAGCAGAATGACAATTTAATGAGACAACGTGCGGAAAGCACTTAGCTGGCGGTGGGCCTGAGCCGCTGCTTCTGATGTGTTACTCTTCCTCCTGGACCCAGCAGTGTGGGGATGCCTGCAGGGAGGGCTGGGTGTTGATCATTTCCTGACATGGGAAGGGAAGGGAAGCTCATTCTGGATTTGTCACTGAGAAGGCTCTGGAAAGATCACGTGGTGGCGCTGTTTGCAGCCTCTCAGGCCCACCAATGCCCTTGTGACTAGAGGTATGAAATTCCACTCTCCCTTTCAGGGGTCCCTGGATATTGACTTTCACCTCCTCCTGGGTCAAGTTGTGA
Organism: Myotis brandtii; assembly: GCF_000412655.1. Lineage (NCBI taxonomy): Eukaryota > Metazoa > Chordata > Mammalia > Chiroptera > Vespertilionidae > Myotis > Myotis brandtii. Next base: position 5,855,227 of record NW_005355159.1, read on the forward strand.
GGATAAAGGAATTGAGATGTGTGGTGAGGCACAGGCTGCAGGTGCTCCAGGCCTCTTGATGACGGTCCCAGCTGGCTGCCCTGGGGGATGCTCTAAGGTAGATAGGATTTGGCCAACTGGATGAGGACACAGGTCCCTGTCTCCTGAGAGTCACCCGGGTGAGCTCAGAAATGTCAAGTCTGATGGTTAGGAACCAAACGGGATCACTGGCGCTTGTCAAGCATGTCAAACTCGTGGCTGTTAGGCCGCATACCAGCCGTGAGTTTGACATGCTTGCTAGGGGCTGGTCCTAAGACCAGTTGGGACAGCTTGTTCTCTCCTTGTGTGTGGAGGACACTTTATTCTGAAGTTTTTAGGGACAGTGATGGACAGAATGAAGTATCAGTCATTCTTGGAGGGAAAAAAGCATGCATCCCCATCCTTACCCTTACATACCCCATTCCCTGTCTGTCCCTGGCAGGCTTACCTGCTTATTCATTCATTCATTACATATATACTGAACTTCTGCTATATGCCTGAGGCTGTTCTAGACAAGGTCCTTGCCCTCACAGACCTTATATTCTAGCAAGAAACGCACACAGTGAGCAAGGAATCAAGTGAATCTATGCTAACATAAATGCTAACAAGGATAGTTTATACAGGTGGCCGGTTTAGATTGGGTGGTCAGGGAAGACCTCTCTGAGAAAGGGACAATTTAGCAGATCCTTGAGGGATCAAAAGCAGCAACGGTCTGGAAGAAGGGCATTCCTGGCAGAGGGAAGAGAATTTGCAAAGGCTCTGGGCCAGGTGTGAGTTCTGTCTTTTCAAAGAGCAGAAAGAAACCAACGTAGCTGGAGCAGAGTGGGAGGTAGGCATGGTTGAAGGACAGTAGTCCAGGGTGGTGATCAGGGCCCAGACCTTTTGGCCTCCTGGCCACAGGAAACATGGATTTCATTCTATGTGGGAATTTCATTAAGATGGGAAGCTGTTTGGAGCATTTGGGGCAGGGAATCAAAATTATTATTTTGGCTGTTTGAAGAATAGACTTCAAGGTATAGACACTTTCTCATCAAACTAGTAGTACAGAATCTCAAAGCAAACAGCCCCTTCCACCTGAGCAACCCTGTCCTCTCTAAGGCGAGAAGAAATAAGGACTTGGGATCTCACACCACCAGCATGAGGAGAGGGTCTCTCCTCCGTTTTCTCTCCCCAGTGGGCCTTCTGTGTCTCTCTTTCCTCTACAGCCCAAGAGTAAATGGGTTTGCTTGTTTATTTGTGGCGGTTTACCTTTAGAAATCATTCAATCTGCATTAATTCTCTGACATTGATTCTTCCAAGACATTGAAGAAAACATTTATTAAGATCTGGAGGAAATTTACTACATACAATGTCTATACATGGAAAGTGTTAATTACCTCCCTGTGTGCCTCCCATGCTCATTCTTTCTTTTTTTGACACATCTCTGCAGCTCTAGCCAGGTCTCCATGGCCTGGACTGAAAGATGACCCCAAATGAGGCTTTCTAGCCAGAGAAATCTTTTCATAAAATAACCCAGAGACACCAGGGTGGAGAAAGGTAGTATCAGTCTGCTCGGGCTGCCATAACAAATACCACAGACTGGGGAGCTTAAACAACAGACATTTATTTCTCACAGTTCTGGAGGCTGACGTCCAAGATCAAGGTGCCAGCAGGTTGGCTTCTGGCAAGGCCTCTCTCCTCCGCTTAGATCTCTGCTCTGTCCCCACAAGCCTTTCCTCTCTCCTCTGTCTCCCATGGAAACAGTGTGCATGGAAACAGAGCTCTGGCCCAGCCATGGCTCAGGAGGTCACGATTCGATTCCCAGTCAGGGCACATACCGGGATGGTGGGCTTGATCCCTGGTGTGGGGCATGCGGGAGGCAGCCGATCAGTGATTCTCTCTCATCACTGATGTTTCTATCTCTCTCCCCCTCTCCCTTCCTCTCTGAAATCAATTATATATATATATATATACTTTTTTTTTAAAGAAACAGAGCTCCGGTGTCTCGCGTGGGGCCCTGTGTCTGTGACCTCTAATTTTCATCCATTTAATTTAATGTCAGCATTCATTTAATCCAAGATCCATTAACTCAGTGCCCCACACCTAAGAAGCCTCCAGGTAGTCCGTGCCCCTCCCTAAGGCACAGCCATGTGGGGGTCTCCACCTTAATGTTCTCCGTCAACCAGGCAGATAATATGCATTTCAACAGAAGCAGACATTGTCTGCCAAAAGGCATTCAAATACATTTCAGTTTCATGTGTAAAAAACAAATCTAAACATCCATCTAGCTAAGCAAACTCCAGCTAAAGGACTCATTTGGCCTACAGGCCAACAGTGTGTAACCTCTGGTGAGTGTAGTGGGTGTGACATTTGTTTCTAAGTGTGGGAGCATGGGAGACAGAGGAATGCAAGCAGCCCCTTCTCCCCACAGGTGCCTCTCCATGAGTCTCCAGACAGGCAGGGACATGAAGATAACACACCCTGTTTTCCACTCATGGAGAGAAATGTGGGGTTATTACTTTATATTAGTACAAAGCAATAGCAAAGTTAATATCTACAATGATAAAAGCATAACATGCTAATTAGACCAGACGTCCTTCTGGGGCTGCTGCTGCAAGGTCCAGGGCAGCAGCGGGGGCTGCCACCTCGGCCCTAGGAGCCCCTTGCACAAATTTCGTGCATTGGGCCTCTAGTAAAATAATAACCTTTTTGGATCCCAACTTAGAAGATCACTTTCCCTCTATCTATGCAAAGAGGAAATGTTTCCAGAATTAATCTGAAACCTTTGTAGCCCTTTGGCTGGAAGGATCGTCTAGTAAAAATTCCTTTGCTACGTCTTGACATTGTGGACCTTAAACCCAGAACTGGAGGCCAGAGACCGGCCAGAAGAACAGCGGGCCAGTATCTGAGCCCACCCCTGATAGCAGCACCCAGTGGCCCAAGAGACCCCAGCACAGAGGCCTGCGTTGTTCAGTTAGCAATAAGGGTTGAGATGGAAACCAGGTCCAAAGTCCTTTCTTGTGTGTCTTCCTTAAAAGAAGCAGACTTGTTTAGGTTTTGTTTTATTTTTAATATATTTTTATTTATTTCAGAGAGGAAAGGAGAGGGAGAGAAAGATAGAAACATCAATGATGAGAGAGAATCATTGATCAGCCTCCTCCTGCACGCCCCACACTGGGGATCGAGCTGGCAACCCAGAAATGTGTCCTGACCGGGAATCAAACTGTGACCTCCTGGTTCATAGGTCGACGTTCAACCACTGAGCCATGCTGTCCAGTCTTCTTTAGGGTTTAGAGGTTTATCTCTGTCTTTAAAATATTAAATTCCCACTGGTGCCTCCCAAGTATTTTCATTTTTCACTGTGACTACAAATTGGGAGACAGTAAATTATTCCATGAAAAGGTTAACTTAGAGGAAGTTTTCCCAGTTCTAGGGTCCCCAACTAAAAGGAATCAGATGCTTTATCACATTATATTTGACCAGGAATACGGAGCACAGTTCTGAGTCCCACTGTCCTTGTCCTGAGTTTATGATCGTGCTTCTAGAGCATGGGGCCCCCGAGTCCCAGTGGTGACCCAGCAAGGGAGATGTTGACCAGACAGCCAGTGGATGTGCAATCCCAAGGCAGCGTGGGTCCTAAAGAAAAGAAACATGGGGCATGTGAGAGGAGGATTCTTAGCAGACTGGAGTTTAGGAGCTACTTCCCCACGAAAGCAAAGGGAGCTGAGAGCAGAAAGAGGGGAGAAGGGAGACGCAGGGTAGCTCTCAGGGAAAGCCCTCCGCAGAAGGGAGTGCAGTGTTGGTGGCGCTGAAAGCTGACCGCAGTGCTGGACTGGAGGGAGGCCGGGAGGGAAGGACACCTGAGGAAGCAGGGGTGGTGTGGACCTGATGGCTCAGCACTGTGCAGGCCACAGTGAGAAACCCCTGCAGGGTTGTACGTGGCAAGTGAGGGGGACCACGATCATCGTATGCTGTGAAATGATGACACTGGCTGTGGCATGAGTAGATAGCAGAGGGGTCTGAGCGGGTGCAGGGCAGACGGACAACCACTGCTGCAAGTCAGAGAGGAGGTGGAAACTTAGACTAGCATGGGGCCGTGGAGATGGAGAGGAGGAGGCAGACGTGAGAGCTACTGAGGCAGGTGAGGAGTTGGATATGAGGGGAGGGAGGAGGAGACGCTCAGCTAACTTCGTTTTCTCACTTGACACTGAGATGTATGGAGGTGCATCCATGGAGGCAGGGGACACTAAGGGAGGAACAAATCCGGGGCCCGAGGGGAGGGTGAGAGCATGAGTTAGTCTTGGGCAAGTTGACTTGGATATCCCAGGTCACAGATCCCCACCTGTAACTGTTGCCATAGTAATGGAAGAAGTTTAGACAGAAGGAGCCACTTGGTGATGCTCTCCCTCCACCTCCCCCGCCCTGGAGCCTCTGCAAGGAGTCCACTTAAGATGCTTTGTTTTTCATTCTAGTTGAAGAAGCAACTCAATTCTCCTATTTTGAGAAAAAAATAGAGACCTTCCTCACATGGCTATGGTGTTCTATCTGCTCATCCCCTTCTTGCCCTGGAGGGTCTGGCCACTCACCTTAGACATGGAGAATCAGATGGAGCAGAAGACAAGGGAGAGAGCCAGACCTGGGAATGTCACTGGAGAATGAGGACTGGCCCAAGCCTGGTCTGGGGCGTGAATTCTCCTGCCACCTCGCTATAATCCAGCCACAAGGAGCCTCTTCCAGTTCCTCCAATGCCATCCTTCTCTCCCTTATGTCCTCACACAGGCTGATCCCTCCCCTTCCTTCTCTCCCATGTCCCTTTCAACTGGACCAGTCCCTAGTCATACTTCATTCTGTGCCCAGACAGCACCTCCTTCAGGAGGCCTTTTCTGATGTCCACCGCCAATGATGTTCAGTGTTTACAGCAGAGACTGCTAATAGCAGACACCCAATACCCATTCTCTCCTTTTCCCCCTTGTACCAGAACCCCTGATTTTTTTCTCATTGATTTCAGAGAGGAAGGGAGAGGGAGAGAGAGATAGAAACATCAATGATGAGATAGAATCATTGATTGGCTGCCTCTTGCAAGCCCCACACTGGAGATCGAGCCTTCAACCCGGGCATGTGCCCTGACCAGGAACAGAACCATGACCTCCTGGTTCACAGGTTGACGCTCAACCACTGAGCTATGTCAGTTGGGCCAGAACTCCTAATTTTTAAGCTGAGCATAAAGACTACATTTCCCAGCATCTTTTGTAGCTAAATGTGGCCATTTGGCTAAGTTCTGGCCAATGACATGATAGTGGAAACGTTTGCAACTTCTAGGGTATGATCTTTTATGGAGGGGACATGCTTTTCCTCTCCTTCCTTCACTTGAATATGATGGCTGATTCTCTAGCCACCAAGTTGGACCATCAAGCACAGGCAACATTCCAGGGATGGGAGAGCGTTGAACTGGAGAGACTTGGTTCGTTTCCTCATGACTTCATAAAGCTACTCTACATTTGGCACTGCCTACCTCCTAGTTTTATTTATGTAAGAGAGACATAAACTTCCATCTTGGGTATAGCACTGTCATTTTGGAGTTTAGGTAACTTGAAGCCAAACTTAATCCTAACATATCCCATGCCCCTCCCACCTATGTGTCTTTTTCCCCATGAAAACATTTACATTCTAGATTATCATTGCACAGTTACTTAGGTGAGTGAAACAAAATCTGCCCTGCTCAAGTCGACACTCTTTTTAGATGCAGATGGCGATATAAATTGCCCCCGCCCCACAGAACCCATCACTCAGGTATCTGCAGGTGTCCAGGAAGTAACTGCAAAGCCAGGCCCAATCATGCAAAGGCCATGCTGTGGAGTCACTTCACATGCTGCTTTCCTGCCTCAGGGTTTCAAGCTCTAGGCGATGCCACGGTTATGACTGTATCCACTTCAATATAATAACTATGAATGGTGCCAGGTGGGTACTAGACTTATTGTGGGGATCACCTTGTAAATTACATAAATGTCTAAACACTATGCTATACACCTAAAACTAATATAAAATAACACTGAATGTCAACAGTAATTGACAAATAAAAATAAATAAATAAATGAAATTACATTGTATGGAGTCGGTGGGGGGGGGGGAGGGGTTAAGATGTGTGTTCCACCGTCAAAGGACCATCTTGCTCACTGTCGTATCCACATCACCTAGACCGTGTGCCCGAAATAGAGCGAAAAGGAAAAAGACTGTGTCCATTCCCCTCTAGTGAAACTTCTCTCTCTTGGACTGAACAGTCGAGTAAAACCACCAATCGACCCACAGAAAACAACAAGGCAAAAAAGGGCACACAAAAATGTCTTCAACTGGCATCCTCCAGCCTACATGTTCTGATGTGGTGGTATTTGGCAATTCAAAAGTAATTTTAAAAACTCTGACGGTCTGGCATTTGGAATGTTGAAAGCAATCTGGAAAGTCCGGACGCCCGGCATTTGTGCCTCCGCCATTCGCTGCAGAAACAGATTGTCAGGATGGAATTTGCAGGAAGACCAGAGTGAGCGTATCTGGGGAGATCCACTCGTCTGCAGCGGCATTAATGAGTTTTGGAGTCACACTCTTTAGCAGACTCCGGCAGTGAGTCTATGCTGATTAACTCACCTTTTTTTAAAAAATGGTAGACACATACTTCTTTATATATATATATATATTTCAGAGAGGAAGGGAGAGGGAAAGAGGGTTAGAAACATCAATGATGAGAGAGAATCATTGATTGGCTGCCTCCTGCATGCCCCCTACTGGGGATTAAGCCCACAATCCAGGCATGTGCCCTGACCGGGAATTGAACCCGGGACCCTTCAGTCTGAAGGACCACGCTCTATCCACTGAGCCAAACCAGCTAGGGCTTAACTCACCTTTTAGGCCCCAGAGCCTTTCAGAGGTCAAATACAGTGTGATGGTGCTTCATACGCTTACACCAAGGGTTTCTGCTTTAATTGGTTCACCTGCAATTGATAAAGATTTCCAAGTGTAAGCGAAAATCACAATGGCCAAGAGCTAGATAGAAGCACAAAGCCTGGGCAGTATCTGCACAATCTAAAGTAGAAAGAATGACACAACAGGAATGGAATAACGGCCAAATGTCTGGGCAAACCTGATCCTCTTCCAGGGTGGAGGTCCCAGTTATGCCGGCTTTCTAGACCTTCGCCGTCCTAAGCCAGCAGGAGCTACAACAACAACTCTTATTCGATGCAGAATGTTTACTCACTAAAATGACTAGTTAATTTACTATGTAATATTCCATTGGAGTCTTCTTTTCCGGCTCCAAAACCACAGCCACATGCCACAGCTCGGAACAAGAAAAGACTATCTTGTCTAGGGCTCCTGCCAAAGGACTCCACAAAGTAGCTTCACTCCCCTAAGGATGCCCACGAGGGTTTGTGCATGTCTAGTCTCTACCATGGGGGTCAGAAAACCCAACTTGGCAAGGTCTGTTTATGTGCAGTCACCAGAGAATTCATGGAGAATAAACGAATGTCAAAACTATGCTGCCGCAGGAGCCCAAGTGAAAATGGCTTCTCTCCCTTATGGTCTGGACGCCTTCTTGTCCCCTTGCCACGGCTTGTGCACGCATCGCTCTGGGTAGCGGCCTTTGACCCACCTGGCTCCGGGGTCACATTGTGGCCACTGTGGCAGGGCTGTCCTTTCACACAGCCTCCAGGCAGGGGAGGGTGGTACTTGTAGGAGGACCCCAGCAAGGACTCTTGGCACTCAAGTTACCGCTCACATATTCAGTTAACACTGACCAGATATTTTGGGGGTGCTTATTATGTGCCAGACTCTGTGGTGGGTACTAGGGATAAATGAGATATTTAGAAGTGGGGTCCCTGCTGTCAGGAAGTTAAAGCCCACCAGACGACAACAGCTAATGCCTATTGACCAGCTGCTGTCCGTGTGATATGCACTACCTCACTTAACCTTCAGCCCTATAAGGCAGAAGGCTACTATCATCCCATTTTACAGAAGAGGAAGTTGAGGCAGAGAAAGGGCTGAGTGCCAAAGTGTTCATGCAAAAACATAGTCGAGCTGGGATGGACCCCAGGCAGCCTGCGTCTGGAGCCTGCACCAGCAACTGTTGTGCTCAGGCTCCTCTCCACTGCCTTCCAAAGTGCCCGCTCTGGAAGCAGTGGGGCAGAGGGTGTGGGGTGGCTCAGGCAGAGCAGAACCATCTACAAGAATGAGGCGAGAGAAATGTCCTTCTAGGAGAAGAAGTCAAAAGGGGATGTTTGAGATTTTATTCCCTTTTTGGGGGGAAATGATATTGCATAGTCTAAAGAGAGCGTAGGAAGGTGGAAGTTTTGTGCTCATTCCTCCATTTTTCTTTTCATCCTTGATCTTGCATCTGAGGCAATGGGGCAAGCACAGCCTCTAAACCAGAGGTGGGGAACCTTTTTACTGCCAAGGGCCATTGGGATATTTATAACATCATTCGAGGGCGATACAAATTATCAACTTAAAAATTAGCCTGTTATATTTGAAAAAACATTTAATTAACTCACCCCTAATGCCTTGGCAGGGCCAGACCAAATGATTTCTTGGGCTTTATAATAACCAAATGATAATAACCAAATGAGGGCCGGACATCCCCCACCCCAGCTCTAAATAGTATCTGTGGCATCAGCACCAGCTACTATTGAACAGAAGCCAGACTTGTCATTATTGGTGTGAGGCCAGATGTGTCTATTTGACTGGCTGGAAGTTTCTCTAAGATTGAGGTCAGCAAAAACCAAGTGCTTCCTGGAGGCAAGATTGAGAAAGTTTTTGCTGAGGCTGTTTTTCTGGCTATCTGTCCGCTCTTGGGAGTAAGAAGAAGTGTTACTTTGCAAGGCCTGGAAACATAAAACTTGCCAGATTTAAGGCAGGGACTCTGGTTGACCAACATTTGTCAGCTAAGAGTTTGCCTTGCATCACCTTCCAAGAACCAATAAGTCAGGTCCAAGGTTAACATTTTATGAAGTGGCTGGGTCTACACATGTGTTCAGCAACCCACCATAGGAGGAGTGGAAGTGGGATGTCAGGACCTAGTAGGAGGAGAGGCAAGAGCTACAGCAGCACTGGCTAACAGTAGAGTCAGTGCTTCGAGTCAGCAAACCAAGAATGAATGAGCTTCCTTCTCTTTAAAATGGAGTTACTGAGAGCACCAATCGGAAAATACGGCTGTGATAATAACCAAATGAGTTAATAAGTATAGCACACTGCACACGGACTGGCACATAACATATTCTTTAAAAAAATTTTTTTTATTATTTTTAGAGAGAGAGGAAGGGAGAGGGAGAAACATCTATGTGAGAGCGAAATATTGATTGGCTGCCTCCTGCATGCCCCCTACTGGGAATTGAGACTGAAACCTAGGCCTGAGCCCTGACCAGGACTTGAAGTGGCAACCTTTTGGTGTCCAGGACAACACCCAACCAACGGAGCAACACTGGCCAAGGCAACACATGATCTATTCTTGATAAATGCTAGCTGTCTTCATCATTACCACCACCATCATCATCCTGGCCCTTCCACTTACCATGCATGTGACGTGGAACAAGTTTTTTAATATCTCTAAGTTTCAGATGCCTCTTTACATTTAAGATAAAAAAGTAGCTGTCTTTAAGGATATAGTGAAGATGAAACAAGATGATACATATAAACACCTAACACCATGCTTAGCGAGTAGTAGGTGCTCATTGTGGGAGTGTTATTACCTGTTGGTTTTAAGAGCTTTCTGTTTTGGATGAGTAGTCACAGCAGGTATTCTGACACAGGTATACATGACTATGAAGGAAGACACAAAGTCTGCCCAATGAGAAGCATCTATAGGAAGAGACACTTTACTTTTCCATGGGAGTTTTTCTTTTCATTTTCTGTGTAGCCCCATGTGACATCTCTCTAAGACTTCAGATGTCCTACATTCTAAGGAGCTTTTATTTTTTAAGAAATCAGAGAAGACTGACAATTTGGGGACTCATGGTTGCCAGATTTAGCAAATAAAAACAAAAGTGTCCTGTAATTTATCTGGCAATCCTTCATGATGTCAACTTATCTTCTTGTAAAATCCAAGTTAGGGGTCGACTTGTGTTTTGTGGCTTTCTGTGACGTCACAGAACTCAAGTTTGAGGCTGTCTCAGGAAGATCCTTCAGCGCTTGCCTTTGACTCCTCAGGGTGGCCGGTTATCCAGGGGATCTCCTCCCATGAGTCGTGTTGGACACACACAGAAGCAACGGAGATCTTGAAGTTTAGACTCTGGCATAAAGGCCATAGGACAGTGATGGCGAACCTATGACACGCATGTCAGAAGTGACACGCGAACTCATTTTTTTGGTTGATTTTTCTTTGTTAAATGGCATTTAAATATATAAAATAAATATCAAAAATATAAGTCTTTATCTTACTATGGTTTCAAATATCAAAAAATTTCTATATGTGACATGGCACCAGAGTTAAGTTAGGGTTTTTCAAAATGCTGACACGCTGAGCTCAAAAGGTTCGCCATCACTGCCCTAGGATAACTTCTTCAAGGCCTCTCTTCATCACTTCCTGTCACTGTCAATGGAATGCTGCCCATGCCCTCCCTCTGGCCTTCCCTAGCCCTACAGTGTCCTGTCTGTCACTAATGGAAACCCGGCACGGGTTCCACAGGGTAAGTGATAGGGAACCCTGGCTTCCTAAGGATGATGTTATGACAACTCATTGCAAGCCTGGCTCCTGAGCTCCATTTTGTTCAACCCAAACTGTTCAGGAGTTAGCATTTCTCTTCCCAAACTCCAGGGGCATATCCCAGTGACTTTAACTTCTGAAGTGAAAATGTGAGTAGCAGAGCAAGTATCAAGTTAATAACATTTAGCTCAAAACCAAGACCGTGAGCTTCCTTCTAAATGCATTTTTTTTTTTTTTTTTGGATGGGGATGAAAAGAATACACTTCACAGAAAGGTCAGATGTTATGGATTCTCTGTGGCTTCTCACCAACTGCCCTACCCTAAATCATCATCTCCTGCAAGGCAGGCCTGAGGTAAGGCCCTATGTGTCTTTGAACCCCACTCTGGAACGTTCATGTCCGCTCCTTACGCCATTCCTGGCCGAGATCACGTGGAACTAGCAGCCTTCAAGGCAGAGACTTTCCGACCCTGGGAGCTGAGATGGGGGCGGGGGGTTGATAGGTTTGACACCGGCTTCCCCCAGCCTGAGTCAGGGGAGAGAAAAGAAGCAGGAGCACATGGACTCCAGGGCATCTGCCCAACTTCTGGGCCCCACCCACGTTCCTTGCGGTTCTGAACTGTGGCTGCAGAACTGCCCTGCCTGCTTTTGGATTGGGCTCACGCCATCTGACGAGGGTCAGAAGGTTTTGGGGTGATACAGGTCGTCTCCCAGCCTCCCAACCTAACTGACTGCACCTGAGCTACAGGTGCGGAGATGGAACGCACGGTGGCCCTTCTCCAGTCCTCAGCCATCCTTAACGACCCTCCTCATGCCCCCGCTCTGCCCCCAGCCTAGGTACCAGGAAAGGTTATCTAATCAGAGAAACTCAAGTTTTCTGCTCACATTCTCTGCCTTTAAAGATCTCCCCTTTGGTCCTCACCCTGATAGTGCAGGAAGCTGCGGGGAGCAGATCTGGCCTCAGGGCACCGAGGGGTGAGAGGTGGACTGTGGACCACTGAGCGCCCCCATCACCCTGTTCAGCGGGGAGACTGGGGTGGCATGACAACCTTTAGAAGTCATGAACTCCACCCTTCCCCCTGCCTCCCAGCCGTGCTGGCAGTTAATAAACTGATCTTGACTAAAGCATCTGGGGGAGGTCCTGCAAAGATTATGAGTTAGAAGCAAACAACATGGCATCCCTTTTTTTTGAACAATGCATGGGACCCCAGAATTCTCTGCCCAGACATCCCCACGCTTGCTCCCAGGCCAGAGCAGGCCTTGTCCAGGCCATGCCTTCCAAGGGTGACTCCGGTGATGGTATGTTGCACCCCAGGCTTAACAAGTCAACCAAGAGTAGGTGTTGGGGGGCAGGGAAGGACTTGGATGTGTGAGCTGAGGGTTCCATATGGATATGCAGGGGATCCCTGCTGAAAGGGGGAAGAGAAAGAGGAGTAGGAGGGCCCAAGCATGGGCTGGCTCTCCCCATGCTGCCATGTTCTGGCAAGAAACTCCAAGGAATCCAAGAATCCCCCATTTAAACCTGGACTTCCAGGTTGTCCTGAAGGTAATTTTGTCAAGGTAGGAGGACAGAACATATTTTATTTAATTATTTGTTAGCTTGATGTATAACTTTATAATATAGAGACATACAGTGTGTGGGTCTCCATTTGTGCTCTTGTCTTGGGGCCAGTGACACTCCACACCCAAGCCTGCCACCTCCTGGGGGAGAAGGCTTCAAGCTTCCTGGCTCAGGGGTCCAGGTGAGCCCACACGATGAACAGCATTCGTGCCACTCTCCAAACTGCCCTACTTTGGCTGAGAGTGGTTACCGGGCACTGAGTAAAGAATTCATCCTTATGACCATGTTTTGCACAAACCCCATACTAGCTTTCCCGTTGGTATTGCTTCGGGTATTAAACGGAATGTAATTTTTATCTAGCTTCCAGGAGCCATTAAACTTAATTCAACTGAACTATAGGCCTTGGCTCATGCCTCAAAAAGATGGGGTGGCTCACATTTGGTTGACAAACAGCTTCTTTTCACTGGGTGGCGTGAGCCAGCTGAGGAAGAAGGGAACAGTGTCAGGCACAAGAGTTCCCAGGAGGCAATTTGGGCAAAAAAGGGGATGAAGCAGCTGCTAGGAGAGGGATTTTGAAAAAAGCAAAGCATATACAGGTATGCTGGGAGAAGTTTCACTATGTCTTATGAGGAACTTGCCTAACTTTATATATAATTGATTTCAGAGAGGAAGGGAGAGGGAAAGAGATAGAAACATCAATGATGAGAATCATTGCGTGCCCCCACTAGGGACTGAACCCACAACCCGTGCATGTGCCTTGAACGGGAATCAAATTGTAACCTCCTGATTCACAGGTCGACGCTCAAACCACTGAGCCACACAGGCGGGGCAGAACTTGCCTAACTTTCTCAAAGAAAAGTCAACATTATTTGAGACTGCTTATAGATTTGGATCTGTTCATTTGTTTTGGAGGAGGGAGTCTGAGGGATGGGACCAAGTGCTGAGTCTGGCCGGAAGAGGACCTTGGAGTGACAGAAGAGCTGCAAAGGGCCCGGGTGCATCTGGGTTAACTAAAGTAAGAGGACTGTGGGGCATCCTCGTCTCTTTCCCAGAGCTGACTGTGTGAAGGTTTCAAAACAGATGACCACATGTCTGAGCCCGAGACAGGGGCGCGGCAGCAGCTCGAGCAGGCTTCCTGGAAGATGAACTGAGGGATGAGCTGCATGCTTGGCCTTGGTTCACCAACCTTGGCTTTGGTTGTTTTGCTTTTCTGTTTTTACTATCAAAGTAGTTCATGCTCATTAAGTAGAACTTGGGAAATAAAGGGAAAAGGAAAGGAAAAGAAAAATCATTCATTGCCCTATCATAGTAAACATCTGTTATATTTCCCTCAAGGCTTTTTTTGTTCTTTGCATAGATGAGGGGTGAGTGTGTGTGTGTGTGTGTGTGTGTGTGTGTGTGTGAGTGTGTGTGAGTGTCAGAGAGAAAGAGAGAAATTGATTTTAACATAATTGGATCCACTTCCCTGAAGCATACTTTTCAAGATAATAGGATTAATGTGATTTTTTTTAAGTGCTAAAATGAGTCATTTTAGGATTATTGAGCAATTTCATGGGATTTGGTAAAAACCAAATTGACTTTTCTTTATCCTGTCATCAGGAATCATCCAATATTCAGCTGCTCTTCTCATGTTCAGTGGAAAGGATTGCAAGATATAAATCTAGAGACGTAGAGATAAGAACTATAACTAAGGCACATACTATGATGACTTCAATACTTAAATAAACTATTTCACAAACCTGAGTCCATAGTCACAATAGACCTATTTCTGACTAAGGTTAAAGAGGTAAAAATCAGCCCTAGTTGGTTTGGCTCAGTAGATAGAGCGTTGGCCTATGGACGGAAGGGTCCTGGGTTCAATTCCAGTCTAGGGCACATGCCCAGGTTGCAGGCTTGATCCCCGTGGGTGGGTGGGGGGGTGCAAGAGGCAGCCAGTCAATCAATGATTCTCTCTCATCATGGATGTTTCTATCTCTCTCTCCCTCTCCCTTCCTTTCTGAAATCAATATATATATATTAAAGATTTAAAAAATCGGGTTTAGTTGAATGAATTTTCTGATAAGTCCTGCCCTAAAATGGATTAGGATTCCATTTTCCTGGAATAGGAACCTTCACATTTACTTGGTGACTTTTCTCGAAGATGAGCCATGGATGAAATCTGACATATCTAAGGATAGAATATCAACAGTATATCCGATGCATGGTGAATTACATTTTACATTGAGCAAAGACCGAGGAACCAAATTCACTTTGCTGTAGTCCCAAAGACACAGAAGTGGAATCTGAGCTCATTCTTTTCTCAGTGAGTTTGAGAAAGTGTCCGGGGAGAGGCCTTTCCCGTCAGCTCAATAAGCTCTCACACCCCTGGGCCTTTGCTTTGGCAGACCCTAACGTCCATGCTAATTCTGCACCTCTCTAACGTGATCTTTAAGGCCGGCACAATATTTTTTAATGTTCTGAGTTAATGTGTTTACAATGGTTCAAAAATCTAGCTGGATAAAACATATCCAGCCGTAACCGGTTTGGCTCAGTGCGTAGAGCGTCGGCCTGCGGACTGCAGGGTCCCAGGTTCGATTCCGGTCAAGGGCGTGTACCTTGGTTGCGGGCACATCCCCAGGAGGAGGTGTGCAGGAGGCAGCTGATCGATGTTTCTCTCTCATTGATGTTTCTAACTCTCTATCTCTCTCCCTTCCTCTCTGTGAAAAATCAATAAAATATATTAAAAAAAAAACATATCCAGCCCCTGTTCCCACATCTCACAAACACTACTTGTGTTTAAGTTTCTTTGTGTCTTTTCCAAAATGTCTTCATGTAAACATAAACACTAATCTATTATTCCCCTGGCCCTATTTTCCTATACAGATAGCTTGATCTACATACTATTGCCTCACATATATGCTACTGTTTGATATATATACTAGTATGTACCTTGCTTTTTTATTTTTTTAATATGGAACCTTCATAAGTTTTCATGTTAACCTTTCACAGGAGTCATGCTAATCTATTCTGTATTGTCCAATTTTAGTATATGTGCTGCCAGAACATCTGTACTTTGTTTTTGTTTGTTTGTTTTGTTTTGTTTTTATTGATTTTAGAGAGAGGAAGGGAGAGAAAAAGGAAGAGAGAGAGAAACATTGATGTGACAGACAAACATCAATTGGTTGCCTTCTGTACTCACCCCAACCAGGAATTGAACCCACAACCTTTTGGTGTACGGGACGACGCTCCAACCAACTGAGTAAAACTGGCCAGGGCTGTACTTTTAATTTTAACTTATCATACATCACAAAAATCTTTCCACATCAGTTCAGAGAGAAATTCCTCACTCTGTTTTAAAAGCTCTTTAAAATTTAAAATTAAACAATTTCATGTTGTCTCCTAATATATTTAACCAGTTCCACTAACGATAAACACTTGGGTTGTTGCCAATCTTTTGCTACGCCAATGGCGCTTTGTAGACATATGCCAATTCGCCTTGTGCATGTACATCTTTGGATACATTCCCAGCGGCAGAATGGCTGGGCCAGAGACAGCACAATGCTGCAATGTTGCTAGAAGGTGTCAAATTCCTTTCCATAGAGCTTTTACCTGTTTATACTCCCACCAAAGATACAGAAGAAACCTGTTTCCCCACAGCCTTGCCAACAGAGCAATAAGGAGGGAGAGAAATTTAGGAAGGAGTCATGTGGCATCAAAAGCAACAACAGGACAACTAGATGAAAACTGCCAAAGGCACAGACAATATCAGTCAACCTGACATCTCCCGTGAGGTTCAACCAGTCTCTCGCAGCGATGCCTGGGCACCCCTGCTAGCTTCAACACCGAACGCACTGCAGCGGGAGCCTCCTCTTGGTTTCTCCTTTTCTGCCAGCGGAAACCACCATCTCCTCACGTTTAAAATCTTGCAGGTAGACTTCCACTTTTTATCTTACAAACTCTAAATCTGTATGCTTTATTTTATAACAATGAGTGCATATTTCTTTAGTGATTGTAAACCAATGGTAATGCACTTTAAAAAAAAAGTCTAATCACTTTTCTTTGGGCTTTTATTTATCCATTCAACCACTTTTTATTCTGATAGTTTTTGTGTGTTTTTTTTCCCTGCCAGATGCCTAGGGAAATGGTTTTAAATAACTTAAATGTATAGGAAAATTTATCAAGGAAAAAAATTCTATTTCTTTATAAATTACTAGAGGCCCGGTGCACAGTTTCGTGCACCAGTGGGGTCCCTCCGCCTGGCCTGCACCCTCTCGAAATCCGGGACCCCTTGGGGGATGTCAGACTGCTGGTTTCGGCCCAATCCCCACAAGCCAGGCCGGGGGACCTCACCGGTGCATGAATCCATGCACCAGTCCTCTAGTATGCATATAAGATCTTTGGTTAATCTCTTCCCACCCACACTCCTCCCCCCTTCTTTCTGAGATTCATCAGTTTGTTCCATGCCTGTGCATTGAGCATCTGCCCCCTGGTGGTCAGTGTGCATCATAGCTACAGGTCGAACAGTTGAACAGTTGAAGGTTTCGTTTGGTCGCTTAGGCTTTTATATATATAGATTCCTAGGCATCGTGCCTCCCCCCAGCTACCATTCTCATACCATTCCCAGTTTTTAAACTTAATAGAAATTAAGAAAAAAATCTTAAAATATTTAAGTAATAGTAATTGGAAAAACAGTTATTGGAGCTGGGATACTATTTTAGGGAAAATTTATATATCTAGGACTTGTGATAGCTGTGTGGTGGTATTTTTATGTGCTATAATGTACTATTCGATCCACCAATGTCCTTTATTTAAATGCACATTTATATCCATTTCATTCCATTTGGAGAGAAATTGTACTTAAGTTAGAGAAGCTTATAAATGGCATAGCTGATTTTAGAATCACATTCTTGGTCAAATATAGAATTCCTTTGTCACCAGTGCCTTATCAAAGTACCCTCCTGTGGGAAAGTATCACAACTTTGTCCCATTTGGCTGTATTTTGGGATTCCAGAAACTTCACATAGTAAAAGGGAGGGGCCATCTCCTGGTGCCCTTGACCTTTGTCCATTCACTTTGTGCAGATAAGGACATTAAACACTAATGTACCTGAGCCACCTTTCTGATTCAGCATCAGGCCAAAAGCCAGGTAAACATTTCATTGACCTCATGGACATGCTTCCTACCAGCTCAGCTCACAGTTCCATTCCATCTTTGTCAACCTACCAGCATTTGTTCAACTATGTTCCAACTAAGTTGCATTTAGCCTTGTTGTTTTATCAAAATTAGTGAAATATGGGAAAAATATAAATGCAAACACCAGGAAGCAGAAGTATAGTTCTCATAAACTTAGAACAATAGAGACAAAGAAGGAGGTCATTAGGTATGCAGAAGGTGGTGAAACTCGGGAGGACAACTCATTCAGAGAAGTGCAGCAGTCACTATTCTACTCACTTTATAGGACTTAATTTAACAAATCCTCACAGTGCTGTGTGAGAAGTGAGCGGTGGAGGTTTATCATTATCTCTGTTTTTACAGATAAGGAAAACGATTCGCAATTCATAGAGAGGTAAATAGACTGAGCCAAATCAGAAGGCTGCCTTTTAGACGTTAGATGGTCACCTCTGCTCAGCTGGGATGGAGAAGCCCAAATTTAAAGGACATCTATTACATTCTGGAATTACAACTTAATCTAAGAGACAAGGCACTTTTTATACTATATTTTTATAGGAATTTTGTATTTTAGCTGTCTGAAAATAAAAATTTCTCCTCAAAGCCTGGCTGGTGTGGCTCAGTGGTTGAGCATTGACCCAGGAACCAAGAGGTCACCGGTTCGATTCCTGGTTAGGGCACAAGCCCAGGTTGCAGGCTCAATCCCTGTAGGGGGCTTGCAGGAGGTAGCCAATTGCTGGTATTTCTTTATCAACGATGTTTCTATCTCGCTACCCCTCTCCCTTCCTCTCTCTCTAAAAATCAACAAAAACATATTTTAAAAAACACACAAATCAGTTTTTGAATTTAATATATCTGACATTGGTGTGTATTTTCAGGAACATGTGTATGAAAGTAGGAAGCCCTTGTGTTGTGTATACTTTTGACATGCATGGGACGATGTGAGAACCTACAACAGTGCCCTGCGAATGTTTGTGGTGGTAAGTGAAACAGTGATGCTCTGAAAACCATGCTGCCAACATGCAGGGCACCACCACCAAGAAACACTCTATTCAAATAAGTCCCTCTGTTGATAATGGGGGAGGCTGTGCACGTGTGGGAGCAGGAGATACATGGGAAATCTCTGTACTTTTCCATCAGTTTTGCTGTGAATCTAAAACTGCTCTAAAAAATAAAAATTTCTCCCCAAGTGTTTGTTACAGTATCTTGAAAAAGATGTCATCTTAAAAACACACACACCTATGTGTATATACAAATATTTATAGGAATATATAAACACACATTTATAAGTGCATGATAATAAAGGCAAAACATATGTCAGATCTTAAAATATATACATATATACATGTATGATGATAAAGTTGAAATGACAATGATTGCTGCAAAGCCCATACGTTTTTTTCTGTTGAAGAGGTGATTGGAACTGCCCTCAAGGTCTCACCAAGAAATTATGCATAAAAGAAGGCACTACACAGATGCAGCTGGCAAACTGCTGAGTGCCCCAATTTGGAGTGCCGACCATGGTCCTTCCTCAGAGATTCTGTCCCTATTCACCCTTTCTCTTTGAAAAAAGAAAAAAAGTATTGATTGATTTGGAGAGAGAGAGAGAGGAAGGGAGAGAAAGGGAGACATCAATTTGTTGTTCCACTGATTTATGTACTCATTGATTCCTGTATGTGCCCTGACTCACAACCTTGGTGTATTGGGATGACACTCCAGGGTCCTATTCACCATCTCTTTTCAATGGGGCGGTAGCTTTAAGACACCAACCCTGTGACAACATTTGCTTGGAATGCAACTGTGCATACACCTTGTTCAAGCAGAGCCTTCTATAGGCTTGCTAGCAACTTGTGACCTGGCGTGGTTTGAGAGCTTGAGCTGGATGAGTCAGATTCTCTCTTTCTTTCTCTCCCTCCCTCCCTCTCTCTCTTAAACTTGAATCAAGAAACCCAGGCAAATTTCCAGGGAGCTGTGGAATTCCTGTATGGGGGCCTGAGTCAGGATCATGACAAACTAAAGACATTCTGTAAACTGAAATGATGGGAAGAGGGGCCACTGAGTAAGTGGGAGGAGCTGGACGAGACAGACAACATCCATCCATGCAGAGAAGCCAGGAAGCAGAAAAGGACCAAGAGCTTGCGCAATCCTACCTTCCTTTGTGTTGTTTTCCCTGGCCCCTGGGCATATATCCTTTTAAAATTTTTTTCTCATGAAGCAACCCAGGTGCCTTTTGTTTTTTGTTGTTGTTGTTGTTTCTCGATACTAAAAGAGACTAAATTGCAACAGCAGATAGCAGGAGAAAAAAAAAAGCCTCTGACAGTGGAGGATATCAATTAAAAAAAAACAAACAAAAACACCCTACCAAAAACACAAAAAGACAGAACTATTCAGGGCCATGAAGTACAGTGGCAAACAGATGTTCCATTCAATAGTCCCCAGGACCTCAGCTCAGGACAACCCAGTGAGATGATCAATACTTGTTCAGATGACCTTGAGTCTTCAGGCACAAGCTTGCATGAGGTTCAGCATATTTTCAAAAGGCAATGAAGCATGTAGTTTACTTCCGAAAAGATTTTAAGTTAAAAAGTTTGGTTCTTTAATAAGGTAAGGCTCATGCAGTTATTTGTTATTTTCCAGGTTTTCTTTAAGTGCAAATATTTATTTATGCATGCCTTGCCTTGTTCCAGTAGAGATTAAGGATGACTTACAAGAACACACAAAATCCAATCAGCTAGCATACTGACAGGGAGAAGAAGAAAGAAATCTAGTGTGTGGACATAGAAATGAGCCAGGAGATTCAGATGTCCACAAAGCTCACCTCTGTGGGAAATTTCACTCCTGGATACATCACAGAACACTAACTAGCATTACTCTTGATTTAATCATTTCTCAAAATATTTTTTTTATTGATTTCAGAGAGGAAGGGAGAGAGAAAGAGAGAAGAAACATCAATGATGAGAGAGAATCATTGATTGGCTGCCCCCCGCATACCTGCTACTGGGGAACAAGCCTGCAACCTGGGCATGTGCCCTGACCTGGAATTGAACCATGACCTCCTGGTTCATAGGTTGATGCTCAACCATTAGCCACACCAGCTGGGCATTATTTAATCACTAGAGGCCTGGTGCACGAATTTGTTGGGCGGGGGGGACCGCCTGAGGTTGTCCCGCCACCACGCAGTTCCCCGCCTCCCCACCTCCTCCTTCCCTCGCCGCCACACCGCCACTGTGGCAGGAAGGCAGCTCCCAGCCCCCGGGGAAGGAAGAGGATGGGAGTGAGACAAACCCTTGTGTTGAGGGCTGGCTTTCAATAGATCACAGTGAGGGAGCTGCTCTGCTACCTAGGAAACCCCGACCCAGAAGCAGGTCTCTACAAATGGTTTAGCACGAGGGGTGGATGGGGGCCTGCCAGGGGAAGGGACTGCAGGAGGTTGGCTGTGGGGATGCACTGACTACCAGGGGACAGCTCCCGCGTTGAACGTCTGCCTCCTGGTGGTCAGTGTGCGTCATAGCGACTGGTCGTTCTGTCGTAACAGTCACTTAGGCTTTTAGATCTAGAGATTTTTAAAACTGGAGAACAGTCAGGGCTTATCTTCTGGATGTAAAAAGTCAAATTAAAACTGGAAGAAAACATTGGCTTAAATAAGAGAAAATATATTAGTAAATGTATATAAACAGGCATTTAATAAGCTGAATATTTTTCTGTCCTTTTGGTAAAATAATTCTGTTATTTCAGTGAAATAATTGTTACAGTGTAGCAAAAAATTTTTATATTAATCAGCATCATATGACATTACCTAACCCTTAAAAATTCTCTGTAATATGCTTTTTTCAAATCAACGTTAACACATTAGGGTCCTGGCCAGTGTGGCTCAGTTGGTTGAGTGTCATCCCATGCACCAAGAGGTCCCTGGTTGGATTCCTGTCAGGGCACATGGGCTCGTTCCCCAGTAGGGGGCATGCAGGAGGCAGCCAATCAATGTTTCTCTCATCAATGTTTGTCTCTCTCCCTCTCCCTTCCTCTGTCTATAAAATCAGTAAAAAAAACATACTAATATATTAAAGAAAGATATTAGATGAAGAACAAAGATGTTTAAAGTCGAGTTACACTCTCTACACAAATGTAATTCTTATGTCCCACAAAAAAGCAAGAATTTTTCCAGGAGCCCTGGTTTGGAGAGGCTTTCGGGTTTTAATAAGTGTGTTCCTGTTCGTACTGGGCCTGCAGGAAGGAAAATTTCTTCTGATATGCATTCCTACTAGAGAGCCACTGCTCAGAGGGTAAGTTTGGGCTTCAGAGTCAGGCAAATAGATTTGATGCCTGGTAGCTGAGTGATAGCTTGGGCAAGTTACTTTAAGCTCTCTACTCAGTTACTTAACTACAAATAAAGTTAGTAGGGTTGTATGGAAGATTAAGTAAGATATTGTACAGTAAGCATTTAGCTAAGTAGCTGATACCTACTGAACCGAATACACGATGCCTGTTCTAGTAGAAACTGATTACCTGGGATATTTCTCTTTTTTTAAAATTTAAATTCTTTATTGTTAACAGTATTACATATGTATCCTTTTCCCCCCATTGACCTCTCCCTGGCCATCCCCTCCCCCAGCACATGTCCCACCCCCCTAGTGTCTGTGTCCAATGGTTATGCTTATATGCATCCATACAAGTCCTTTGGTTGATCTCTTATCTCCCCCTCCCCCCACCCCCTTACCTGGGATATTTCACATTGATGTGATACAGGTCTATTTTTCCTCAATGTCTTGTTAAAGATTTCTGGTCTCATTTTCTCAATAACAAACTTTTCTTTAATTGGGGTGTTATGAATGCATCTGATGTTCTTTTATGGCACTAACATGGAAACTAGTTTCATTGCTTCACATAATCCTCTTACTGTTTGTTTTCCAAAATGTATAAACAGTGATTTTTTTATTCTTTTTGCTGACAGATTCATATGGGAAATTGTGTTTTGTATCCATCTTGATTTGTTTCTATTTTCCTTTTCATTCAGCTCCAGATAAATGCAGTTGATCATGCCAACAGATGTATAAAGTCTCATCTGACTAGCTCCATCATGTGTCTAGAATGAGTTTTACAATTTTAAAAGCTGATTTCACTTCATTGCTTTTATAAATATCTGGTAATATATTAGAGTCCTCTGAAAAATAAGTGTAAATCAAGAAAATTGGGGAAAAAATTAAAGTAAGGATTTGGGCGGGGGATGAATTTGGTAAAAAAAAAAAAAATCTAGGATGACCATAATTTATTATTCAAACTAGGTCTTTTTAGGGATACAAAAAGACCTTATTTCACTGAGATAAAGGCATAGACCAGGACTCTCCCAGATAAACCAGAACATACCCTCACCCTCGCCAAAACTGACAATGTACCTCCCTAAGATGGGAATGGAATAAGGTAGGCTTAAAGGGATTCTCCATGAAATTATAGGCTCTTACCAAATGATCGCACACTATATTCTATGTTCAGACTGAATTAGTGGGTTCTGCTTTGAGAAGCCAAGGTGAACTTCTGCCCTTATACTATCAGACTTAATTCTAATCCTTATATCTGAAGAAAAACACAGTGATGGATACAAGGTCCAGAGAGGCATAACGAATCTGATCCAGAGCTATGGGTCCTAATGTTTTGGCATTTATGGAATCTTTGAGAATTTGGTGCAATCTATTAACTCTGCCTGAAGAAAAGGGCACACACAAACAGCCCCTCCCCCTCTTGGCATGCATTTCAGAGGGCCACGGTTGGTCTGATCACACCCAGGGACCCAGGTCTGAATCTCTAACCTAGATATAGTACAGGTGAAGGGAAAGAGGAACCAACATTTATTAACCATCTTAACACAACTTTCATTTCATATTCACGGCAATCTATTTTATAGATAAGGGAACTGAGGTTCAGAACATTGAGATCTCACAGCTAGTTAGATGGAAAGGCAAACTTCAAAGTCAGGATTATGTGTCGCTAAATCCCACAATCTAAGTACTCCTTAGACATAAAAATTAATATATATTTATATTTCAATCTGGAAAGGAATCTTATTACAAAATCATCAAAAACGAATACAAAGTCCTACCTGAAGTTAGTAATATGTCTTGAAACTGGAAAGAGATTATTAGGGCAAATAAAAGTAAGCGTTAAAAAAAATCTCAACCAACAAATAGTGTCCCAGTAGTTTTAGAGCCCTGAACACTGTGGATCAGTTGGGTGAGCGTCATCCTGTGCATGGAGAGGTTACTGGTTCGATTTCTGGTCAAGGTACATGCCTGGGTTTGGGGTTCCATCCCTGGTGGGGGGCGTTCAGGAGGCAGCTGATTGATGTTACATTCTCACATCGATGTTTCTATCTTCTCCCTTCCTCTCTAAAAATCAATAAAAACTATTCTTTTTTTTTTAAGGTAGTTTTAGATAAATCCAAGATTGAATAGGTTGTTGCTAGATTATTAAGTAATTTTAAGTGTCTCATTGTATCCCTGGGTTAACCTTGGGGAAAACAACCAGGTCTTGGCCTGTATTACTTGAAGCCCATGTCAATCCAGCTACGTCAGGATTGACCACGGTAGCATGGGCATCGTGTTATTTTCAACCTACGTAGTGTTTCTTGTGTTGGTAAGCTCACATTTCCCTCTCGGTAACCCCCGGGCATTAGTTCCTAAAATGCCTGATGGTTTTCTGAAGCTGATGTGCCCCTGAGACATGGAATCAGATTTACCTGAGAATTTGGTGAATCACATCTGTTTGTACCTAGTAATGCCTAGTACATAGTGAGTGCTCAACAGATGTCTGTTTCCTTTACAGTCTATACTAAGGCCTCTGCCAGGTGAATTTTCTAACCTAAACTATAGCTACAAATATGGCAGTCCCTCATACGAAGGTACTATGACTTCTCATTATATTTGTACTTTTCTTGCAATTATTTATTGGTTTAAAATTTGTCTTCTCTCTCCCTCATTCTAAAATCAGACGCTCAGTGAAGGCACAGGCCATGATACTCACAGTGTCTGTGCTGACCTGTACAGTAGGCATTTAATTATATCTATTGCCGAACTGTGTGGATGATTAACTAAGAATTTAGTCAACATGACTAAATTGCATTTTTAAAGTACAGATATTACATACCATAGATTCACCCCTTTAAAAGGTACAATTCAGTGGCTTTCAGTATATTTGCGAAGTTGTGCAACCATCACCACTGTCTGATTCCAGACTATTTTCATTGCCCCAAGAAGAAGATGCATATGCTGTAGCAGTTACTCCCATCCTTCCCTCCTCCCAGCCCCTGGCAATCACTCTTTACTTTGTCTCCATAGATTTGCCCCATTCTCTACTTTCATATAAGTGGAATCATATAATAGGCAGTCTTTTGTGTCTGGCTTCTTTCAATTAACATAATATTTTCAAGGTTCATCTATGTTGTAACATGTGTCCGGAGTTCCTTCCTTTTTAATGGCTTATTAATATTCCATGGTGTGGACATATTGTTGTTTTTTTTTACCCATTCTAGACAAAATGATTTTAAACATCCATTCCAACTTTAGGATGCTACATTCAAGTGAATGGCCACCACCTAGGTTCTTAAAGTAAATCAGTAAATCATTATGTTTCATGGTTGTTCTGTGCCCTCAAGTTTTCAAATCTTTCCATCGACCCCACAATCCTGTGGTAACCCGTCAAGTTTACTTCCGGAACCCTTAAAACACTAAAATCAGATTCCTTACCTATTTCAGGATTCTGCTTCCCCCCACCCCATCTTCTCCTTACTGCCCACGTGAGTTCTTGAAACCCCTCACTCTGGAATGATGTACTTTTACAGTTCTGATTGTCCTGCTAATTGCTCTCAACAGATTTGGGTAGACTAAGGTTGAATGGTGCTTTCTCCCCACTTATCTCTCCCCTGTCCTGTCTGCTGCACGTGCAACATCACAAAATCGGAGGGGGGTGGGAAGGGGGAGGAGGGGAGCGGCGCGGGGGGAGCCTTCCTTTGTTTTCCAAGGAAATTCAGGTAAAAGGAGGGGTGGGGGAAATGGTATTTTTTTACTTTCCTCACAATCCAGACGTTAGAAAGAAAAAGGATTTCCTTTGGGTTGCTGCCATAACTCTGATCTTTTATGCTGATAAAATATTTCCTTCTAAAAAAAAAGTTATGGGAAAATCATACCACTTCAGCTGGGAAGCTACAGCTACCCTAACTTTCGCGTTAAGAAGAGAAAGAAAGAAAACAGGAGAGGTTTTACTTCTGTTTCACAGTTTTCTTCCTGACAGTTCCGTCTGGCCACCGGGAGCGAGCCGGGTGTGCAGCGCGGCTGCGAGGCTGGCGCGGAGAACTACAGGATCCAGAGGGCTTTGGAAACTCCACCAGCTCCAAGCTTGTTGGCTGCTACGGTTTCCCTAAGGAGTGACGCTGCGAAAACAAACCCTGATTGGTCAGGCCCGAACTGAATTCTCCATTTATGGACAGATTGCCCTGCCCGAGCCGAGACTCGGCCAGAGGAGTACGGAGTTAGTGGCCGAAGAAAGAGGAGCGAGGCAGGGCAGCCAGGCAGACGCGCGGAGAGCATCGGACGCAGCCAGGCTGACGGCGAGCGCCCGAAAAAAAGGGACCCCTGCCCTGGGCGGCATGCGTCCCTCCTGCTGAGTAGCCTCCCTGTCGCCCTCACCTAGCGCCGCGGATCCCGCCTGGATGGAGTCCCCCTAGGGTTCCCATTGGCTCCTGTGAGTGCTTGGGTGTCGAGAGCCCGGTTTTGGCGAAGGGAACCAACTTTTGAAGTTTGCCCAGGAGACTTCATTCCAAGAGTCCCAGCTCCCCGGCAGCCGGACCAGCAGAGGCGCGACCGCGGTGCGAGTCACCATGGTGAGTTGGCCGCGCAGCGTCCCAGGGCGCCTGACCCCGGGCTGGGGCAGGAAGCCTCCGCGCTGGGCACCCACCTTGGGCGCGCTGCCCAGGCCAGGGGTGGAGAAGGTGGACGCCGGAGTCGGCACGTCGTGATCTCTGATTTCCTACTGCTTTCCTGCGCCCGGGGACGGGGGAGAGGGAGCGAGAGGCCAAGGAAAACTTTCTTTCCAGTCGCTTTCGGCGTCGCGAAACTTTCTGTGGCCGGGTAGCGATGGCTGCCAGCTGTCGGAAGCCAGGGTGTGGGGAGATGGGTGTGCAGGGTCACGGCGCTTGGAGGGGGGTCCCTTTCCTCCTGCTGGGAAGATGGGGCAGTCGCCTGTGCCCCTCTGGTCCCTCTGGCCGG